>NC_041394.2:71856184-72179204 GCF_900747795.2 Erpetoichthys calabaricus
TGAGATTAAGAACAATATATTCATTATCTAAACCTGTTTATCCAGAGTAGGAACACAGGAAACCTGGATCCTACCCCAACATGTTTGGATACAAGGCAGGAAAAATCCCTGTTTTGCAATATGTATGATATGGCTGATGTTAAGAACAAAAAATATGATTGTTGAAATATCTTATTTTAAGAGAGAGAATCATTGAAGAAAGGGGGACAAATATTTTAAAATATAATTCTGCTACTGGATTATTTTCACATGATCAGGTATTTTGAGCTGTGAATATGAGCTAAAAAAGATAAAATAATACATATAGAATAAATACAAAAATGCACTAGCATGTTTAGTTTTTAATCACTTGGCAGACTCTCTTCGCCTATACTGCTAGTTTAGTAGGGACTTTGCCAACTCTGGAATTTTACTAAGGTTGTATCGCTTCGTTGTTAAACTACTTTTTTTAAAGCAAAAGTGATTGGTCAGTAACAATATGCTGATCTTGTATGATGACCTAGTCAGTTTCTTGATCAGTGCCATTTTATTTACCAAAATCGGGAGTGGTCTCCCCTAGACATTCTTGCATACTCGGATATGGGAATGGATTTTTGAGGTAAACCACAAGACAATGATTGTATTTTTATATTATTAACATTAAAGAACCATCAACAACAAATCAAATTAAAAATATATTGAACAATTATTATTAAAGTAAAGTTGAATAAATTGGACTCTGCAGCTACATGAATAAAAATAAATATGTGTTCAGGTAAAGTACCACTTCCGGTTGATGGATTTGGCCCAAAACTTAGTACAGATCTACAATTTTGGTGTAACAACCACATGCCAAATTTCATCCATCTCATTGCATTTTTGAGTTATTGTGTTTACACACACAGAGACATAATTCTAAAAAACGAACGTTTTAGACCTCCCGGAGTCCAAAAATACCAAGATGAATCTTGGTCGAATTTTTTCATGATTACTATACTTTCTCTACTTCGTTTATGAGAAAGTTAAAACGATTTCTCCGGTGTAAAGTGGCAGATGTATTTCTGTTGACAAAAAGCAAGCACCTGAGAAATAAACTGAAATGTTACTCACTCATGATTTTTCTCTCCATATGGTAAAGGGGTTTTTTTGACCAGCACATTCTGATTTCAGGCATTTGAATTACATCTTAATATACAGAAAGCGCAAAGAAAGGTGGCACATAAATCTACTTCACACGCTTTACGTGCCTGTATTCAGCTTGCTCTGTCACTGCAAATGCTGTGTGAACACCCGCCCTCCGTCACCAGCCACCGTTCACTGGATGAATATATACAAGCGGCTCGTGGTGGATGACTGTCTGTTTTAGAGTTAAAAGTTACAGGGGTTAAAGAGTAACGGCAAGAATATTCATTCAAAAACGAAAACTAAAAATATTTTTAGTAAGTTATTATTTTATTTCAGTTAGTCTTTCCAACTACATTAATAGTTTTGTTTAGTTTTAGTTTTTCATTTTGGTGTTATTTTATTTCAGTTTATGAAAATGTTTTTTAATAATAGTTTCAGTTTCTATTTTAGTTTTCGTTAACTATGATAACCTTGCAGGGGCGGAAAAGAAAGAAGACCTACTGTTCCGGCAAAGTGCCAAGTGCAGCAAAGACCTATTACTGACTTATTTGACTCTTCAGAGGAGTTGCTGTAGCGTGTTGCGGCTAAGATTTGGGATCTTTTTTGCCATTTGCAGCATCAGTGGATGGTCTTTTGCATACAACAGCTGAGAGACTGCCACCTCTGTAGCACTTGTGCATTTGGGAAAAAGTGTGGCAGATCAAGTTGCCACTGACCCCAGATGAGCCATGTGAAACAGGGCTAGTTGTAAAACTGCGCATGCAAAGGATGATAATAGTGGCGTTATAGGGCAACCGTTTCGGGAGAGTCTTATAGGTGAGTAGCATACCTAGAGGAATGGTGTTTGCAATGTCTCTTCAGTGAAGGAAAACAAACGAGATGCTCGTACATCTGCAGCTTCACTCAAGGAGGTTCGTCTGCTCCAGGGATCCCAAACTCTAGTTCTGGAGGGCCCCAGAGGCTGCAGGTTTTCATCCATCCATCCATCCATTTCCCAACCCGCTGAATCCGAACACAGGGTCACGGGGGTCCGCTGGAGCCAATCCCAGCCAACACAGGGCACAAGGCAGGAAACAATCCCGGGCAGGGTGCCAACCCACCGCAGGACACACACAAACACACCCACACACCAAGCACACACTAGGGCCAATTTAGAATCGCCAATCCACCTAACCTGCATGTCTTTGGACTGTGGGAGGAAACCGGAGTGCCCGGAGGAAACCCACGCAGACACGGGGAGAACATGCAAACTCCACGCAGGGAGGGCCCGGGAAGCGAACCCGGGTCCCCAGGTGTCCCAACTGCGAGGCAGCAGCGCTACCCACTGCACCACCGTGCCGCCCGCAGGTTTTCATTCTAACCTTTTTCTTAGTGACCTATGTTTGTTTACTTACAATCGACAGATCACTAGACAGACAGCACTCTTTAACACCTGTGTTGCATTGCCAAATACTTTTTTTTTTTTTTTTACCAAAATAACTTTTAATATTAAAGCTATAATATGCAATTGCCCTAACAAATATTAAATAACACTAAAATTTATATAGTATTATTTTAAATGGTACAAATCATTTTCAGTATTGTTTATATGTTTTTGGCTTACACATTGTCTGTGAGTTTCTGTGATCTTTCGGCTTCAAAAATATTCCCAGTTAAATTCAACCCTCAAATGTCAAGTTTGTGAATGTGGAGGTATACTTTATTGACAAAAGTTTACCAAAAAATACACTCATTTTGCACATTTTGAGCATAGAAATGGATAACAGAAATATGGATTATGTGATGCAAATTACATCAGAATTTTTTTCCCTGGACGTTTTTCGCATTGTTTGGCACTGGAAAGAACGTATCACCATTATATCACAAACTATTTTCTCTTTTTCTGCTTGAAAACATAAGATTAAAAATGTATTCTTGGCCATCACTACAAACTACATGTGGTAAGTAACATATAAAACAATAACATACAATTATATAAGACAGTACTCAAAATTATGAGTCAAAATTGTATTCTTACAATAAAACTTAATTATTGTAAAGAGCAGCTAATATGAGTAACATGGTTAGACTAATGCTTCTATTACAGTAAAAGGCAGTTATTATGCAGGAAGAACATTCTCTGCATTTACACCATGGAGAGAGCTCTTCTGTCCTAATAAATGTTGCCCATGACACTGAACACCCCCATCACATGGCACTGATGATGGTGGAAAAGCCAGATATCGCTTTGTCTGAACAGAGAGGAACTTAAAAAGTTGCCTGACTTCTGGTCTATTACAAGTTCTTGAAGATAGTGCTGTAGTTCTTCCACAGTGCCTTCAGGTTAATTTTGGCACCATGTTACACCATACATGCTTTGCTACAATTTTTTATTTTGCACATCACTCCCACAATCGGTGTTATTTTTTGTTATTTTGTATTGTGATTTATAAAGCAGATTTTTCTAGTGCGCTGCTTTTTTTTTTTTTGTTAATGAGTATAATAACAGATTTTAAATACTTCTCCAGTGCCCTGAAAGTACCATTTTCCTCCTGATTCTGCAAAGTTTCACTCTTGAATTTAAAACCCCCCAGTTTGCTTCTGTTTTATATTAAAACTGTTAAGCAGTCATTATATCAAACAAAGCAGGTTTCTTTGCTAATTAAACGTTATGGGAAATAACTGCTATATTTCTGATTTTCTCTTTATGGCTTTTAAATAGCATTTTCAGTATCAGGAAAGCTTACTTAGCTACCTCAACCAATGTGTGCCTTTTGGGGTAAGTAGGGTTTTCTGTTCAGTTATTAAAATAAAGGTTTAATGAAAAGGAAGTATTAAGGTTACTTGTGTTGTACTTTTGCTGAATCAGTAAAAGGGGAAAATAATCCTGTTTAAATTATTGCTGTAGGTCATTCATTGACTACTGGAAGCTAGTCGCTGTGCTCGACTGGATCTGTATTCTACAAAATTTCCAAATCGGGATGCTCCACACACTTGATTAACTTTCCAAAAAGTGCTTTTTTTATAATAGAAAACCATCTATGCTTCTTGTGATTGTTTTTTGATGTGTTTTATTTTTACTTAGTAGTAGAATTTTAAAGTTACTGTTGATGAAAGTGAAAGATTATTACAATGCAACATTTAGTACATTCAGTAACCGCATTTGTGAAACACAAATAGAATCACTGTGCCTCAACTTATGTAACATGTTGATAGGCACTAGGGTTGCACAATAACACTGGTATTGAAAAACCCAATTTTCAAAATGGTATAATACCTGCATTTTAAGATTTTTGGTACCAGAAGTAAATGTCACCTTTCTTCTCAATCCCCAATTCCCCCCAAACTTGCTATTGCAGCAGTGGAAAAATGTCACTTTCGTAGAGTTCATGAAACAAAACTACATGACTAGACACTTTGATACAATCATTTTTTTATTTTTTTTTTTTTTACCAGGACCTCCTTTCATTTTTTCTATGCGACGGGAGCTTTATGGGGGTGTCCCTACCCCTTTTTTTGATAAGATGTGTTTGTGCTTTCTTGTGTAAACATGACTAAATAAAGAAACCTTGACTTAACAAGGAATTTGTCACCTTTTTGATTTGATATGATAGGGAAATCACAGCTATCAAAAGGAATGTGTCACATAGTGCAGCATGATGGTGCACTGCACCAGTAGGCTGGAGTAAGATGGGGGTTTTGGAGTTACCTGTTATTTTCTTCAGAATCATTTCAATACTGGTACTGAGGTCCAAATGCTTTTATTGATACCGAAGTCAAACTTTTAGTACCAATCCAACACTAATGGGCACTGACATAACGTCTTTTTCACCCAAGGACCAGAAAGACAAATAGTGGAGTGGTGGGCTGGAGGCAGGATGCAGGGGCTAAAGTAATGAGTGCATTTAACATGTTTAATCATGAGTGATATTTGTCTTGAGTTTCACATATGCATTACAGCTATGTGATGTGTTCTGATTCCACTTTTCTTTTTAATAACTTTTCATGCACTTCAGTTTTTCTAAGGGCCTTGTTTTTCAAATAAAGGCTATGCAGCGAACAAAGCCAAAAGTGCTACATTCATTTCAGGCACACTGCAAGCAAAAAAAGAACAATTATTATTAATAATGAAGCATACAAAGCCACGTGAAGTACAAATCTGCATATAGTAGCTCTTAGAACCTTTAAACTACTTTTAAGTATATTTGAGTATTTAGTTACTTTTAACAAGAGTATTCAAACCCTTTATTATGAATAGGGTCTTTATCTACTGGTAGAGTAATACTGTCTAATGCTTCACAGAATCTAAACAATAAAAAAAGATCACCGCTTCCCCACAACACCATCTGAGTGAAGCTGTGTACCATGCGTGTTCATAATGGCAGGCAATAGTCTACGCAGCCACCAAGTAGTTTATACTTTGAACATCAGCCTTTCAAAAGGTGTTAATAATAATGTACATCTACTGTAATATACTGTAATTTCATCATGCAAATGGAATAGCAGTTAAAGGTCGGGTGCTTTTATTTGTACAGTTTTTTTTAACTTTGATAAAAATAACAAGGGCATATGTGCATATTGATGTTGCTCATTCAGTTCGTTTATGATAACTATTTGGGATGAGCTAACACAGACTCTAGCCACAGAACTATTTTCTGATGCAATATTTTTTTTTAATTTGGTGTGAATTCTTTCAAAACGGATCAAAGCAGATCAGTATGATTACTATTGTTGTCTAAAGAAAAGATGATGCACTAAATGTTAGATGGTTATGTTCAAACAAATTAGATTCTAATTAATTCTTTACTCTTAACTCTTTAACCCCCTAGTTATTTATTTAGCACTAATGTGGAATGACATTTATTTGATCTTCTTACAGAAACATTAAATGAAAAAAAGAGAGCGTAATTTTTACCTTCGCAACTTTTCTCTAGCATTGCACCTAGACTGGTATAAATCCACCCCCTTTCCTGACACTCCCCTGCAGTTATGTCAGTTGGTATAAATCAAGAAAATGAACAGTGGTGCTGTTCACATCGTTGTGAACCTTGTAATACAAAATGTTAAACCTTTAAATGAAAATTATATTTCAAAACATATTTAAAGGTAGAATATAAATACCATGCTGGATGTGTATGTAATTCTTTAGGCACACACTTAACTTAGTTGTACTATTGTTTCGTACAAAAAAAAAAAAACACATGAAACTGACAGAGGCATGATGTGGCAGTATTTTTTTAACACTTTAAACAAACTACATTTATTACAAAAATGAATGTGTTAACTTTCCCAGGCCTAATACAGTATATATGTAGTATGTGTATTCTGTGTGTACGTGTATATATAAATATTACACCCAAAATATTTTTCACGGTAGCGCATGTTGCAACCTTCATCAGGTTCATAAAATTTTTTTAAAAATTCTAAATACAGTAATCCCTCGCTATATCGTGCTTCGCCTTTCGCGGCTTCACTCCATCGCGGATTTTATATGTAAGCATATTTAAATATATATCGCGGATTTTTCGCTGCTTCGCGGGTTTCTGAGGACAATGGGTCGTTTAATTTCTGGTACATGCTTCCTCAGTTGGTTTGCCCAGTTGATTTCATACAAGGGACGCTATTGGCAGATGGCTGAGAAGCTACCCAGCTTACTTTTCTCTGTCTCTTGTGCTGACTTTCTCTGATCCTGACGTAGGGGGATTGAGCAGGGGGGCTGTTCGCACACCTAGACGATACGGACGCTCGTCTAAAAATGCTGAAAGATTATCTTCACGTTGCTATCTTTTGTGCAGCTGCTTCCTGAAACGACATGCTGAACGGTGCTTCGCATACTTAAAATCACGAAGGGCACGTATTGATTTTTTTTATCTGTCTGTCTCTATCTCTCTCTCTCTCTCTCTGCTCCTGACGGAGGGGGTGTGAGCTGCCGCCTTCAACAGCTTTGTGCCGCGGTGCTTCGCATATTTAAAAGCCAAACAGCCCTATTGATTTGTTTGCTCCTTTGAAGAGGAAGATATGTTTGCATTCTTTTAATTGTGAGACTGAACTGTCATCTCTGTCTTGTCATGGAGCACAGTTTAAACTTTTGAAAAAGAGACAAATGTTTGTTTGCAGTGTTTGAATAACGTTCCTGTCTCTCTACAACCTCCTGTGTTTCTGCGCAAATCTGTGACCCAAGCATGACAATATAAAAATAACCATATAAACATATGGTTTCTACTTCGCGGATTTTCTTATTTCGCGGGTGGCTCTGGAACGCAACCCCCGCAATGGAGGAGGGATTACTGTAGTTCTATTCTTTATAAAAGTTTTTGTAATTGGGAGGGTGAAACAGGGTTTTGTGCAACTGTTTGTTGCAATTTTTTTTATACAGCTCTTAGATCAAGTTTACTGAACATTTTTATTTCTCTTCCCAGGACATTATTTTTGTCATTTCAAATATTCCTGAAATTATACCATTAAAAAGAGAATTATAAATGATGATGATGGTGGTGTTTTTAGATTTTTTTAAAAAACATTTTTGAATTTTGCTATTTATTTTGTACTATAATTTGGGCACACAGTATGATTCCTTACCCAGATACTTACATTTTGAAAGCACAAGGTCAGGTCTTCACATGTAGAATAAATGCCTTTCAGTAAGACAAATTCCTTATATGGTAATTTATTTGAAGGCAGTAAAATAACATCTTTATTTTACAGCTTCAAATCAGTAAAACTCTACACATTGGCTGTAAGCATTTAATAACTTTTTCCCCAGTTGTTCCTAGCCATCTGGACATGCATTCTGTGTTGTCTTCGTGGTGTTTGAAAGTATATTCCAACACTTATGACGAGAAAAGTAACATTCAAAGTAAAAATGTAGTTGGGGTTTGCTAATTTATTATGCTCTAATTTATTCTTGCAACATATTCCGTTCATCAGATTATAAATTCTGAAACAGCAGTGCTTGGCCTTCATTTGGACATCTAATTTTTGTGTTTTTAGTAAACCATGTTCATAACGTAGGCATTTATTTGAACGCAATAAAAACTGAAAAAAGAATCCTGTTTTTTTCCTTTCTTGAAAATAATAAAAATAGACATGATATAAGTGGGTATTTCATAACTATTTTTTTGTTATTGCTAGTACATTGTGCATTTCTTTCATGGTCTTTTTGGGAGCTTATTCCAACATACACTTCGAATATTATTTTTGTTTTGTTTTTGGTAAAAAACGTGATTGAATTTTGCAACTTACTGTACTGTCATTTATATACATTATTTACATCTGGATAAAAAACTATATAATCTGAAAGAGAAATGCCATCCCTTAATTTTGATGTATAGAACATTTATATTGAGTGAAGTATGAAGAATTTGTGGCCAGTTAAATCAAAGTAGCAGATAATTGCCAAAATTGAGGCTGAGTTTAGAGGGTCAAGCTTAGAAAACACTCTTTTGATACTGGCATTGTTTACAATATATATTCATTGAGAAAATTCCTGAATTCATAAAATAGGTAAGCTTGTTTGTTTTCAACTGCATTTACTTGCACTTTGGGGATTGTGTCGTTTGTGTGTACACCAAATCCTGCATGATTTGATGAGTTCTGTTTGTCAAAATGTCAGCACCTGATCGGGCCCTAATGTCAGTTAGGTTATTGAGCCCCATTATCGACTGATCTGATCTGCCAAATGATTAATCAGTTAAACAGTAATATACAGTGATCACATTTTATTCTATGAATTAAACAACTTACTGTAGTATTTTAGGTTTAAAGAGTATGATATAAGGATACTCACATATTTTTAATAGAATACATTTTGAGTTTTTATGTGGTAGTGATATTCTAAGAAAACAAAACAAAAATGCTGGGATTTTAAAAAATGTTTCTAATAAATTGCTCAGCAAATATTCAATATAACATGTTTGTGAATTTGCTGTTTTATTGGTGAAAACTGGTTTAGTGTATGTATTTTTAAAGTATTAAATGGTAACTCCAACATTTGTAACATTTACTTGTATTGCTAGCTCATTTAATTTAGAAACTGAACAATACATTCTTTATGATCATGAATGGATTTGCTGCACCTATGTAAAAATAGGAGTGTTTACTTTTTAGAAAGTAATTCTGGAGACCAGTCAGAGCCTTTAATAGTGTTCACTGCTGAATTCGAAACTGAGATCTTGTTTATATTGTTCAATTATTTCATACAAGAACTATTTTAATTGATTTATTTATACTTTAAGTGATTTTGATTGGTTTAGAAGTATGGCTTATATCTGTTTAAATTACTTAGTACATTTTACTTTCCTTTTTGTGGATTGGAATCATATTTGCAACTTTGCAGTCACACGATAACTTCTTCCCATTGAAATTGGTGATTGATATATGACTAGTATGCACTGCACCTGGTACGATCCCATTGATTCTAGTTATGTTGTTAGTTTTCAATGTGGCAGTGCCCTAAAGCACATCTGACGTTTCTATTGTAATATCTGTAAACTCATTACTTGCATTCCATTTAATTTCTCCTTTGATAAAATTTTGGTTTAATATATATCTTGTTTATTCGATATTTGCTTATCATTTTCAGTGATTTATCCTTGCACATCTTTGAGTTTTCATAAGTTCTCTTTCACTGTTTCTTTTTGTTTTTAAACTAGAGTAGGACTCAAAAAATTGCATTCTTTTTTCTGTTTCAGTTTTAGGCTTTTGAATGCTTTTTGATCACTTTTTGAAGTGTTTGGTAGTTCCCAAATTCTTCATTATTTAGCTTTTTATGTTTTTGTAAAGTGATATTTTCAGTCTTAAATTTTTAACACTAGAATTACCAGAGCCTATGAAAAAACTTGTAGATCCGGCCCACCTTAAATCCGTTCGCACCTCTCCCTCAGCGTCTTTTGTCCTGTAAATGTGCCGATAAAAAGAAGCAGCAAGCAGCCTACTATTCCATCCCCCCACAGCTGCAGAACATGCACAAAGTTCTTCCAGGTCATGCCTTCATTGATTATCTGGGAGTGAAGTGCTGGAGTTTTAGAGTGGAAATAATAGATCATTATGTGGAACACGTGCATTTCATGCGTGTTCCATTTCTACAATAATCTGTGTAAACACATTGTTAAAACAGAAACGTTTTTCATATTTTAGTTATTAAATGACAAAATTTTGTCAAACTACATAGTGTGTGAAGCAAGAAGTCCAAAGATCAAATAAACACTTTCATAAAAGGTTCAAGGATTAAACAACAGCTTTCGTGGCGTAGCGGTAAGATTTGCTGACTTGTAATCAAGAGTCCCTGGTTTGTATTTGCCGTTTTCAGTAGTGAGCTGCTCTTATTGTTAATATTATACAGTACACACATACATTTGGTTTGTGTCTGTAACAGCCACTGTAAATGTATAGTACTTGTAAAAGTTACCTTTTTTTTTTTCACTTTTATTCTCTCAGTCACGATCACGATACATACTATCATATAGTACATATTATCATATTCAGTTTTATTGAGTGTTCCTGCTCACGCTGAATTATTATGCACCTTATGGTCTATGATGGCAAAAAAAAAAACAGCAGAGACATAGTATGTCTGAAATGTACTATATAGGTCATAAAATGAATAATTCCAAATATCATATATACCATTGTCTGGTTTTTTTTTTTTTTTGCCATCATAGATCATAAGGTGCATACTAATTCAGCGTGATCAGGAACACTCAATAAAACTGAATAAACAAAAATCAAGTGACGGTGAGATACGAAGAAGGCAGATTCATCAGCGTTTGTGTGTCAGCTTTTATCCCTCCAGATCAGAGAATGTCCAGTTCCATTGCCTCAAAACACCACTCACATCTACAGTTATTCCTGGTTTCAAATAAAAACTATCAGCGTCAGATCCCTGGGTAGGGGGGGGGCGGTAGTATGTATCGTGACTGAGAGAATACTCAAAAGTACTATAACTGTTCACCGTCTGTTACGGACGCAAACCAAATGTATGTGTGTACTGTATAATATTAACAATAAGTGCAGCTCACTACTGAAAACGGCAAATATAGGAGGCAGTGGGAATTGAACCGGGGACTCTTGATTACAAGTCAGCAAATCTTACCGCTATACCACGAAAGCTGTTTTATCCTTGAACCTTTTGTGAAAGTGTTTATTTGATCTTTGGACTTCAGACTTCACACATTATATAGTTTATGCCAACATTTTGTCATTTACTACTAAAATATGAAAAACATTTGTTTTAACAATGTGCTTACACAGATTATTGTAGAAACGGAACACACATGAAATGCATGTGTTCCAAATAATGATCTATTATTTCCACTCTAAAACCCCAGCACTTCACTCCCAGATAATCAATCAAGGCATGAGCTGGGAGAACTTTGTGCACGTTCTCCAGCTGTGGGGGGATGGAATAATAGGCTGCTTGTCTTTATTGACACATTTACAGGACAAAAGATGCTGACGGAGAGGTGCTGACGGAGAGGTGCGAACGGATTTAAGGTGGGCCGGATCTACGAGTTTTTTCATAGGGTCTGGTAATTCTAGTGTTAATGAATTTCTAATTAATTATTTTGGTTTTGGAATATATTTATTTTGGACCTGGATTAGGATGTCTGTGAAGAGACACCATCTATTACTTAGAGTTAAGGTGTTTTTATTTGCCTATTCTTTGTTTTCTTGATGTTTCCTCATTCCTGTGAAGTCCGCTTGTTGCAAATAGTATTTTGGTCTGCAGTTGTGTAGTTATAAAAATAATTTAAAATTTAACCATGTTATGATTATTGTTGCTTATAGTATTGATGACTTCTGTTTTAATTACTTTTTACATATTTTACATTACAAGGTTTACCCCATGTCGGGCTTGGAACAAAGCGAGTGAAAAAACAGTCATTTGCAAATGAGTACTATTTTTGTTTTCTCTCTGTATTTTCAAAATGGGCTTTTCAATCAAATTTCAGAAGTTAAAATCAGCCACAATTGCCACATGTTCTTTTTTGCATATCTGTGTATTGTTTGATAAAAATTTCCCATCGGGATTAATAAAGTATCTATCTATCTATCTATCTAAAATAATATCCTATTATAAACAGCAGAATTTTTTGACCTGTAGCAACCACCAATCACCAAATCTATGGACTTTTTTATATTATCTTAATGACAGTGATTTTGACATACTGTATTTGCTTTTTCCTCTTTTTGAGTCTGAATATTATTTTTCACATGCAGTGCCATACCTTCTCTTTACATCCATAGTCTGCCTTTCTTGAAGGATGCATTGTCACTGATATTGTAGAAATCCCCATCACTTTTATTTAGCCATGAATCTGTAATTCTTACAGTATCATACTCCCTGGCCTATAGTGATGCCTGTAGTTCATAAAAATCTGTGTGCCCTTTAGTTTTGGTTTCTAGCTCACTGATTTTTTTTTTTTTTTTGTTCTGCGAGGTAAATGCACTTCTTCTTTCAGTGTCATTTGTTTTACCATGAATTACAATCACAGTGTCTTCATCTGGCCTCATGAGTAGTCTGCCTAGTTTTTGTGTTATGTGGGAAACTCTTAGTCCAGGTAAGCTGTACTCTGCTGATAAAAAAGTAATCTTTACTTTATGTTGACCTGACTGTGTTCCTTTTCATTTTCTTCCAAACTTTTATTTTTAACTTGGTTTGACTCCGGGGATTTGAACTATTGTAATCTTATTGCTGGTGTTATTAGTTTGGGTGGGTATTTCAGAATGTGTTGGCCCTGTTGGCCATGAAATCTTATGAAGCTCTCTAGGTGTCTAGTGCTGCTTCTCAAATGCCACACCTTTTGCAGTGACATCTAACATATATACATCCACACTGTATAATGTATGCCAGCAACAAATTTGTTATACATTGAAAAATGTAATAAAATATATATTTTATGTTGTAAAATATGTATAAAATGTTCCCATTTTATTAGTATTAAGGTGTGTATATAATTGTAATTAACCTGATTTCCAAAGCCATTGTCTTTGTTACCATTTAAATTTTACAACAAAAAAAAAATTCTTGAGAGATGTACTGTATTAAAGTTTTATTAACTGCCACTATTGTTGAAAATTTTCCATTTTGTATTTAATGTTTAAAAATATGTTAAACTATATCAGCTTAATTTTAAGAACAGTGTGGTTCAGCTAAAGATCCAAGATGCCTAATGATTTTCATTTGTTTGGTCAAAATGAAACTGTTTGTTGTTAAAGCTTTAATCTCTATGTATAAAAGTGAAAACCCACTGACTGATTAATCACTAGATTTCTTAAATCCCAAGTCCTAGAATTTTGGCATTGAGGTTTGGTTTGTTTTAGGGTCTAGGAGAGAGATAAGAACGGAATTTGCAAAACTCCTACCCTAAGGGATGAAACTATATGTGCCTGATTGTTTTTCTCATGGCCAGCTTTATGTGGCATGTTCCAGAGTGAGTTCACCTCGTTCCCTACCCATTTTGAAAACAAGGGGTGCTACATCTAACATTGTATACAAAGATTGTACAGTAGTATTGTACAAGGGGGCTCCGCCCCCTGCTCGCTTTGCTCGCCTACCCCCGGCGTTTTGAACCCGTGCCCGCTGGGCAGCCACGTGTGAGGATGACGCACGTTTAATATGGAGCGTTCGCCCGTGTCACTCTGGGGCCCCCCACTGTTAATACGGAGCTCCGTCCGTACTATTATGCGGTGCATTGTGGACTACTGCGGACCCCGTAGTGTTTCCCGTTTCAGTTTGTATCTTGGTCAGTCGAGCTTTTGTTTTTGAAGCTTTTGAATTCCGGTCTTCATTATCTGTAACCTGCTGTCCATGTGTTTGGCCCCCTCGTTTAACCTGTTTATGACGTTTTACTTTGCTTTCTACTCTGTCTTTCATTTCTGATCTCACTTTATTCTGCTTTTGTTTCAATGACACCTGGTCCGTGGTGAATATATTTTCCCTTTTTCGAGTAATAATTTTCATTTGTTTGCAATACTGTGATGTTTATCGTACTGTAAATAATGCATCACTGTAATGTGATTCACCTATGCTGTCTAGTTTGGACATGTGAGGATGACGTATGGTGTGAGGATGGCGTTCGCCCGTGTCACTCTGGGTCTCCCCACTGTTACTATGAAGCTCTTTCCGAACTATTTTGCGGTGCATTGTGGAGCACTGCGGACTCTGTAGTGTTTCCCGTTTCACTTCGTATCTCGTTTAGTCGAGCTCTTTCTTTTTGGAGCAGTGCCTGCCTGGTCTGCGGCATTTCAGACGCACGTTGTAGGCGCCTGCGTTCATTAATTATATCCAGGCAGGCGCGTGTTTGTATCTCGGTCACTCGAGCTGTGTCGTGTTGAATCCGTGCCTGCTTTGCCTACACAGTTTGAGATGTGCGTTGTAGGATGTGTGGTGTGGACGTTTAACTGTCGTTTCTGCCTTTATATTCTGTATCTCGGGTGTGCATGTGTTTCGTGCCTAGGTTTTTTTGAAGCTGTTGCATTCCAGTTTTCATCATCTGTAACCCGTTCTCCATGTGTTTGTCCCTGTTCTTTAACCTCTTTATGACATTTTACTTTGTTTCCTACTCTGACGGTTCGTAGTCGTTTTGCTCTCGTGTTTTGGGGGTTTGGGTTTTGTGGCTGGCTTTGTGTGGTGCCTGCGCACGTGCGTAGTCTCTCCCGTTTCACTCTGTGGGGGGGGGGGGGGGTGCTGTGTGGCACTTGCGCACTATGTCTTTTGCGTCCACGGGAAGGTCCCTGCGTCCATATCCGGTTTACCATTCTCATTTAGTAATATGGATTGTAGTTCCTTGCTCAACATATTCACCGCTTTTGTGTGATTTTTGTATACAGTGCAGACTTGGTACTTAATCAAAAATTGAAATAAACTTGTGTCCATATTTTTGTATCAACCAATTTATTAAAAGTGAAGCTGCTGGTATTAGCTAGTATTCAATATTTAAAACCAGCTCACAAGAGCATCTAATCATTAAGTATTTAGTTTCTTTTCACAGGTTTGTATTTGAATAATGTGATCCACAATTAAAGCCCTAGCAAAGCTAACTTGTCTAAAAGAAATATTCAGTATTTTTGCAGTGATAGGGAATTTTGAGCAGAAGTCCTCAAAAGATATTTAATAGGTGTGTTTGCATACAATTAGAAAGCACCTGTTGTCTGTACATGTGTTTGTCTGAATGAAATAGCCTGACTACCAGTGTACTGATTTTTATTTTATTTTTTTTTTATGGTCTTTTTCTTTGGTGTGATTTGTGAAGAAAATTCAATTTTGATACTGTACAAATTTTTGAAATTTCAGAATTTCTTACTTGAAAAACACTTGCAGATATTTGAAATTATATACAGTATCTTAACACAGATAAGCGTTCTGTGTAACCTAAATTACTGAATTATTTACTCTTTCAAGATCGTCCTTGAAAGACCATTATTTCACCTTATACATTTTCATTTTTAACACATTTGATAGCCATTCCTGATGGAAAAACAAATTCCCAATACAAATTGAAATTTCTTCATTGGGTACTTGTTAATAAATGTATGCTTAAGAAATATGAACTACTATTAGTCATAGACCCTTCACAGCTAACAATACTACTTCTATTACTGTAATTTCTGGAATTTTGGTGATTATGAAATCTATTTCAGCTATCACAAGCCTATTTCAGCTCCATATTTAACTACATGATATTGTAAAGTATTACTAAAAATCATGTATTTTATTTACTCTACTACTACCTTTAGTTACATTCTATAATAACATATTTTTGAATATGACTCCTTGGTACAAAATATTTAATAAAATTGTGACACCTTTGTTTGATTAAATAAATATCTAAAATATTTCAACATTTAAATTAGTTATTCCATGTATATATCTTCTAATGTGTTATTTTATTATCTCCTGTCAAATGAAGGAGAACTGTAGTCTGTGAATATTAGATTGCAGAGGTATCATTCAGTTTTTATAATTTGGTCCCTTTGCATTTTAGATACGATATCTGGAGAACCTGCTGAAGGTCTATGCTAATGAGATTCATCGGTTACAGGAAAAGGAGCTTGGACTGGATGACCTGTGTGATGAAGACTCCTCTTACATTCAGGAACACCGGTTAAAACGGAAGGTAAGGAGATTGGAATGCTGAAATCAAAATGTTGGCATTAGACTTGAGTTTTCTGCATCTGACTACATCAAAGAAAGTAGTCACTTTGAACACAAGAAACAAATCAAAGTGGACAAGAAATATTTCTTCTTGACCTGGATGTTCACAGAACTAAAATTAAAGTAGCAATTAAATGCTTCTACATCTGGCTCCTTGTAAAGAGGAAATGGATACCTCATTCATGTTTATACTGAATATATAGAAAAGCCATACCATCATAAGATTTTCCCTGCTATCTATTTTTCCCCCAGAGTCGATCTGGCAAGGTGTCTCCTTCACAAATTTCCAGATAGTTTATTATAATATGTAATACTCAGTTCTTACAATGTATGATGTAGCCCACTGTGACTCTGCATTAGGATAAATACAGAATGTTCAAAGAGTAACTGAATTTTATTCTTTACATCCATTGTAATGCAAAAATCACCTGACACTCATAATTTCCATCATTTTTGGCAAGTTTGTTTTAACTGTAAAGGAAACAGTTTACAGTGTTGATGCAGTTTTATTTCCTTATTCCTCTTTATTTTGTACCATGCTGACACATATTTACATAGTATTAAAACATACAATGCAAGAAGTTTCAATTGATATAAAATTTGACATTTTGTGTTTTTTGAACTATTGGCAGTAGTTGAATGATTAACTAAGATGACTACCACAATTAAATAAGAAATCCTATAAATGTAGCCTTTAAAGGAAATCTCGTAACAGCAATACAGCCTACACTAACACTTTCAACAAGTTCTTCTACAAATTATTCTATAACTGTATATCAAATGGTTACATTTTATTAGCAAATGGCTATTTGTCTATTTTTGACAAATATACGATTTTAATGTATTGTTTAGAGTGTCAAAATTAAGTAATGTGAGTGTGCAACACCACATATCATTGCTTCAATATACAGTACACGTATTTTACTTTGGGTAGCTAAATAGGAGTAACATTGTTATATTTACTGTCATTCACTAATTTTTGATCAGACTTGATTCAGGATCACAGTGGCAAGCAGCCAATATCATGGTTGCACTAGGAGACAGTCCAGCACATGACACCCTGACTCACCAATATGTTGCTAGTTTGTAGTTTTTCTGTACAGTGGATATAGAAAAGAATCACCCCACTTCAGAAATATTTATATTTTGTTGCTTTGCAGCCTGAAATGAAGACACACACACACAAAACAAATATTTGTCCAGCTGTAATTACTCAATTCATCTTATAACAGCCAAGTGAAAGCTATAATTGCAATAGTTAAAAAAATTAAAAAACAGAATCACTGAGATGGTTAAAGGATCACTCCCCAGTGTCGGTACTTTGTGGAACCACTTTTTGCCTTGATTACAGCCTTGAGTCTGTTGGGATACTTCACTACCAACTTTGCACATCTAGACTGTGCAATATCTGACCACTCTTCTTTACAGAACTGGTCAAGCTCAGTCAGATTGGATGGTGACTGTTGGTGGACTGTTGTCTTCAAGTCACTCCACAGATTTTCAGTAGGGTTTAAGTCTGGGCTCTGACTAGGCCTCTCAAAGACATTCATGTTTTTCTCCTTCAGCCACTGAGTGGTCAAATTTGCTGTGTGCTTCAGGTCATTGTCATGTTGAAAGTGAACCTTCTTCTCATTAACAGCTTTCTGGCAGAGGGCAGTAGGTTTTCCTCACTAATTTGATGGTATTTTGCTCCATCAAATTTTCCTCCTATCTTGAAAAATCCTCCAGTCCCTGTTGCACAGAAATAGTTGAGCGTTTGGTAGCACCATTTTGAAAAAGTTGTTATGTCATGCATATTAATTGTACACATTTAGTCAATCTTTTAAAATGCCACCAATTACCAAATGCAATATATTGCTGTATTGCCCAATAATATGTTAGAAAGGCTTTTAATGACCTAACATAGTAGGTTTTTTTTTTAATATATATATATATATTGGAAGAAAGGTTTTGTTTCTTTTTTTCTCTCTAGTTGATGAAAATCTTCGAGAAGCTTTGTGAGCTAAAAGGCTGCACATCAGCAACAGGGCGAGTTCTTGAACAGGCAATTTGCTATAATGGGACACGCTACCCTGAAATTAATAAAAAGGTTAGTTTTTCTTTTTCCGAAGTTTTGTCAGATTAGTATCTGTCAGTCATTTTTTGCATTGTAACTTTATAATGACGCGTCTCACTCCTTTTAGTTGCAAAGGTTCATCAACAAGCCAGAGAAGTACAGAGAATTTCCAGACTATTCTGATATCTTGCGCGAGATAAGTCGAGCAAACGAGCGCCATGAGTTAAATCTATCCAAAAAGCAAGTACAAACAATGGCGCAAGATGCTTTCCGTGAAATAGGCAATAAACTTCAAGAACGTAGTCATTTAGACCTTATCTACAACTTTGGCTGTCACCTTACTGACAATTACCAAGCAGGTGAGTGTGTCTTGATCTGTTATATATGCTAAATGATCACTTTGTTATCACTAGTGATTCTTAGAGATTTATTATCTCTGTTGTGCTCAGTTTTTCAGTTGTTCTTAAGCCCCTTTCACTCTAGCTGTCTAGGGTTTATGTTTGGTGTACTATGAAAGTGCCGACCCAGTTGGGAAGAGCATTAACTCAAGGGTCACTTTCAAATGTGGGTCAACTTATAGTACATGATGTGAGTTGAATATGTTCTGTTTTGTGTTTTTTTTTTTTTTTTAATTACCACTTATATGGATTTTATGTTGATTATGTATGCTTTTGTCACATTATACATGATTTGTGAAGCACATCTTTATTGAACCTCATTTGAGCCTCTTAATATAATTCTATCCAGTCAAGAAAGCATATTACTATCAGTTTGTTTAATGACTTTACATGATGATAGTCTTTTACTATCATTTTGTAGTACCTTAAACATTAAAGCATTTTTCCACTGTTGAGCTGATCTGTAGTTATACAATTCGCCTGGTTATATCTTGCTAATACAGCAATGCTGGCTGCATTTGTTTTCCACTAATGTTAATAATACCTATGCTTTTTATAGGGTTTTGCATGATTTTTGGGAAAAATTTAAAGTAGAAAAAAGGAGGATGAAGATAAATACACTAGAAACAAGATTTATAAGTTATGTGATCAGAATTGTTTTTACATTTTTGAAGTATGCAAAAATAAGGCAAGGGTGCCATGTGGCACTGGTGCATTAATGCTCATTCGGCAACATGTACATTCTGTTTTTTTTTCCTGAATGTAATGACATTGTACAGTGATTAGTTTTTATTAAATACAACAATCGTTGACATAAAACAAGCATCAGTAGCAACAAAGAGACAATCTGCTACTGATGATGAAACTGGTTGTACTATAGGCATTCTGTTTACTTGTTCATTTTAGTTTTTTTCCTATAGAAAAAAATAATTTGAATATCCTTGCTGTTGCATTACATATACAGGTATACATAAAGTTTTATCTTGTATGTGACTGAATGACGCTAAATAATGCCATTTAATATGAAAAATATGTCCTAATTAATAGGTATCTACTGAGGTTTGCTTTTCAGGTTATTATTTTTGCTGCTAACAAGGTAACTACCAAATAAGTGTTAAAAATAAACAGAATGAATCTTAGGTTTATTGACCTGTGGTCCTAATTTAAAAGGAGCCTAAAGTGTCATGCCTGTCTTCTTAATTTCATTAAAAAAAGTCAATATCAGAAATGTCCCAGGCTTTCTTTTTTCATGTCATTGCTTTTGTGCTTTCTTGTTTTAGTCTCTGTCATTTCAACAATTGTATACGTATATTTCTGTTTAGATGCTGACCCAGCGCTGTCTGACCATTCTCTGTCTCGCAAACTTAGAGAGAACAGAGCACTGTCCGTTTCTAGAATTGATGAAATAATTGTAAAATATGCAACAATGCAGGATGAAACAGAACACGAGGAACGAATGAAGCGACTAGAAAAGGAGAAGTCCATACAGAAAAATGAAGACAAGGTGAGTAGGGTTTAAGTCCTTATTAATATATTAAAAATGTAATACTAGCATGTTTTAATCATTTCCTGAATGCTTGTAGTTCAAGCATCTGTTATAACTACTTGAATAACGTAGTGCAGCCTGTTACTATTGTTCTGTAGGTACAGGTGTGCTTTTGTTTCAGGCTATGATTATCTAATACTAGTTTATTATTTGTGCATTGTTTTGGAAAATGTCATCAGAGTGTTCTGCTGCCTTTCATGTTAATTCATCAGGCCAAACTTCATGGTTATAAGAGGTCTACTTTCTTCCCATTTATCCAACGAGTTGTTCTTAATTTATCACTCTTGTCCTTCTGTTAATGTTTTAAGTCCTGGATTTCTCACTTTCTGATTAGCTGTAGAGTGGTACCTCTGGTCACAACTGTAATTCGTTCCAAAACTCTGGACGTGACCTGATTTGGTCGCAACCCGAACGTAATTTCCGCATAAGATTGTATGTAAATACAGTTAATGCGTTCCAAACTGTACGAACTGTATGTAAATATATATTTTTTAAGCACAAAAATAGTTAATTATACCATAGAATGCACAGTGTAATAGTAAACTAAATGTAAAAACATTGAATAACACTGAGAAAACCTTGAACAACAGAGAAAACTAACATTGTAAGCATTCGTGCTAGACCTTTTTATGAGTTTTAAGCACAGGGAAAAAAAATTAAATGCCACTTCTCTTGCAAAACTTTTCAAACCATCCTCTACTGGCTTTAAATTCCTCACCTTTGCCACTTGAAGAAGGATTTTTTTTCAGCAAATCGCCATGAATCTTCCTGGCTTTCTCGCACATGATTGCCTCATATCCCCTGCAAGTTGCTTCTCGTTCAACCACACTAGCAACAGTTTTTCACCTCTTCCAGCACTTGAGGCCTCTACTTAGTTAGCATTGTAACTCCTTTTGCAACATCAGCTGCTTTGTTAGGCCCTGTATACGCAAACAAAAGAAAATGGGAAACGGAGAATGGCAAATCATTGGCGCGTAGGGAAACTGGCCGCCAGTGTTTTTGTTCGCCACCAGAGCGCGTGGTTGTGAACAGATGCAAAATTTTGGCAAACTTTTTGATTGTAACCCGATTTGTACGTGTTCGGAAAAGTTCGTGACCAGAGGTTCTACTGTACTTGTGAATTCTTGTAAAGGGCTGGTCTTGCCATAAAGCTACAAACATGTTCAAGTGGCTCAGAATGGGTAATAGTATGATTTCTCTTTCATTGAATTTGTTAATTTTACTGCTTGATTACAGTAATACTTCTTTGTGTCTTGTTTACTCTGTCTTTTCACTAATGTTTTAATAAAAACATTTTTTTACCTCTCTTGCTCCTTATAACTATAACATATCCTCCTCATGTTTTTATACAATATTTAACAACCTTATTTGCTACTGTCCAGGCAGTAATCAGAAGATTCCTTTACACTCACAAATGCATATTTGTTAGGTTAATTAGGCAATTTAAAATTGGCCTTGTGGGGGGAGGAGTGCGACTGGTTCTAGCCTTGCATCTAATTTTGCATCTAACCTATATCTAATGTTTTATTACCCTATTTGAAACTAATCATGGCTCTCTAAAAACATGTGCCAAATAAAGCAATATAGCATCTTATTCTAAAAGGAAATCCCTATGCTGCAGCATAATTAATTTCAGTCTTTTGCTAAATAACCTTTTTTATCTCTTGCCTATAGAGATAAATGCATACAATCAATTTCTTCATTCATACCCTTTGTTTTAAAAAAGTCATTAGTCTGTAGGGTATTTTAATAACTACAGACCTCTGGCACTTGCGTCTCACATCATGAAGACCTTTGGGAGGTACTGGATTCTGATTCCTCTTGTGAAACACCACATGGACCCACTGTAGTTTCCCTATCCAACAAAGACTGGACAGGAAGATGCAATTATCTTATCTGCTCAACAAGGCTTATTCCCATGTGGACAACGCAGGCAGCACTGTGAGCATTATGTAATTTGATTTCTCCAGTGCCGTTCCTCACTATCTTCTATCAGCCATACCTGTTAAGGGGTAATCTCTGGGATATGCAGATGGATGAGCCTATGGTGTCCTACATAATTGACTATTTTTTGGTTAGGCCACATTGTGCGAGTCACAAGAACTGTGTCACTGATATAGATGTGAACAATACTGGATCAACACAAGGAACAGTCCTGTGTACTTTTCTCTTCATTCTGTATAACTCGGAATATAAGTATAACACCAGGTCATGTCATTTGCAGAAATTCTCTGATGATTCTGAAAAGCTGTGTATTACCAAGGGTGATGAAAAAGAGTATTAGGAGTCGGGTGTAAAGTTTTGTTTCGTGGTGCAGAAAGACTTGTCTGCAACTTAATATCAGCAAAACCAAGAATCTGGTTATTGACTTTCACCTAAAAACAGAGCATCTGTGTCCAGTAACTATTCAGGGAGTGGCTGTAGAAGTGATGAACTGCTACAGGTATGTGCGGGTCCATATCAAAGACAAGCTAGATTGGTCTTGTAACACAGAGGAAATATATAAAAGGGCAGAGCAGACTGTTGTTTCTTATGAGACTATGTTCTTTTAATGTGTATAGTGACATACTTTACTTTTGATTACATCTTGCCTGAAGAAGGGGCCTGAGTTGCCTCGAAAGCTTGCATATTGTAATCTTTCTAGTTAGCCAATAAAAGGTGTCATTTTGCTTGGCTTTTCTCTACATTCATAATGGCTAACACGGTACAACACCCTAGTACTACACATAGAATTCAAAATTGTTACCTTCAATGTAGCCAGTGGTAGAAGACTGTATAGTCATGTGGTGATTTATGGCCAGCCGAGTTGAGGCCATTTGTATATACAACAAATAAAACAACTTGTTTTCCCTATGGTGTAACGAACAACACAAAGCAGCAACATGTGAATGAAGAGGCTGTAGTGTTGAGGGGTGTTTCCCCATGAAAAACTGACTGATTGCCTTTCACAAGGCCCCACAACACACAAATGGGCACATTAGTGATATGAAACCATCACTTCGCTCGCCAACCCCTGGTGTTCTGAAATTACAAACAGCGTGATGTATGAATGAGATATAGCATAGTGTGAAGGTGTAGATGACGCATATAGGAAGCCAATAAAGTTGTGCATGTAGGGGAAATTAAGATGGTCATTGTCGTCATCAGAGTCAACTTTGTCAGAGCTTAGAAAGAACTGTGCAACTCCAGGAAGTAATGAAATGACCTGGTTACTAATGTGATCAACATTAATATTTTTTGGACATAATATAGTTTGTTGTGTTAAAAGGGGTATTTGGTGTAATGAGATTGCTGTTCCAAATATCTCCGTAACTCTTTTGAAAGCAACGCCAATTGTCTGCGTATTTTAAGGTGGACTGCAGAATAGCCGAGCGCATGGAATGTGGAATAACAGCTAAGCACTGTGTAAAATCTCCTCCTAATAAAAGTGCCTTTGCTCCAAAGGGAATATTATTATTTATCAACGTTTGTAGAAGTTTATCAATGGTGTTGAGTAAGTGAGTGGATGGCATTAGATGCAAAAGCAAATGAACTATTGTAGGATCTAATGCAGTTCATAAAGTTTTCACTTTCAGGTACTTCGTCAGTTAGAAGCTTCTGTAGATATTCAGGATATGAATGTAAAGGAGGCAGTCTAATTTGACCCTTTTGACAATAACGTGTAAATTCATTACTTGTATTGCTAGTTGTTTCTTCAGGGAAGTTAAGTGAATGATAATGATTGCAAATGACATTCAGTAATCCCAATGAATTTTCATGAATTGCGTTTATTTATTTTTTCCCTTCGCTGCCGTTTTTGTATCTGTGAGACTCGAGGTGTTTCGTTTTGAACCCTTGCCTGTTTCGATGCAGTACTTTGAGACGCGTGCTGTATGCGTGTACCTTCATTGTGTCTGTCCATCTGCGCTCGTTTCTGTTAATGTGTTAGTTGAGCTTTGCGTTTTTGGAGCCGAGACATTTTTTCTTCCGGGGTTTCAGAAGCTCGTTGTATGCGTTGACGTGTATTTTTTTTTTTTCATGCGGGTTCGTGTGTTTGGTCCCGTCACTTGAGCCGTATCGTTTTGTACCTGTGATTGTGAATTCATTACTTGTTTGTTCTTCAGCGTTAGATATATGGATAAGTAATAAGGAGGATCGCACTCACTGTTAATATGGAGCCTTTTCTGTGGTTAAACGGTTAATAGTGGATCAGTATAATGAGATCGACCTATGCTGCCTAATTTGAATGTGTTCAGATGACGTATGTTTAATACGGACGGTTCGTTTAGTAATGGGCAGGGTTGCCACCCGTCCTGTAAAATACGGAATCGTCCCGTATTTGAGAATGAAATTGCGCGTCCCGTTTTGAATTAATACAGGACGGGTTTTGTCCTGTATTTTTTTTTTCCTTTTTTTTAAAGCAGCGTCTCATGCAAATCATCCCACACGCATTTTATGAAGATGCCTCCTTTCCTACTTTTGATTGGGTAATACTTGATGTCATCGTTATTTTGATTGGTCATTTTAACTGTCCAGTGAGGAGGGCGGGTCTTTTAAGTAGAGTCTGCAAACTGTTGGCACTCGGATGTGGCCCCCGCTGCAGTATGCGTCCCTTATTTTTTTGTATTAAAAGTGGTAACCCTAGGAAGGTTCTGTGGATATTCAGGATATGAATGTAAAGGAGGCAGTCTAATTTGACCCATTTGAGAACAACGTGTAAATTCATTACTTGTATTGCTAGTTGTTTCTTCAGGGAAGTTAAGTGAATGACAATGATTGCAAATGACATTCATTAATCCCAATGAATTTTCCTGAATAGTGGACTCATTATTGAACGCGTTGTCAGCTAACTGGCGCAATCGTTTAGCAGGTGTCTGTCGTTGATGTCCGTGACGTGTATGTTTTGCTTGTGCTGTTTGAGAGGCGCGTCGTTGTATGTCCAGTATTTGGGACATGTTGTTTTGGAGCTGTAATCGATTTGCCCGTGCTGTGTGAGAAGCCCGTTGTAGTTTACGGCGTGCATTGTTTGTATTGAGCCTTGCCCGTTTTTGTATGTCGGTCAGTTGAGCTTTCTCTTTTTGGAGCCTTGCCTGCTTGTTTTCCGGCATTTGAGATGCGCGGTGTAGACGTCTGCGTTTATTTATTTTGTCCCCTCGCTGCCCCGAGACATGTTTTCTTCTAGAAATATGGATAAGTAATAAGGAGGATCGCACTCACTGTTAATATAGAGCCTTTTCTGCGCCTGAACGGTTAATAGTGCCTCATTGTAATGAGATCCACCTATGCTGCATAGTGTGAATTGCGTTTGGTCCCGTTATCCGAGCGGTATCGTTTTGTACCCGTGATCGTGAATTCATGACTTGTTTGTTCTTGAGCGTGAGAAATATGGATAAGTAATAAGGAGGATCGCACTCACTGTTAATATGGAGCCTTTTCTGCGGTTGAACGGTTAATAGTGCCTCATTGTAATGAGATCTACCTATGCTGCATATTGTGAACGTGTTGAGATGACGTATGTTTAATACGGACGGTTCATTTAGAAATGGGGCTTTGTGTGTCATTTGTTATTTATGTTACTGTGGTCGTGGGTCTGAATCGTCGTTTTTGTGTACGTTTCGTGTGCTATGTCCGTAGTCTGTCCCGTTTCGTGTCCAATGGGCTTTGTGTGGTGCTCGCGGCTTCTTTTTTTTGTGTGCTAGGGGCTTGTTGAATCCTCCTCTTTGTGTGTGTCCCGTTTCATGTGCAATGGGTTTCGTGCTCCTTTTTTCTGTGGTCTGACTCCTTTTTTCTGTGCGCGACGCCTCATTTTTTATTTTACGTTGCATTCCATCCGGTTCCCGTTGCTTGGGGGGGGCGCCTGCGCAGTACGTCTTTTGCGGCCATGGCCCATTGCCGGATGTCCCTGCGTCCATCCGGTTTAGCATTCTCGGTTAGTAATGTGGATAGCTCAGCAACGACTCAAAAACCAAAGACCAAATTTTCTGGAGATGTTCATGGCATTAAAAGCTAGCTTTAGTAAAAAAAATTAAAAAAAATTGACCAATTTTAAAAGTTTTTTTTTCATAATTCATTTTTTAACATTCGCTCCTAACATGGTAATTTTTCATTTTGGGGATAGCATAGAATTTATGCGAAACAGAACTTTAAAACGATATGAGAACCATTTCTGTGCAACCTATACTTGGGGAGATATAGCCAGTGAAAATCATAAACCCAAACCTGCAATAATTTCAAATTTTAATAGCTTAAACCTCTCTTAATATTGATCCAAGACATGTGCAATTTCATGTTCCATGGGTTACTCATATGACCAAATCAGTGTGATGATTTGACATGGAATTAACCAAATCAGAAAAACAGGCTTAATTTCCTCTGCAGGTCATTTTTGTGTTTTTTTGGTTTTTTTTTTTTTTTTAAATATTTGTTTTCTTGAACTTAATTTAAATGTAGTTAATATACTATATAAATGTGACTATATTCCTCAAGTTTTCCACTCTTTCCACACAGTTACTTTGTGAACCACACATACTGCTCCCTGCATTGTTTAATATCAGGGTTCCCACGCGTCCTGGAAATGACCTGGAAACTGATCGAAATGGCCAAATGTCCTGGAAATAATCTTTCTTGTCCTGGAATTTTATTTCTGTTTTCGCTTTTTAATTTTTCTGTTTGAAACAGCTTGCTGTTCGTAAGTCTAGATATGATGACAGCTGAGCTAGGTCGTGGCCTCTGCTGTGCAATGTCTCCACCTACTGAGACATGTATAGGCAATTATATTTATAAATGATTCTTTGACTGGTGGCTCATTTGATGGAGTATTGCCAAAGCCCCTCTTACAGCATTGCAGAAATGCCAGGATGCGATATGTCCAATACCTGAAAATGACAAGCAAAGAGAAGAGCTCCACTCTGAAATCAAAAAGTGGCAGCAAAGAGACAGAAAATAATCACTAGCATTGAGGCAATGCAAGAAGAAGCAGATGCAATGGCAGAGAAGGCTGAGAGAAAACAGGACTTTACACTGCTCACAAAATCTAATGCCTATTGTAAAAGTGTTGCTGAAAAAAAGAAAGATGTCATCGGTCTAGATGCAGTTTTATCAGACCTCAAGGAGCAACACCAGCATTGTTTCTAAACCTAGGCCTACACCAGATGCCTTTTTCATAGGTTACACTACAGTGACTTATAGATTGTTTTTTTTCCAATATACTGGAGTTCAGGCTCTTATCCTTTGTTCCTAGTATTCTTTCTAGTTTAACCAAGTTTTCAACTCAGGAATTGATGGCAAGGCTATCATGATTTAAAATGGATGTATTTTGCTTCTTTTCCCACAAAGATAAGTTCTTTATTATAATCTTTGTCGTTGATTTATGCAAATTCTACAGCTGCTGTATTCCCAGTAAAGCTACCAGTTGAAAGTTAACTCTGACTGTGTTTTGTCGCGTGCCAATTGTTGCATATGTTAGTGTTATAGGCATCATACACATGATATAGGCAATAAATTGGCTTTATGCAGTTTTGTTTAATACAAACATTGTACATAAATTTATTTGATACAAACAATGACATAATATGTAATATGCAAGTAACTTTTACTGAAATTAGGTCACTATGGTAGCCTATTTCATGGTGTCATCAACAGCTCTATACTGAACATTATGGAATTGCTCAGTATATGTCAGTGTTTGGATAGTTTTCCACAATCCAAGAGGCATTTATTTCTTTAAAAGAGTTTTGCAGTTTAAAACAGTGTATAACAAAAAGAGGTCAAACAACTCCATTATACATCAGTGCATTAATTGGTGTTGCCTTTATGTAATTTAGCATATCGGTGACACTAAGTCCCTGCATAATCAAAGAGAAATTAAAATGGCGTTAAGCCTGCGACTAAAGTGTATGACTGTATGACCAGATCCTGTCATGAATTTCTGGAAAAAGCTCCTCGAAATGTCCTGGAAAATGATTCCTTAAAAAGAGTGGGAACCCTGAATATGCATGCATTCAGTTTTAATAGGTGAATTTTTTAGTTTGTATATCTGCTTTCATCTGCAATGGTTTAACTTGATTTAATATACAGTCCATATGGGTCATTTCCATTTTTTCAACTGTAAACCTATTTTTCCTGATCCAGTGGAATTGACAGAGTTATTGTACAGTGTATCAGATGTTATATTTTCTGTCAAAGGCTGTTGTGGTCCCAGTGATTCTTTAGGGTAAAAGAATAGTCTTGGTTGTGGTACTATTAACATTAATTTGGTAGGCTGTCCATGTCAGGTTTGCTCCTTAACCAGTGACTTCTTCAGGCAGAAAAAAATGAAGAATGGCCCAATTTCCATAAAAAATGTAGGTGGGCTAAGGGAAGAAGACCAGTTCTCTTTAGTAAGGAACACTGCAACACTGTTTACGTTAAGGAACACTGCAACACTGTTTACGTTAAATCAACCTACAAACTATACACAAAAATGACAGTGCAGTGAACACTGAATTATCTCAGTCTGTTACCATAGGAAATACAGTGTCCTACATAATGTTTGAGACAGAAACATTTTTCCTTGATTTACCACTCTGCTGCACAGTTTAAAATTTAGAATCAAACAATTCAGACACCATTAAAGTACACATTGCAGACTTTCATTTAGAGGTACAGTAATCCCTCCTCCATCGTGGGGGTTGCGTTCCAGAACCCCCCGCGAAAGGTGAAAATCCGTGAAGTAGAAACCATATGTTCATATGGTTCTTTTTATATATTTTAAGCCCTTATAAACTCTCCCACACTATTATAAACATTTCCCGCACAATTATACAGCATAAACCCTTTGTATTCTCTTGGATATTAGGTAAGATTCATTGAAATTATGTATGTAAACACAGTTTATATACAGTAAAACCTAAATATTATTTTAAAGATATCGAGCATCTCCGATATCACATATGTTACAGCCATTACGACAGACAGGCCACCAGCAATAAATACGTACAATGCAAGAAAAATTGTATACAGTAAAATGTGTGTACAGTGACACTAATCTATGTACATGTAATAAGTACTGTACGTAGATAATTAATTATGGTTACTCATCAACAATGACACGACGACTTGTCCGATAACGATGAGTTTAATTTTACTGCACAACAAAGGATAGTGTTACAGCTCTTCTAAAGAAGCCTCTTCAGGCGACTGTGTAGCACCGCCGTTGTTCTTCTTCCAGCACTCTTCAATCCAAATCCCTAAAGCAGATTCCATCCAGACTACTGCCTTATCACGTCCACTTGCAACTCGTTTTGCGCCCTGGTTAAAGGACACTGCGGCTTTTTAAATAAAAAGAATCGTGGACTCATTGATGCCGTAATGGTGTCCTGCAGCGGTGTAGCTGTTCCCTTCCTTCAACATATCCAAAACTTTTACCTTTTCTGCAATCATTTGCATCTTCTGTTGGCGTTTGGACACGGCCCCTGAAGCAGTAGCAGGAGCACTTTAATGCTGAATGTGTGAGATGAGACTTCCTGGTTAATGCAGCACTCTGTCGCTGAGCCAATCAGCACACAGGAACTTAACTGTGTGCTCTGATTAGGTAGCTTCTCAGTCATCCGCCAATAGCGTCCCTTGTATGAAATCAACTGGGCAAACCAACTGAGGAAGCATGTACCAGAAGTAAAAAGACCCATTGTCCGCAGAAACCCACGAAGCAACGAAAAATCCACGTTATATATTTAGATATGCTTACATATAAAATCCGCGATAGAGTGAAGCCGTGAAAGTCGAAGCATGATATAGCGAGGGATTACTGTATTTGCATTGTGGCAAGCGGCTGGGGGTGGCACCCAGCCGGGACGCCCGGAAGGAAGTGCTGAGGGCCAGGGCTCCTCCGGTATCAGGGCACCCCCGGCGGTGACCACGGGCACCTAAAGGGTTGAACTTCCAAGCTCCTTTCCCGTGGTTCCCATAGCTATCAGGGCGGTCACCCCCTCGTGGTCCAGAGGAGGTGTAGTCCCTCTTCCGGTCCTTCCAGGCATCCCAGCTGGGTACCGCCCCCAGCCACTTGCCACAGCATACATTTTGGTCACGCCATGTAGAAATGAGAACGTTTTTTTTTTTTTTTTTTTTTTTATATAAATACATGGCCCCCATTTCAGGACACGATGATGCTTACGACATAGTAGTGGTAGGTATATTAAAGCAGTAATATTTAGTACTTTGTTGCATATCCCTTGAGTGCAATAACTGCTTGAAGTCTGTGATTCATAATCATCACCAGGTGCTGAATATCTTCTTTGGTGATGCTCTACCAAGCCCCTAATGCAGACATCTTCAGCTCCTGCTTGTTTCGGGGGCTTATCCCCTTAGGTTTACTGTTCAGCATATGGAAGGCATTTAAATCAGGTGACTGGCTTGGCCATTCAGTAATTTGCCACCTTTTAGTTTTGTTTTTAGTTTGTTTGGGATCATTATGTTGTTGTAGGATGAAGTGGTGTCCAATGTGTTTGGAGAAACTTATTGGATCTTGAGTAGATGTTTCTATACATCTCAGAATTCATTGTGCAACTGCTGTTACCAGTTTACATCATCAATGAAGGTAATTGTTCCAGTACCTGTGGCAGCCATACATGCCCAAGCCATAACACCCCCCAACACCATGTTTAACAGATGAGGTGGTATGTTTGGATCTTGGGTAGTTCTTTCTTGTTTCCACACTTTGCTCTTTTCATCACTCTGATTCAGCTTCATCTTTGTCTCTTCTGTCCATGAGACCTTTTTCCAGAGTTCTGCAGGCTCTTTTAAGTACTTTTTTGCAATCTGGTCATCTTGTTTTTGTGGCTAACTCGTGGTTTGCATCTTGCAGTGTGGCCTCTGTATTTGTCTTGAAGTCTTCTGCGGATAGTAGTCCCTGACACATCCACATCTGTCTTGTGAAGTCTGTTACTGATCTGTCTGACAGGCATTTGGGGCTTTTTCGTTTCCATAGTGAGGATTCCTCCTTCATCAGCAATGGAGGTCTTCCTTGGCCTACCAGTCCTTTTGTGATTACTAAGCTTACCAGTGCATTCTTTCTTCTTAATGATATTCCAGACAGTTGATTTAGGCTATCCTAAGTTTTTACCGGTGTGTCTAACGGTTTTATTTTTGTTCTTCAGCCTCATAATGGGTTCTTTGACTTTCATATGCACATCTGTTGTCCTCATGTTGAACAATAGCAACGACAGACTCCAGAGGTAGTCTGTAGGTAGAAGCAAGCCTAGGTATCTTATTCCTGCACTAATAAAGTAATGACACACAACTGAGTAATCACAAACCTGTGACACCAATTGTCCCAAACATTATGGTGCCCTGAAACGGGGGCAACATCCATAAAAAGTGTTGTAATTTCTATATGGTATGACTGAAATGTATGTAAATACCCTTAAACTCTGCAGTTTGAACTTTAGTCACATCTGAATTGTTTTATTTGTAATTTTAAAATGCAGAACAGAGGGGTAAATCAGGGAAAAATGTCTTTGTCCCTAACATTATGGAGGACGCTGTACATTTGGGATGATGCATATAATGGACCTTATTTATCATTTACTGTACAAATAGGCCTGATTTTAACATTTTCAGCATATCATGATCAAACCCACATAAGTTTATGCTTCTTGCATTAAGTTTTAGCATCATAGTTTTTAATAGTAATATTTATTTCTCCAGGATAATGATTCCAAGCCGATAAAGAAAGAGTGTACAGAAAAAACAAAGGACAAGGAACTAGTCACCAAGAATGAAGAAAACTATCATGTAAAGAATAAAGAAAGTGAGGGAGAAGCTTCTGGCAAGGGCTGTGAAGGCAGTGAGGAAGAAGAAGAAGTGGAAGAGGAGGAGGTGGAAGAAGAAGAAGAAGAAGAAGAGGAGGAGGAGGAGGAAGATTTGTCTTCAGAACCTGATATTGAAGATGAGCTGGAGAAGAGCATTGAAATGAGAGATGATTCAGAATGGGCAGGTGTGTGTCTGGGACTAGGATAACGGACATGTTTTTTCTTGAAAATTATTATCCGAGTACAAAAAAAAGAAAGGCCCATATAACTTGAATTGGTCAGACAAAAGAAAAACCCATGCAGTCAGTCAGAATATATACACTTTGTGGCAATATTTGTAAATATACTTATCTGGTACTGTGTGGGATTTCTTTTTGCCTTCAGAACAGCCTGAATTTTTTGAACTGAGGTGCTGAAAACATTCCTTAAGGATGGGATTTTGGCACATGATCACTTGATACTGTCACTCAGTTCCTGTAGATTTCTGTCCACACATTCATACTACAAACCTCTCACTCCACCTCATCTTAAAGGTGCACTTTTTTCTAAGATCTGGGGCCAGTGAAAGCCATTGGAGTAACGAGTAATGACCATTGGAGGTCGTGGAGCCAGCTTGAGGTGATGTGCCCTTTATGACATGACACATTATTGTGCATTAAGTATTAATTTTTAAATTGGTCATACAAGGGTCAGCAGAAATGCTTAGGTATGCTTTGGCATTCAGAAGACTCTCAAGTGTTAAGAGGCTGAGTTCCCCATACCAGTGTACTACCAACACCATCCTATATCATTTGCATAAGGCAGGATAGATTGCTGTATTCATGCAATTTATGCAAAGATCTGCCCTGCCATTTACATATCACAGCAGGAATTAATATTTGTCGGACTAAATGACATGTTTCTAATTGTCAGATCTCCATTTCTGGTGATCACATGACAATTGTAACATCTTCTTTTATTATTAGCTGACAGGATTTGAATCCGACATGACTCCTGCCTCCGGTTCCCAATTCACTTCAAGTCCGGTGTGTTGAAATAGCTATTATTTAGGTATTATTGTCATTTTCTATTAGCATGAGCAAGTCTGGGCATTCTCCTCTGACTTCTCTTTTTGCCAAGGTGATTTGGCTGACAGATGTACTGTTCACTAGATGTGTTATATTTATCACACCATTCTCTGTGAATTCTAGAGACTACAGTGAAATAAAATCCCAGTAGAATGCCTGTTCTTGAGATACTGGTACCACCATGTCAGACACCGACAATCATATAATGGCCAAAGTCACTTACATCACTTGTCCTGCCTATTCTAATACCTGGGTGTACAACATATAAATATCTTGTCTGTGTGCTATACATTTTGTGTTACATCCACATGAATGATCTGGCTATTTGTGTTTAAAAGCAGGTGTACAGAACCTAAGGGCCTCTGAATGTATATACACGCTTATAATATATACATTTTTGAGATATTTTATTGGCTTATTTTTGTATGCTTTCGGATCATCTATATAATCATTAATCCAGCCCATCACCATTTGTCTTTATTTCAAAATATATAAATATAACAAGCAGTATATTAAAAATTATGATTACAGGAGCTTAATATCATACATTTTTTAAATATTAAAAATTATTGTTTAATCACAGGCTAGAACAACCGTGAAATTTACTTTTATATGCAATCCTGGCCTGAGCCATAAAATGTTCTTTAAATAACAATATGTGACTTGTGTATGTCTGCAGCTTCTTTGTGTGACCAATCTTTTATTGATGCAACATGATTTCTTACATCAGGTTTATTATTTTTCTTTTTTCTTTTCCTTTCCAGATGAAGATGGTAAACTTGAGGGAAGTGATACAGATCAGTTTGTAGAATTAGGAATTGAATCCTCGTGTTCTGAAAACGACATGGAAAGTGACAATGAAAAGAAAGAAGAGCAGTTGTTGAAAGTGCCTGATGAGGAGGAAGAGGAGGAGGATGAGGAGGAGATTAGTGAAGAAAGGACTACAGATGATAAAGTCTTAGATAAACCCAGTGTAGTAACGGGAAGTGCATCACACCATTCTGGTTCTAGCCAGCTGGATGAAGAAGGATTAGAAGAAAGTGACATGGCAAAAAATGGTATTGAGAAAAACAGACCTCAAAAAGTTACAGCCTGTTATGAAATGGACAGAAACCAGTCCCCCAGCACTACTTCGGGAGAATCTAATCCTACAGTCACAACTGAACAGAACCATCACAGTTTTTCCACTCAGATATGTGATTCCCCTAAAGCCACTAAAAATAAGATATCCAGTTCCTGCCCATTGCCTTCTGACAATCAAAATCCACACCCTCCTTCACCATCTTCACAATCGGTTTCATTATTTACAACAGCAAGTACATTTTCTTCATCTAGGAAAACTGCAAAAAAAAGGAAAGCGAGTTCTTCTGTAGACTTAATACATACAGAATGCTTAGATATGAATGGCAAAGAGAGCAGGGAGAATAAACCCTTTGTGAGCAGGTATGGATTTTTTTTTTTTTTGCTTTTTTACTCTCATGTATATGATAAATAAGCCTTGGATATAGTTTTTACCATTGTTAGATTTTATATTTTATTGCACTAAGAATTGAACTGATAAAAACGATCTTGTGAACAGTGCTTCCAGGACAGACAGTGACTATGGCGAAGCTGAATTGGACTAACCAGTTTGAAAATGTTATGCTGTATGCTATGTAAAGTCAATTTTTTTTTTTATCTTTGCTATAACTGTTATTCCTTATGTTGCAGTGCTGATGAAGACAGTATCCCTTTGGACATGTATGTCTTTTCAAGTAGCCCACCTGGTCCAGATGACATAAGCCCACTGCATGCTGCAGATACCACACAAGAAGAATGTCCATTTTCCTCATTAGTGACAAGTTCACAGCCAAGTCCTAGCAGCCAGCCTTCCAAGAAAAAGAAGAAGGTATATGAATGAAGATGTTGTGTCACTATTTATTGCCCCCATTAGTGTCTTGCTATAAGAGTAGTCTTCTATGTTTTATGGCACTACTGCATAGCTTCAGCAAAAACAGAGTGAAGCTTTCCAAGATCTTGTCCTAACCAAGATTTCACGCGGTCTTTTTTTTTTTTTGACTTGACAACACTTCATTATACAACCTGTCACCCTTAACTGGTGAATGTAAAGTTCTGACATGTGGTTAATTAGTTTAAAATAACTGAGTGTGTTTACATGTACTTTAACATCCAGTGTTCAGAGAAACCCAGTTTCAGAAATGTAATGTACACACTTACATAGAAAAAGAAAAAGAGAAAGAAAAAAAGAGAAAGCGGGATATTGGCCTCTGAGAAGCTGGGTTAACACACATAGTTTTCTTTGCAAGAAACCCTTTTATTTGGCCATGGAAACCCCTAACCAGGCTATACTTAAGGATTTCTTAGTCTGTGCATATCTATTGCACTACGTTGGCTTCACACTCACATTCAGCTGGCATGGGTAGAAAACGGTGGAAGCATCCACAAAGATGCTTAAAAAATACTCAGGCAATTGCATTATTACTTCTTCTGGATGAAATAGTCTGTCAGTATTTTTTGTTCTTTATTTTTTTTTTGTTCTTTATTTCGCCTTATACAATTTCTTGTATTAGGAATTTGTTAATTTCCGCATACCACTTGGGGTCAGAGCACAGGGTCAGCCATTGTACAGCGCCCCTGGAGCAATTACAGGTTAAGGGTCTTGCTCAAGGGCCCAGCAGAGTAGGATCAGTGACGGGGATTCGAACCGGCAACCTTCTGGATACCAGCACAGGTCTTTAACCTCAGAGTCACCACTCCGCCCTAGGGATTTCAGAAATCCCTAAATTTATGTTGATGACATAAATGTAGAGCACTACACTGAGCAGTAAAATGTTATGAGCAGTGTTGGGGGTAACACATTAAAACAAACGTGTGTTACATAGTTTGATTACTTTTTAATGAAACCAGTAACTTAACATGATATTTGTTTTTCTCAAGTAAAAAAATACTTGTGTTGTTGTTATCCTAGCATCTCTGAGAGTGAGGCAAGAAACACCGGTACACTGCTCCTGTTCAGGGCTCAGTTACATAACCAAAATGAAAAGAATGTGCTGTGTGCAGTGTAGTAACAAATGTGTTGATGTAGTTTGGATGTTATACTGTAGCTATAGATACTGTATGTTGAAACTTTGTGATCAGGTGATGCAGTGGCCAGTGTGCAGACTGCAAATCGTCAAGGGCTCAGGTCGAGGATGTATAAAGAAGATGGATGTTATTTACTTAACAGCACACTAAAAGTATTTGTGAAATGCAAGAAAATGATCGTATTTGGCTTTGCTTCTAGTCACTTACATGATGCTTCATACTGTATACGGGTTTAAGACTTAATAACAAATGCTAGCCAGTGAAATGTGCAATTTTAAATCCGAAAGAAGAAAACGTAACACAAAAGTAATGCGCTATTTATAATTCATTGCATTTTATAATAAGTAACTACTGTATGTAACATTTAGTTACTTTCTCTGTGAGTAATGAGTAATGTAACTAAAGTTACTTTTAAAAGTGGCATTCCCCTCACTGCTCAGGAGACATGTTTGCTAATGAGCTCACTGTGTTTTCTGAAATATCTGAAGTGAAAAATCAAGACCTCATACTTTATATATACAGTAATCCCTCCTCCATCGCGGGGGTTGCGTTCCAGAGCCACCCGCGAAATAAGAAAATCAGCGAAGTAGAAACCATATGTTTATATGGTTATTTTTATATTGTCATGCTTGGGTCACAGATTTGCGCAGAAACACAGGAGGTTGTAGAGATACAGGAACGTTATTCAAACACTGCAAACAAACATTTGTCTCTTTTTCAAAAGTTTAAACTGTGCTCCATGACAAGACAGAGATGACAGTTCAGTCTCACAATTAAAAGAATGCAAACATATCTTCCTCTTCAAAGGAGCAAACAAATCAATAGGGCTGTTTGGCTTGTAAGTATGCGAAGCACCGCGGCACAAAGCTGTTGAAGGTGGCAGCTCACACCCCCTCCGTCAGGAGCAGAGAGAGAGAGACAGATAAAAAAAATCAATACGTGCCCTTTGAGCTTTTAAGTATGCGAAGCACCGTTCAGCATGTCGCTTCACGAAGCAGCTGCACAGAAGGTAGCCAACGTGAAGATAATCTTTCAGCATTTTTAGACGAGCGTCCGTATCGTCTAGGTGTGCGAACAGCCTCCCTGCTCACACCCCCTACGTCAGGATCAGAGAAAGTCAGCGCAAGAGAGACAGAGAAAAGTAAGTTGGGTAGCTTCTCAGCCATCTGCCAATAGCGTCCCTTGTATGAAATCAACTGGGCAAACCAACTGAGGAAGCATGTACCAGAAATTAAAAGACCCATTGTCCGCAGAAATCTGCGAACCAGCAAAAAATCTGCGATATATATTTAAATATGCTTACATATAAAATCCGCGATAGAGTGAAGCCGCGAAAGGCAAAGCGCGATATAGCGAGGGATCACTGTAGTGCATTTAAATAGGATGATTGGACCAGTGCTGTGGTCATGGCCACTTTTACAGAAAGAAGGCAGATTAAGTGACTCCTTGTGGTTTAAACTGAGTCAGTGTTTAACCTTTATAATTCTGTAGTTTCTATTACAATTCTGAAACCGTCAAGCTAAAGCAGTGACTCAAAAGTATGGAGTGAATGTCAAGTAACTTTGTCCTTGAACACCATCTTGTTTTCTAACATGCTGTCATATCTTTTTAGGTGAGTGTTGCCACGCAGTGTGACCCAGAAGAAGTAATTATTCTGTCTGATTCAGAATGACACTCCTGGCTTTACATCTTGATCATGCTGATGCCAGTAGATCTCTACCTGAGCCACAGCCACAAAGCCCACCTCATCAAGAATCTCTTAGCAGGAGCCTGGCCTCTGGTGCTGTGGGCTGGTGTCCTAGAATCCAAAGGTGGTGCTAATAAAGTCTGACCTTGAGAAGATAAATGGACTCATTCAATTGATGGTGCCATTCACTGGACTTGTCTAATCAAGCAGTACTTTTTAAAATATCTGTATATAATCCTGTTTTGTTCCTTTTATGTGCTTTATTTTTTCACATGGTTTCCAGAGAGAGGTTATTGGGATACTAGGCCATTTTCAGCACTTTCTTTTCTTGTTAGCTGAGAGTTGCAGAATATGAAATGTTTTATCTTTCTAAAAAGAGACACTGTTCCCAGACAAGCTACTCTGAAAAAACTGTTATGTCCTACCTTATCACATCTTTTTTCAATTACACAAGACTTTTGTAAACATTATGCCATGGAAGATGTTATATTTCTCATTGGAAAAATAAAATTTGGGGTTTTGGCTTACTTTCTGACAAAAGCCTTGAAATATTTAATTTTTACCTGAGTGTTAAATCATCAAAAATGCCAAAATATTTTCTCTGTACCTTTTGTGAACAAAGTCATTTTAGGTAGATGGAGTGTTTGTTTTTATATAATTTTGTTCAAAAGGGACCTCTGAACAAAATGGAAAAGATGTTTATGTAAGATATTTGTTACCTGAGAAAACAAAAAAAATAAAAGTAATTTTCTGTCTTTGTATGCATCTTTTCATCACTAACACTACGTATGCAGAAGGGCAATGCTTTAGATTTATGTACAGTACTCATTTTTTCAGAGGTCTAAAGCACAGTGTAGCATAGCTCTACTTAATGTTCACTTCTAAAGGGTTGCCTCATTGCTCCTGTACAAGATGATTTTTTAGAAGTAGTCTGTATGCTCCCTTCCTTTCTCCACACATTTAATCATTTCTTGTGTCCTTCTGGACATTATCATCTATTTTGATTGTTGGAAGTCACTAACTCATGTCTGCTTTGGGTAATTGTGAAAGAAAACATTTCTCAACTGTAGCGAACAACAGTCGAAGACCTACAGTACAAATAGCTATCAGAGAATGATTTACTGACATCCAACTGTCAATGTGGAAAACGTTAAACAGCATGTATGGGGTGTTTGCAGCCTTCCTGTAGTTTACAGTTGACACTATAAAAAGCGACATAAGTGAAATGTACCAGTAGTAGTTCTCTCTTGTATGCCTTTTTCAGAGCAATGGTTTTAGTAATCATCAACTACAAAAAGAATTCAAGTGATTTAACACTCAGAGTGTAGTCCTAGTTCTGTGGGGAAAAAAAAATCTGAAGGGCTAAGATGTTACTGTGAGTTGCAGTCTTACAAGACAATCATATACTGTATCAAAAATAGTGCTGAAACCTTCAGAGAGCTGCATTTAGACAATATGCACTCATTGGTCACTTTACTAGCTGCGCCTGTACCACTTAACAGCTAAGTATGTGGCTGCAGCACAAGAGGTGTCTCATTGCTTTTTGGCCAAACATTAGAACAGGCAAGATGCATGATCTAGGTATGTTTTATGGTGCTACCCTACTGGTATTTGTATGCAGTACAGTCACTAGTGTTTGCAGAGAATGTCAATTTATTATTTATATTTATAATGTTAATTAGGGGTCTCAAAGGAGAATGACCAGGCTTGTTCATGGTGCAAGACAGACCACAATAGAGCAACACATGGAACCCTGAAGTGAATGATCTAGAGTAGCAGAAGACCATTCCGAGTTCAAGTCCTGTCAGCGAAGAACTGGAAGGTGAGACTACATGTGTAATAACCAAAGTTAGACTGTAGATTGTTGGGTCAGAATGTGGCATAAACAACATGAGGTGGTTGTATGTATGACTTCTTAAATTTGACTTTTCATAACCAAGACTGTTCAGCTACATTAACATCCTGGTTCAACAGTACAGGCTGGCAGAGGTAGGTCTAATAGTAAGGAGTGTATTCTTGGCACACATTAGAGCTCTCGAGTCCTTTTGAAAGTCACTCGAATGCTATAGCACACCTAAGCATTGTTGCTGACCGTAGCCCCCTCTTCATATCCATCTACTGTTTTTCAGATCAATACTTTCAGTAGAATAATATGCCAAGATGGTTCTTCTCTGCACCATCATAGATCTCAATCTAAAAGTAATATAGAAACCATGTAAAAGTGACACCTTGAATAGTAATAGCCAGATTATTTGTTCTAAGATTACAACCATCTACAGCACTAACTTGGATTGTAGGTTGCACTGTAGGCCATGCGTTTACTGAGTGCAGTTTTCCTGTTCTCCCTGTGTTGGTGTGTGTTTCTCTCTGGGTACTGCAGTTAATGACATGCATGTTAGATGAGTAACTGATTCCAAACTGACCCTGTGTGGGTGTCTGTGAGTGGGCTCTTGATGGACTGGCACCCCACATGCTACTGTTTTCTGCCCTATGTACAGTGCCCACCCCCCATTCTTCATGATCCTGAATTGTATTAAATAGGTTGTAGGATGTCATGTCATGTTAACCAGCAGCTTCCAGCATTTATAAAAGACTAAATAGTTAATGTAGACTATTAATACAAATTTTATAATAATTATATGAGCCTGAGTTAACATAAATGGCTAGTAGGAAAGCAAAAATAAAATTGCTGATCAATAAGAGACTTATTACACCTACAATACTAGAGTATGCTAAATTAATTAAACTACAAAAAACCTTAATATTCCATGTTTAGAGAGATACTCAGACAATAAATCTTACAGACAGGGTTACCAGGTTCCTAAAAAATGTAAAGCCCACAGCTTAAAAATATTAAATTTGGCCAATAAAAGAGCCCAGTGCCTAAGGCAGACAAATGATATACCGGAAAGTGTGTGTTGGGGAGTTTGGAATCTCAGTGTTTGGGTTGGTTAGGTACATAACATCAAAGCCCAAGGGGGGGGTGGGGGGGCTATTGGGTTATTGAATAGAATAAGTGTATACCATCACACAAAAACTGGTACATTTTACAACAGAAGATAACGTTTACTTGTGTGAATAGTAGGGTGAGGGGTGCCAGATGGATGAAAAATATGGTAAAAAAAATTGTTGGTGGAGACTTGGAAAAATAGCCCAAAATACAGTATTTAAAAAAAAAAAAAAAAGTAGCCCAAAAAAACGCAACCTGCAACGGCTCATTTTTTCCCACAGATGACGATCATAAATAGCCCAACTGGACGACAAAACCGCAGACCTGGCAACAGTGCTCATAGGGTCAGTATTGTTTCTGTAAAATTCCTATTTGCACCATGCAACACGTCAAAACTGTCCACTTCCAGGTTTAGTGAGCATACCAATCTTGAAATTCTGTCTTCCTTACCTGAAAAATCTCAGAACACAGAGACCATTCATATACTGTTTCTAAAATCTACAATGCTCTTTAAGATTCTATGATTTTCCACATTAAAAAGAATCACACTTTTTATGGGCTTTTAGTTTATAAGCTCACTAGGGGGCTCCGCCCCCTGCTCGCTTCGCTCGCCAACCCCTGGTGTTGGGAATGACAAAGAGCGCGATGTATGAATGAGATATAGAATGGTGTGACGGTGTAGATGATGCAAATAGAAAGCAAACAATAAAGTGTGTGGCACAGTGTAAAGGTTTATTTGAAAATTTCTTTGTACACGCCGTTTAAGTGTAAAAGGTAATTCCAGCTCAGAACTTGTAAGGTCAATGAAGATGGTTATTGTTGTGATCAGAGTCAAGTTTGTCAGAGCTTAGAAAGAGTTGTGTCTCTCCAGGAAGTAATGGAATGACTTGGGTATTTATGTTTTGCACATTAATATTTTTTGGACCTGATATAGTGCGTTGTGTTAAAAGGGGCATTTGGTCTAATGAGATTGCTGTTCCAAATCTCTCTGTAACTAAGTTGTCGCAGATAAAGGCTTGAGGAATTGTAATAATATATGGCTGAAGTCCATCTGTATTGGTGAGTGTACCATCTCTCAGTTGTAATAAGCAATTGTTATGATTTGGTTCTGGACATTGTATCTTTTTTACTAACTGTATCTTTTGAAAGCAATGCCAATTGTCTGCGTATTTTAAGGTGCACTGAACAATAGCTGAGTGCAAGGCATCTGGAAGAATAGCTAAGCACTGTCTAAAATCTCCTCCTCATAAAAGTACCTTTCATCCAAATCGAATATTATTATTCATAAACGTTTGTAGAAGTTTATGAATGGTGTTGAGTAAGTGACTTCATGCCATTGTACATTCATCAATAATTAACATTTTTTCAAGACGGATGTCATGTGCAGTGCCACTGTTAATGTTCATAGTGGATACCGATTTGTAGGATCTAATGCAGTTGATAAAGATTTCACTTTCAGGTACATCGTTAGTTAGAAGCTTTTGTAGATATTCAGTATATGAATGTAAAGAAGGCAGTCTAATTTGACCCTTTTGACAACAACGTGTAAATGTATTACTTGTATTGCCAGTTGTTTCTTCAGGGAAGTGAACTGAATGACAATGATTGCAAATGACATTCATTAATCCGAATGAATTTTCCTGGTGTATATTTTTCTTGTGCCGTTTGAGAGGCGCGTTGTTGCATGTGTAGTATTTGGGACGTGTTGTTTTGGAGCTGTAATCGATTTGCCTGTGCTGTGTGAAAAGCCTGTTGTAGCCTTCCTTGCCGTTAACGTATGTCTGAGACGGGAGGTGTTTCGTTTTGAATCCGTGACTGTTGCGATGCAGCACTTTGATTGATAGTTTGCGTCATGTGGATCTAGGATGTAGATTTGTGCATATTTGCGTTGTTGATTTGTTTCAGGGTGCACTGTTCCAATGCAATTCAGTATTTGTGCACATATGCGAAAGTAGTATGGGCCATTGCCTTTTGGTGGCCTGATATTTACTCCGTTAGATGCAAAAGCAAATGAACTATTGTAGGATCTAATGCAGTTCATAAAGTTTTTACTTTTAGGTACATCGTTAGTTAGAAGCTGTAGTTGAGCTTTGCGTTTTTGGAGTCGAGACATTTTTTCTTTTAGAAATATGGATGCGGTTGAACGGTTAATAGTGCCTTATTGTAATGAGATCCACCTATGCTGCATAGCCGTCTATTTTGTTGTTTCTTTCGTTTTCGTGTGTTTGTTCCTGTTATCCTTTCCTTTTCGTTTTGTACCCGTGACCATGTATTCATGACTTGTTTCTTTCTCAGCATGCGAAATATGGATAAGTAATAAGGAGGATCGCAGTCACTGTTAATATGTTTCCTTTTCTGCAGTTGAACGGTTAATAGTGCTTTATTGTAAGGAGATCCACCAATGCTGACACCTATGCTGTCTAGTGTGAAGGTGTTGACGTTCACTTTAGAATATGTGGCTTTGGGTGTCACTTCTTATGGATGTGTGTGTGGGTGGGGGTTGAGGATTGTTGTCGCGCGAGCGTCTTCTTTCTTTTTGTGTTCCTGTGTCTTGTTGAATCCCCCTCTTTGTGTGTGTCCCGTCCCTTGCTTGTAGGGTCTGTGGGGTGGTTTTGTGTTCTTTTTTTTGTGTTCTATGGGCTTGTTGAATCCCCCTCTTGGTGTGTGTCCCGTCCGTTGCTTGTAGGGTCTGTGGGGGTGGTTTTGTTGTGTTCTTTTTTTTGTGTTCCATGGGCTTGTTGAATCCCCCTCTTGGTGTGTGTCCTGTCCGCTGCCTGTAGGGGTTGGGGGGTTGCCTTGCTGTTGTGCGCGAGCCTCTTTTTTTTTTTTTGGGGTCTAGTTTCGTGTGCAATATGTTTCGTGCTTTGCCTGCATTTGACTACTTTTTTATGTGCCTTTTCCTTTTTTCGGTGCTCCTTGCGCGTCATTTCTCCTTTTTTGTCTTTTTTCTGTGCTCACTCCTTTTTTCTGTGGTCTTGTCCGTCTGTAGCGGCCCCTCATCCGCCTCTCGCGGCCTCTTTTGTCCCCCTCTCGCGGCTCCTCATCCGCCTCTCGCGGACTGTTTTTGCGCCTGCGCAGTACGTCTTTTTGCAGCTACGGCCCATGGCCGGATGTGCCTGCGTCCATCATCCGGTTTAGCATTCTCGGTTAGATAGATAGATGTTTAGTCTTGTAGTATGCCTTCTGTTGTGTGTGCCCTTCTGTCACATTCTGCCGTGTTCACCACATATTTCTTTTTGGGGGGGGCGGGGGTCCACAAGAGTCCACAAGACTGCGATCTCACTGCTTGTTGCATTTCTTCGTTGTCATGCTTCAGCTGACAGTTCACAACCGTGGTAAGTTGCCAAATCTTGGATAAGCAAGCCTGCATTATCTGACCTGTCATGTAAACATCCATCCATCCATTTTCCAACCCGCTGAATCCAAACACACGGGAAACAAACCCCGGGCAGGGCGCCAGCCCACCGCAGGGCATGTAAACATTATTTACCTATTTTACTGATGTGATAATTTACAAGATTTCCCTGTTCATAACCCCTGTTCAAAAGTCTGCAGCTGGCACTCCAATTTACATTTTCATCTCTTGAATTTGCTGCACATTCTAGGAAGGAGAAGCAGCTGATATGGTTAGCTCATTTCATGATGTGATATGAGTTATACACACAATCAGAGACTGTGACGCTTCTGGCTACAGGCATGCTTTATATAACTGTAACCTTGACCCTCAGTGTTAGCCATTGTCATGACAGTGCCATGGCCAGGGACCTCATTTCTACCAATCTGCAATTACAGATCTTTCCATTCTCCTCATTTTCTAACCTGTTTATCCAGGTTTAAAAATGAATGGTTGCCCACCTTGCTCTTTAAGCATCGGGCACAAGGCAGCATCCAGTCAAGGACGAGGTGCTGTTCGAACACAATATGTATGTGCATACACTCCCATACTTTCTCGTATGAGGTAAGGTGCTACTGTAATTCACATGTCTTTAGGATGAGGAAGGAAAACCCATTCAGACATGCAACCACCACACTAACAGTGCCTGGCAGGGATTCAGAACAAGGAGTTTTTTTAACTCCTGGCTAAGTTATTAGAGTTGTCACATTTTCCATGTCATTGCGAGTCACCCACCATGTATTCAGTACTGTAAAGTCAAGAAGGGAAGATATAAAATAATGGAACATTTATTGAAAATTAAATACAAACAGCAGATCACAAAGTAAACCAAGCACTCTGTTGTCACTTTCTATCACTTTCTGCCTCACAGCCTTCCCTCCTTCATCCCCCTCTGAGCCGTCTGCTCAAACTCTCTATCTGACTTGACACTCCTCCGCAAATCCTCTCTTGGGGTCACTTCTGTGCTTGGCTACATGGACATCAGGCAAGAGCCCCCTTTAACAGCCCCAGTGTTCCCAGATCAATGAAGAATACAACCATCAAACATAAACTTAATGGAAATAAATACAATTTAGCAATGAGCATAATACTTATATGGTGAAGCATTAGATCAAACATGTTAGTCATAAAAATTAAACCAACATTTATTTGCACTTGATTGATAATTGATGCAAATGCCAACTGCTCATCCTTTTAATTTAAGTCTGTGAATGTTTATTAAAATGAAATGTATTTAGAAGATTAATGAAAGAGTATTTGGATAGGTCACTTGTTATCCTTGCACTCTTCAGTTTGTAACCTGATGGCAACAACTGAAGTTGAGAATACAGTGGGTGACTCCTGTCTGACAAAACTCACCATGCTTTCCTTGACACTTGCTCATGAAACAGGTCTGTGAGATTGAACTGTTGACACCTTACTATTTTATTGCTCCAATTTAATTTATTCCGTGTTTGTTGATGACTTTAAAGTTTCCTAATCGGGGGGTATTTTCCGTACGTCGCTTAAATCATCTGAGATCAGATGCCTGATCTTGGATGAGTTAATGCCGGTGACACTCATCCGGGATAGGTCGGTTTTTCAAATGCAGCCGTGTAGTAGATTAGTTTAGCTGGATCTAATCATCCGAGATGAATGCGCGCGCCCGCGCTGAGTGAAAAGCCCATATATATTGAGTCTAGAAAACATGATCAGCAAGTCTTTGATAGGCTGTAACAAAATGACGAAAGAACGGGCGCATTTTTTTTTTCTTCACACAAGCGGAGCAAGACCTTTTATTCAAAGAACATGAAGAATTTCAAGATTTAATATGCAAAAGGGGTAACACTGCAAAAGCAGCCCAAACCAGAAAAGACGGCTGGCAAAAAGTGGTCGACAAATTAAACGCGTGTGCATTGTACTTAGTGAAAGCAGCGTTTCATTCCTATGTATCAGATTAATTATTATTTAATATGTCATAATTCCCGATCAAACGTGAGCACAAGGAGAACATGAGAACAAGTTAAAGTGAAGTACAAGAATATACTTCAAACAGGTAAATATTGGTATATAACTATTTAAAGAATTGTTGACATAAAGAATCATATATAATGTAAAGAACTTTAATTTTAAAGCTAATAAGAAGGCAGACAAGCAAAAAACAGGTGTAGGTCCACGCGGTCCAGACCTAACCCCTGCAGAAGAGTTGGCTCTCCAGCAAAATGCCCATCGCCCTGTTTCTGAGGGCATTCCAGGGGGAAGCTCCTCCTCAGAACCAGTGGCAGGATGCAGTGGTCACTTCATTTCAGGTAAAGGATGGTCATTACATATATTTGTCCTCAATGTGTGCCATAGGTATGTTCCATAGCCCTCTTTTTTTGTTGGGTCAGTTGCAGGGAATGTCATTTTCACATAAAAGGTCTTACTCCGCTTGTGTGGAAAAAAATGTGCCCATTCTTTCATCATTTTGTTACAGCCTATCAAAGACTTGCTGATCATGTTTTCTAGACTCAATATATATGGGCTTTTCAATCAGCGCGGGCACGCGCATTCATCTCGGATGATTAGATCCAGCTAAACTAATCTACCACACGGCTGCGTTTGAAAAACCGACTTATCTCGGATGAGTTTCACTGGCATTGACTCATCCAAGATGAGGTATCTGATCTCGGATGATTTAAGCGACATATGGAAAATACCCCCCCAGTTCTATCCACTCAGTTCTTCCAAAACAACATCAAGTCCTTAATGTCCTACTGTCTATAATGCTGGAAAGGGGTGTGTGGTGCTCCCGATATCTATGCAAAGGGACGAAGGTCCAAGTCTTTAGAGTCCTGGTGCTTCCTGTCTTACTATATGGTTGTGAGACATGGACGCTATCCAGTGACCTGAGATGAAGACTGGACTTCTTTGGTACTGTGTCTCTCTGGAAAATCCTTGGGTACCATTGGTTTGACTTTGTGTCGAATGAGCGGCTGCTCATGGAGTCCCGAATGAGGCACATTACCTGCATTGTGAGGAAGCATCAGTTACTGCACTACAGCCATGTGGCGTGTTTCCCCGAGGGTGATCCGGCTCATAAGATCCTCATTGTTGGGGACCCAAGTGGCTGGACCAGGCCAAGGGGTCGCCCACATAACGCCTGGCTGCGGCAGATACAGGGTCATTTCCGGAAGGTAGGACTGGACCACATGTCTGCCTGGGGGGTTGCCAACCGGGATCCCAAGCTGTTTCGACATGTAGTGGGTGCTCCCCAACTTGACTTGACTTGTCTATAACACTACTTGTTAGCTTTTTTCATGTGTCTATCGTTCTATGTGTAACAAAAAACTTCCTAATGTTTATGCAAAGTTTACCCTTAAGAAATTATCCAGGACTGAAATAACCATTAAGTAAAATAAGCACATGCTAAGGGAATCAAGGGAAGGGGGACCCCACAGAAATTTTCCATTGGTGGATTCACCATGAACCATATGGTGCAAAACTGGTGCAACTGGACCAGGTTCCCAAAAAAGAGGCTTCTATATTAAAAGAAGAAATGACATACATATATATATATATATATATACACAGGAGAAAGTAGGGTGAAATGACACCTTTTATTGGCTAACTAAATAGATTACAATTGCAAGCTTTTGAGGCAGCTAAGACCCCTTCATCAGGCAAGGTGTTTACACCTTGTTACATCTTGCCTGATGAAGAGGCCTTAGCTGCCTCGAAAGCTTGCATTTGTTAGCCAATAAAAGGTATAATTTCACCCTACTTTCTCCTGTATCAATCTATGGCTAACACGGTACAACACTCTACTGCTATACATATATATATATATATATACAGTGGTGTGAAAAACTATTTGCCCCCTTCCTGATTTCTTATTCTTTTGCATGTTTGTCACACAAAATGTTTCTGATCATCAAACACATTTAACCATTAGTCAAATATAACACAAGTAAACACAAAATGCAGTTTTTAAATGATGGTTTTTATTATTTAGGGAGAAAAAAAATCCAAACCTACATGGCCCTGTGTGAAAAAGTAATTGCCCCCTTGTTAAAAAATAACCTAACTGTGGTGTATCACACCTAAGTTCAATTTCCGTAGCCACCCCCAGGCCTGATTACTGCCACACCTGTTTCAATCAAGAAATCACTTAAATAGGAGCTGCCTGACACAGAGAAGTAGACCAAAAGCACCTCAAAAGCTAGACATCATGCCAAGATCCAAAGAAATTCAGGAACAAATGAGAACAGAAGTAATTGAGATCTATCAGTCTGGTAAAGGTTATAAAGCCATTTCTAAAGCTTTGGGACTCCAGCGAACCACAGTGAGAGCCATTATCCACAAATGGCAAAAACATGGAACAGTGGTGAACCTTCCCAGGAGTGGCCGGCCGACCAAAATTACCCCAAGAGCGCAGAGACGACTCATCCGAGAGGTCACAAAAGACCCCAGGACAACGTCTAAAGAACTGCAGGCCTCACTTGCCTCAATTAAGGTCAGTGTTCACGACTCCACCATAAGAAAGAGACTGGGCAAAAACGGCCTGCATGGCAGATTTCCAAGACGCAAACCACTGTTAAGCAAAAAGAACATTAGGGCTCGTCTCAATTTTGCTAAGAAACATCTCAATGATTGCCAAGACTTTTGGGAAAATACCTTGTGGACTGATGAGACAAAAGTTGAACTTTTTGGAAGGCAAATGTCCCGTTACATCTGGCGTAAAAGGAACACAGCATTTCAGAAGAACATCATACCAACAGTAAAATATGGTGGTGGTAGTGTGATGGTCTGGGGTTGTTTTGCTGCTTCAGGATCTGGAAGGCTTGCTGTGATAGATGGAACCATGAATTCTACTGTCTACCAAAAAATCCTGAAGGAGAATGTCCGGCCATCTGTTCCTCAACTCAAGCTGAAGCGATCTTGGGTGCTGCAACAGGACAATGACCCAAAACACACCAGCAAATCCACCTCTGAATGGCTGAAAAAAAAACAAAATGAAGACTTTGGAGTGGCCTAGTCAAAGTCCTGACCTGAATCCAATTGAGATGCTATGGCATGACCTTAAAAAGGCGGTTCATGCTAGAAAACCCTCAAATAAAGCTGAATTACAACAATTTTGCAAAGATGAGTGGGCCAAAATTCCTCCAGAGCGCTGTAAAAGACTCATTGCAAGTTATCGCAAACGCTTGATTGCAGTTATTGCTGCTAAGGGTGGCCCAACCAGTTATTAGGTTCAGGGGGCAATTACTTTTTCACATAGGGCCATGTAGGTTTGGATTTTTTTTTCTCCCTAAATAATAAAAACCACCATTTACAAACTGCATTTTGTGTTTACTTGTGTTATATTTGACTAATGGTTAAATGTGTTTGATGATCAGAAACATTTTGTGTGACAAACATGCAAAAGAATAAGAAATCAGGAAGGGGGCAAATAGTTTTTCACACCACTGTATATACAGTAATAAAAATAGCAATAATAGAGGTTAATGATATATATGAATCTTTGGATCATGACAGAATTTGAATCTGGTAACTGCTACACAGTCCACCGAGGCTCACATGATCGTTCTTGTCTTGGTCATGCCGGCTGTCCCATTCAATCATCTACTGAGAGTGAGTGCAGCTCATATATATGGGAGCACCAAAATCTTTTAAGTGCTTAGGGCATCTAAAGGTCTTAATCTGTCCTTGATTATGTCCTCGAGTTCTTTATGAACTCTTTAAAATAACAGTCTCAATCCACTGTACTGATTAGTTTCATCATTTTAAACACTTCAATCATGTCTCCTCATAATCCCCTTTCGTTTAAGCTGAAAAGGTTCTACTTATAGCTCATTCAATGCAGCCCTGGAATCAGCCTAGTCACTCTTCTCTGGACTTTTTCTAGTACTTCTGTGGTGAGGCATCACCAGTGTGTTATAAAGCTTAAGCATAACCTCCTTGGACTTGTACTCCGCACATCATGTTATATACCTAGACATTCTGTTAGCCTTCTTAATGGCTTCTGAACACTCTTTGATGGTGATGAGTCCACTATGACTCCTAAACCCTTCTCATAAGAAGTGCTTTCAATTTTCAGACATCCCATTGTGTTTTGAAACCTACCATTTTTATTTCCTATGTGTAATACTTTACATTTTCTTAAATTAAATTTCATCTGCCACAAATCTGCCCAAGCCTGTATACTATTCTAATAACTCTGTAATGAGTCACCGGATTCAAGATTATACTCCAGTCCATCTAGCTTGTTACTTATATTCCTATATAGATCATTTCTATATATTAAAAATAGGAGCAGCCCTAGCACTGCCCCCTGTGGGACACCACTTTTAACATCCACCAATTCTGATTCCTTCCTATGTGCTGCTCAATCTTAACAATTTCTTCTATTAATTTACCTATGATGTACCTTAAGCTAAATGGCCTATAATTACCTGGATCTGCCTGATCACCCTTTTTATATAACTGGATAATATTAGCAATTTTCCAGTCCTTAGAAACTTCCCCAGTGCACAGTGACTTTCGAAAAATATGCGTTAAGGGTTTAGATAAGTATTCGCTAACCTCCTTAAGCACTTGAGGACAAGTATTATGTGGTTCTGGTGATTTGTTACATTTCAGTTTATTTAATTTAGACAGTACTTTTCTCTCTACAATTTCAAAATCATTCAGTATGTCATTCACTGTTACTAATGGGAGGCTATCTACTTCCTCACCCATTAATTCTTCAAAAGAATTGAAAGTGTACAGCATTTCCCATTTCGCTGTCTGTATATTTGTATTTTCTCTTACTATTCCTGATAGGCTTCACCTCCTTCTTGACTGTTCTTTTAATACTGAAATACTGAAATGATCTCTTCTAAATTGGCCCTAGTGTGTGCTTGGTGTGTGGGTGTGTTTGTGTGTGTCCTGCGGTGGGTTGGCACCCTGCCCGGGATTGGTTCCCTGCCTTGTGCCCTGTGTTGGCTGGGATTGGCTCCAGCAGACCCCCGTGACCCTGTGTTCGGATTCAGCGGGTTGGAAAATGGATGGATGGATGGATGAAATGATCTCTTCTGGTTGTCTTTTGCCTTATCTGCAATATATCTCTCAAACTGCCTATTATCTTCCCTAATGTCCTTCTTGATGCATACTGTTATGCCTTCATCTTCTTCTTCTTCTTTCGGCTGCTCCTGTTAGGGGTTGCCACAGCGGATCATCTTCTTCCATATCTTTCTGCCCTCTGCATCTTGTTCTGTTACACCCATCACCTGCATGTCCTCTCTCACCACATTCATAAACCTTCTCTTAGGCCTTCCTCTTTTCCTCTTCCCTTGCAGCTCTATCCTTAGCATCCTTCTCCCAATATACCCAGCATCTCTCCTCTGCACATGTCCAAACCAACGCAATCTCGCCTCTCTGACTTTGTCTCCCAACCGTCCAACTTGAGCTGACCCTCTAATGTACTAATTTCTAATCCTATCCATCCTCGTCACACCCAGTGCAAATCTTAGCATCTTTAACTCTGCTAACTCCAGCTCTGTCTCCTGCTTTCTGGTCAGTGCCACCGTCTCCAACCCATATAACATAGCTGGTCTCACTACCGTCCTGTAACCCTTTCACTTTTGCTGATACCCGTCTGTCACAAATTACTCCTGACACTCTTCTCCACCCATTCCACCTTGCCTGCACTCTCTTTTTCTCCTCTCTTCCACAATCCCCATTACTCTGTATTTTTGACTCAAGTATTTAAACTCATCCACCTTCACCAACTCTACTCCCTGCAGCCTCACTATTCCACTGACCTCCCTCTCATTTACACACATATATTCTGTCTTGTTCCTACTGGCGTTCATTACTCTCCTCTCTAGAGCATATCTCCAACTTTCCAGGGTCTCCTCAACCTGCTCCCTACTATCGCTACAGATCACAGTGTCATCAGCAAACATCATAGTCCACGGGGACTCCTGTCTAATCTCATCTGTCAACCTATCCATCACCATTGCAAATAAGAAAGGGCTCAGAGCCGATCCCTGATGTAATCCCACCTCCACCTTGAATGCATCCGTCACTCCTACTGCAGACCTCACCACAGTCACACTTCCCTCTACATATCCTGTACAACTCTTTCGTACTTCTCTGCCACTCCCGACTTCCTCATACAATACCACAGCTCCTCTCGAGGCACCCTGTCATATGCTTTCTCCAGGTCCACAAAGACGCAATGCAACTCCTTCTGGCCTTCTCTAAACTTCTCCGTCAACATCCTCAGAGCAAACATTGCATCTGTGGTGCTCTTTCTTGGCATGAAACCATACTGCTGCTCACTAATCATCACCTCACTTCTTAACCAAGCTTCCACTACTCTTTCCCATAACTTCAGGCTGTGGCTCATCAATTTTATTCCCCTGTAGTTACTGCAGTCCTGCACATCCCCCTTATTCTTAAATATTCTTAAATATCGGCACCAGTACACTTCTTCTCCACTCCTCAGGCATCTTCTCACTTTCTAAGATTCCATTAAACAATCTGGTTAAAAACTCCACTGCCATCGCTCCTAAACACCTCCATTCTTCCATAGGTATGTCATCTGGACCAACGGCCTTTCCATTTTTCATCCTCTTCATAGCTGTCCTTACTTCCTCCTTGCTAATCCACTGCACTTCCTGATTCGCTATGTCCACATCATCCAACCTCTTCACTCTCTTGTTCTCTTCATTAATCAGCCTCTCAAAGTACTCTTTCCATCTGCTCAACACACTCTCCTCGCTTGTGAGTACGTTTCCATCTTTGTTCTTTATCACCCTAACCTGCTGCACATCTTTCCCAGCTCGGTCCCTCTGTCTAGCCATTTGGTACAGGTCCTTTTCTCCCTCCTTAGTGTCCAACCTCTCATACAACTCATCATACGCCTTTTCTTTAGCCTTCACCACCTCTCTCTTCACCTTATGCCTTATCTCCTTGTACTCTTGTCTACTTTCTGCATCTCTATGACTATCCCACTTCTTCTTTGCCATCCTCTTCCTCTGTATTCTCTCCTGTACTTCCTCATTCCACCACCAGGTTTCCTCCTTCCTCTTTCCAGATGTCACGCCAAGCACCCTTCTTGCTGTCACCCTTACTACATCTGCTGTAGTTTCCCAGCTGTCTGGTAACTCTTCACTGCCACCCAGTGCCTGTCTCACCTCCTCCCTAAACTCAACCTTGCAGTCTTCCTTTTTCAACTTCCACCATTTGATCCTTGGCTCTGCCCTCACTCTCTTCCTCTTCTTGATCTCCAACGTCATCCTACAGACCACCATCCTATGCTGCTTAACTACACTTTCCCCTGCCACCACTTTACAGTCTTCAATCTCCTTCAGATCAACTGTTCTGCATAGGATGTAGTCTACCTGTGTGTATCTTCCTCCACTCTTGTACGTAAACCCTATGTTCCTCCCTCTTCTTAAAATACATATTCACCACAGCCCTGTCCATCCTTTTGGCAAAATCCACTATCCTGTGACCTTCATCATTCCTCTCCTTGACACCATACCTACCCATCACCTCCTCGTCTCCACTGTTCCCTTCACCAACATGCCCATTGAAATCCACTCCAATCACCACTTTCTGTCCCTTGGGTACGCTGTTCATCACTTCATCCAACTCACTCCAAAAATCTTCTTTCTCACCCATTGCACACCCAACTTGCAGTGCATATGCACTAACAACATTCATCATCACACCTCCAATTTCCAGCTTCATAATCATTACTCTGCCTGACACTCTTTTCACCTCCAAAACACTCTTGACATACTGTTCCTTCAGAATAACTCCTACCCCATTTCTCCTCCCATCCACACCATGATAGAACAATTTGAATCCATCTCCGCTCCACCTGGCCTTACTCCCCTTCCATTTAGTCTCTTGCACGCACAATATATCAACCTTCCTTCTCTCCATCATGTCTGCTAACGCTCTCCCCTTACCAGTCATACTGCCAACAAAGTTCCTACCCTCAGTTCCACTCTCTTTACTTTCCTCCTCTCCTCCTGCCTCCGGACACGTCTCCCCCTTCTTCGGCCAACAGTAGCCCAATTTCCGCCAGCACCCTGTTGGCTAACAGTACTGGTGGCGGTCGTTGTTAACCCAGGGCTCAACCGATCCGGTATGGAAATTTGTGTTGTTGTCCGCATATTGATTTGGCAAAATTTTACACCGGATGCCCTTCCTGACGTAACCCTCCCCATTTATCCAGGCTTGGGACCAGCATGAAGAGACACACTGGTTTGTGCATCCCCTGTGGCTGGGTTTCTGTTATACCTTCATATGGCTTGCTATTTAGCACTGGCAGCTATTAGTGTTGCACACCTTTTTACATCTCTTTATTTACCCATAACAGAGCCTTTTTAAAAAATTCTTACCAATTCCAAATTTTTGGAATGAACTTATCCTGTATTATATGCAAAACCTTTTTAAACATCTTCCTTTGCTCCTCAACTGTCTCCTCATGTTAAAGCTCATCCCAGTTTATTCTTTTAAGACTTTGACACATCTGCTCAACATTCGCCCTACTAAATTTAAACTTAACAGTTTTAGTCTTTGCAGTTAAACAAGATTAAAAAAATGTTGTTAGATATCTTAGATTTCTGAAACTTTTCAAGTTTATAATGCATTTCAAGTGGCAGAAGCATTCAACAGATTATATTTAATTATTTTCCTTCAAAGTACTATCAGTGTTTTCTATATGTATTTCTTTTTTTAATCATTAAATTGTCTATTGTTTCATTATTATGTATATTTTAAAGTCTAATCTTTTTCTTTATTGCCTTCCAATTCAGGATAGTCCCTGCCACCCTAGTTTCCCTCTAATTCATCTCTATAGTTGGATTAAGTGGGTTTTCCAAGGCTTAAAATTTTATATCATAGTTTTGTTTATTTACAATATAAGGATTGAAAAAAAGAAAAAATAAATAAAGACAGACATAAGTGGGTTGAATAAATGGTTAGTAAGTATACCTGAATAGGCTTCTCTGCCCTGAAATTCATAATGTTAGGATAGCTCCTAAGCAAGAACAGACTGAGTTAAGGACCCTGTGCCACAAGTTTTTTAAATACTGCATCTCTGCAGCATGGAGCTCCATGTAGGTCAGCCGTCATTATTTGAGTCAAATGACCCTCTCATGGCCCAAGTCTTAATCACAATGTAACCGGGCAGCGCACTGGAAATCGGTATGTAGACTCTATTGGCTTCCATTGGAGTCAATTGAAAGGTGGAGGCTACGGACAATCGTTCCTTTGTCAGCTATAACACCGTCTGTACGACAGAGGGCGCTGCGCGGAATATACGGCAAGATCCATCTCGTTTGTCTAGGAAGTTATGGAGATGTAAATAACAACTTCCGCTTGCTGCCATTAACGCCGGGATTTCACGGGTTATTGCTGATGCTCCTCAGGAAATTGTCAACCTTCTAAAAATTCGCATTTCTTCTATTCGCCCTTTAGGGCGCATGTTCGGTACGAAACGGCTTGTGAGGAGAGTGACGAGACCACGATGGCGGCGGCCCAGTCTCAGCCTGGGCTTCTAACTATTGAGCAGACGAAGGGTGAGTGGAGCCGCATTTGCTACAACTTGTTCGTGCCTGTTATGCATTTTGTCCAGAAACGCCCCATATGTAGGAAGACCACACAGTTTTGATTAATCAGAAGAATAGCTTTACACATTTTCTTGCATAGTGCAATGAAGAGATTAAAAAAAATACAATCACACTCGTAGGAGAAAAGAATCTTTTGTAGTGTCGCACTACGGTTCTTGTGACTTTGGCAATGTTCACCTAGTTAAATTTAGGCACTGGCTGCTATCTGAAAGCTAACGTCCCAGAAAACTCCTAATGTACATAAGGAATTTTCTTAGGAAAAAAAAAAAGCCCATGGATGAATCGTGGAGCACAAACCTGTAACGACTTTAGGGTGCCTTGTTTTTCCCTTATCCAAAATCCAGTACTTAAAATGGACACATTTCCGCTACTTTTTACTATCTGTTTGGACTTCTGTTTAGAGCTGAACGCATATTCAGCCTGTTATAAAGCGCCAAAAGTCCTTTTTAATCAGAATAGATGAAAAGGGAAGTTTCCGTCGCTGACAATAAAATGCTAGGTGCATTGTGTTTTGATCTAATACAGAATATTATTTCGGTTTTAGTTATTTCATAAATAACATAGTATGGTAATTTTAAATATTTCATAAATGATAATAATACCCCCGTAACACTCCGTCACCTCCAGATTCGACCTGTCCGTTACTTCACTTTGTTTTCTACAGGTCATCTAATTCATCTGATTGGCAGAAATTACTGTGGGCGTTCCCTGCAGTGGGTTGGCGCCCCGGCTTGAAGTTCTTCCCTATCAAATAGAGGTGGACCCACTCATCTTAGGAAAGAAAAAACGAGACACAGTGAATAGGCCCAGTCGTTTTAGGTGCTATATGAGGTTTAGAATCCAGTTTAGTTATACAAGCATTATTCTAGCAATTCTTTATTATGGTAAAGAATCCATCAGATTTTTTAAAAACATATTTGTCAAGATCAGTGTGATAATGAGCTGGTGACTATCCTGGCTCACTGGGTGCAAGGCATGAACTAAGCCAATGTAACTAGTTTGCAATTCACCTTGTCTGGGCACTATGTCCATTTGCATAGCCGGTTGTAGTCCTTATCCAGGTAGCATGCATCACTGCCTAGGCCATGAAATTATGGCAGTATTTTTTGGTCTTCTCTACTACACAATAAATTTAAAGTTTTTTAAAATATTTTTTCTGAATATGATGCTTAAAATATTACTTAGTATTCTCAGAAATATGTTGTGCCAAAGTGCAGAGTTAGAGGCCAGGGGAGGTGGTGGACACAATGGCTGCCATTAAAGGATAAGTTAGGTATTTTCAAAGTTATTTGTTCATAGTCTTGGTATATTAATTGGCCATTTGAAATTGTGTTCTTAAATGAAGCATTTTTTTGCATTCATAAGTTATTTACGAACTTGTTTTTATTTGTCTATTGCAGGGGTATCCAGCTCCAGTCCTGGAGAGCTACTTGTGGCTGCAGGTTTTCATTCTAAATTATTTCTTAATTAGTGACCAGTGTTTGCTTCTAATTAACTATTTCCCTTTATTTTAATTGGCTTTTCTTGAGACTCTAACCGCAGAATTGATTCTTTTTTCCTTAAACAGCACCTAAACATAAATTTGATGTGAAGTGAGCCAACAGATGACCAACTAAATTGGGGCCTCAAACTCCAACCAACTTCACTTCATTCAGTTGCTTAATCTGAAGCAAATTCTCGTTGCTAATTAACCCCGTTATTTAATTCCAATGGTGCTCATTCTGCCATGGCAGACATTTCCAAAACTGTTGATTTTCTTTTTTAGGAGCGATGTCAAAATGTTTTGTGGACCTGAGCAGATCAACATTACTGAGGCTTTCACCTTTCTTTATTTTCAGTTATTGTGTGATGGACGCAGGTTGTTGTTTGTGTGTTGGTTCATTTTGTGATTGTTTGGTTGCTAATTAAGGAAAAAAGAAATAATTAAGGGCCCAGAGTCTTAAATTGTGCATCAATTGAAATCAAGGCAAAGAGTTAATTAGCAGCAAAATCTGGTCACTAATTAAAAAAAGGGTTAGAATGAAAACCTGCAGCCAGAGTAGCTCTCCAGGACTGGAGTTGGTGACCCCTGGTCTGTTGTGTCCTGACTTACCAGTATGAGAAAACCCTTACATACGATACTGATTGGCTCATCTTGATGTCTAGTTATACAAGACATAGAGCATTGTGGGATTCCCTCCTATTGTTGGCCCTGTAGGCCTGAAAAACCCTGATGTTTTTTTTTTTTTTTAGGAAATTTTTGGACTATATTTTGTGTTGGAAATTATACCCTTATGATAAAATGTTAAACAATAGAAGTCTTCAGCAAAATGATCAGAAGGAAGTTGGGGTTCATCCATTAATGGGGGTCAGAGTTATCCTTTTCTCAAAACTTAAGAAAATTAATTTAAGAGATTTGAGATATTTAGTTGAAATATAGTTTATATATTCGTAGCTTAGGTGGAACTGTAGTGCATAATAATTAGGACTGCCACTTTACAGATCCAGCATTCCTTGCTAAAATCCAGCACCTTATTGTCTACATGGAGTTTTAAATGTTCTCTATGTGTTTCTGTGCTGCTCTTCTGGGTACTTCAGTTATCCTCCTATGTTCTCAAAGTAATGTGGGTTGGGTTAAATGGTTCCAGTGCAAGTGTGAGTATGTGTGTAAGTGAAGCCTGTGATAAACTGGTACCCTGACCATGCCCTTTTCCTGCATTCTGTCCTGTGTCACCAGGATAGGCAGTTGCATCCTGCTCCTCTGAACTGGATTAAGTGGGTTTAAGAATGACTAGGATTATTGTTAGTTTACACATTTCCTTTGAGATTAACCTGAACTGTTGCTAAAACCAAAGGACATTTCTAAAAGACCATAAAAGAAATTAAAGGTGAATTGTGTTATCATAGGGAAAGGCATCTTAAAAAGTCCTTATTTTACTGCTGAAATGTCTTCCTTTTCAGAGTAAGGTGGCTACCTTAGCTATGGGAATATCTATCACTGATTTTCTTGAAAGTTACCCTTGAGCATTCTTTATTGTTTGTTTCTGTGTGTCACTGTATTTACTTTCAGATTCAGGTTTAAAGGTAGTGAACAACTCAAACATTTTAACAAATGATGATTACGTGTCTCAATGAAGCTACAAAATGTCAGCAGTTCGTTCGTCAAACAAAAAGGAGTGAAACTGAATACGAATTCACAAACGATTTGAGTCAATTTCTGGATTTTTTTTTTTTATTTTATTTTAGTACATGGCTTACCTTAAGCCCATTTATAGCCTCTAGTTTTACAAAGTTTTAGTCCAAAGCTTAGATTAAACAAAGGGCATCACTCACTACATCTATGATTCCTGTTGAACATCCAAATTTTGCAGCTCCATACTCCAGTCAAGAGCAACTGCATCAGGTAACTAACATCCTATGCGCATGAACTGAACAAAATATACACAATGAAAAACTATAGTAATTCATAAGAAATAAATCAGGTACAATTATAAAGTAGTAATTTTAAAAAGACATTGAATATTCTTGCAACAAGCAAAAAAGGTTGCTTATCAGATAAATATGTGCGGGGAATTTGCTCATTAAAAGTTACAATTAGCAGGAATTACCTTGTACCACATACCTGCAGTCATGCAGAAAATTTCAGGCTTTGAAGATGTATTTTAATATTTTCACATTTAGTTTGTCAGTGTCTCTTGTGCAGCATTGGAGCACAAACAACTAGGTTTACATTTATGTGTGCATTTTGTTTATTTTTATTTTCACATCTTTTCTTTTTCTAGTTGTTCTGGCAGAAGTGATCAAAGCCTTTGGCTCCCCAGAGAATTCTGCCCGTCTCCAGGAGGCACGAGACAATGCCTGTAATGACATGGGGAAGATGTTGCAGTTTGTTTTGCCAGTGGCCACCCAGATACAGCAGGATGTTATCAAGTCGTATGGCTTCAGCAACGAAGGGGAAGGTATATGGATATCTGCTACATAATATACATAATATATCATTTTTTGGAGGAAAGCTCCTGCTATAGCTGTTCTTTCCATGATGATTTTTCGGCCATCTATTTTTTTGAAAATGGAGAACACCTACGACCTCACAAGACTGAATATAGTGGTTTTCCTTATCAATTAATTTCTTTCTCCATTGCAAAGTTACATAAATGATTACAATTTTAAATTTGCCTAAAATGCTGATGGCAATCAATAAACTGTGAAACTGTTGTGAAAGGCAGTAGATGTCTTCATAGTTTTGCAGTTTAAACACGACATTTACCCAGGGTGACAGTCATGCAGTTATCAACACTTCTCCCTCAGAACTCAAGGGATGTGGGTTTGCTTCCTGTCCAGGCTTGTGTGAAGTTTGCAAGTTTTCCCAACACTCCAGTGTTTTTTTTTTTTTAAAAAAAAAAAACACTTCCCAAAGATCATTAGTTGGAAATTGTTGCCTGGTACGAATGTGTGTGGGTGTGTGCCTGACCTCCACTGGTTCCTTCCTGTCTTTTGCGTGATACTTACTTGTAGACACTATAATGCATAAAATAACTCCCGTAAGTGAATAAGTGGTCATTTTAACCAGAGTATAATAGTAGTGCTTATTGTGTGCTCAATAAATTGCCAGTAACTTCCTCTTTTTCAATTCAATTAATTTGAATGTTGTTTTCTTAATGAATTCAAGCAACAACAACAAAAGAAACCATTTTAGTCATAAGCCTGCCATGCCATTTCAGCACATTATGTTGGGGTGCAGAGAAATGTTGCTGATGCTGACTGGAATATACAGTAACAAATTCCTGATGCCGGGTGTAACATTGACAAAAATTGGGAAGGTTAACTTGATCAAAATGGTAATAGTATCAAGAAGAGATATAGCAGCTATTGGAAAATAAGCAAAGGTAACATTCTCACGCTTACTTTATCCGGCTCAACCTAATAAGCATGTACAAACAATCCTAGCAGGAAAGCCGTGGGTGGGGTGCCAGTCTGTTATGGAACCACTCACCTAGTGGCAGTTTAAACTGGCCAGTTAACCTAACACACATGAATTTGGAGATGTGGGGAGCATATAAAAACTTCACACACTTGGAGACCAAGTGCAGGATTTGAACGCAAAACACTGAATTTGCGTGGCAGCAATGGAAAACCGGATCTGCAACTCATCTTGATGAATTTCTGTCTTTTTGCAATAAACATTGTGGTTTCCTTTAACTTGTGTTGTGAATACAGCACACACCACTTTAAGAAGCAACTTTGTTGTGTATGTTTTCTTTCAGGATTTAGACCAATAAGGTATCATTTTAAATTGGCAAAATGTGTGACTACAAAAACAAGTATACAGTTAGCATTATCTCCAAACTGTATTTGTTCAAGCCTGAATATAATGGTGAAAAGATCCAACAGTTCCAAGAGGAAAGAGTAGAGGAGGGCAAAACTGGAGAGACAAAAAAAAAAATGCAATTGGAAGGAATGGTGATGCAAAGGTCAAGTGGCAATTGGTGAAACGTGTGGGAAAATGTGAAGTTATGGCCAATCTGGAAGAGTGTTTTTATTGAAGGATGTGGGACTTGCTGCCTCTACTGCTAGAAAACTTGGACGTGTGTCAGTGGGATGAGCCTTCTTTGTTACCTTTCTGCAGTGTTGAATGCTTACTTAACATTGATGTGTGATAGATAAGAGTGACTGTTTGGAGATTATTATTTACAGAGACAACAACCAGGCACACCATTCAAACCCACATGATGCAAGATCTGTGAAACGGCAGTAGTACTGATTATTCTGCCTTGCTGCCCTACATAAGAGTTACTCATCTATACAGTATTCAGTTTGCTAGTAAAAGACATTGCCATTGTTTTTGTTTTATGGCTGTCCATTTCAGCCTGTTTCAGTTGCTGCTGCAGTGAAACAACTCACCATATATTTGGAACTGCACTTGGCTTCCATAATGGACAATCAGGAACATGTGTTTTTTAGTGAAATGATCACTGCACATCCACAGGTCTGCTTTCAGTGGGTCTTCCATTCAAGTGCTTAAATCCAACCTAAATGCCATGAGCCATAACTTTAATGTATGGTGGTTACCATAGGAAGTCAAAGAAAACTGTAAACACATTTTTTCTCAAATTATATTTGCATCCTAGATATGTGCATTTTTGAGCCATTTTCTTAGAATTGCCACAGACATGTCTTTGTGCTGATCAGCTTCCTTATTTATGTCTAGACTACACCCCGATGGCAGTTGTGAGCAGACAAGTGAACAAGAAGTGTATTCTTACCTCAAGGAAAATAGTTCCAGGAATCAGTGATAAAACAATTGTTTCAAGTTTCCTTTCATTTTCTTATTTCAAATTCTTTGCTGCTTCAAAGTATTTGGTGAGATTAGCCCTTTTTTCATGTTTGGAAAGTGCAAAAACAGACCACGTATTTTTTAAATTATATATTAAAAAATTGGGAGTGTGCTCCCCTCGACTTTCTCGTATACTGACATAAAGGAAAAGGTCATCAGAACCACTTCCACTTACTCAATATTTCTCAAATATCATATGTCTTTGTTTCTCATCATAACTAATTGATAATATCAATACACAATCATTTATCTCTGTTTATAATCAAACTTTATGTTAAAATGATATTTTCGCTCTTTGGGAGGTCAAAAACGGTGGTGGAATTTTTTCATGATTACATATGCATTACCTTGATTACATGTAATGTCAAAAACATAGAAAAAGTGTTAGTATTATATATTTGTTGCAATAAATTGCTATAGGTAAAACTGCATTTAGCTACATTTAAGTATGATGATGGCGGAAAAAATAAATCATAAAAATAAATTTATTTCCAGGAACACGACTGGGATATGGCAGCTTACTGTTCCCATTATATCTATATATTTACATGGCCTCTTCAATGTTTTCACATTATTGTTAAACTGATGATGTATAAATTAAAGTTAATAATAGTTATTGAAAGAATATGTTATATTGAATACAGTTTTTAATTAATTACAGTTTGTTTAAATAAACTACTTCTATGTCAGTCATTTTTCTCAAATTTCTTATCTGTTTGCTTTTTATCATTATAAATACCTGTACAAAATCTGAATCATCTATCTGGAATTATAACCATAGTTTACTTGAAAACTCACGAAATTATTCAGTTAAAGTACCACTTCTGGCAAACAAAATTTGCTGGGATTCCTTATTTTTGATATAAAGTAGGTGTACAAAATCTCATCGACCTAGGTCAAAGCGTTTTCGAGTTATTGTGTTCACACACAGACATAATTCCAAAAATGGACTCCGGAAGGTCTAAAAACGTCAAGATTCATCAAAATCACAAGGTCAAAATTTTACTATGTATACAAGAAAGTAAAAAGGAATGCAATTTTGTGTGGCAAATTAATATATACCATGATTGTGAAGAAATAACTTGAAAAATACCAAACTTGTTCTTTATATCTTTAGATTTAAGAAGTTCTGTTTTGCCATGTTATTTATAGAATTAACATCCACTAGCAGTACTATATTTATGAATTTAAAGAGAGTCATATGTGCTGGATGGCTGATCTTCTTTTCCACTTTTCATGATTTATTCATTTTTTTGTAGGTGTTTTGAAATTTGCTCGGCTAGTGAAAATGTATGAGTCACAGGACCCGGAGATTGCCGCAATGTCTCTCAAACTGAAATCTCTGTTTCTACCACCAATGACTTCACCACCACTAAGTGGCACTGTTGCTGCAACCTAGAGACTGAAACTACAATCTTGAACCTCTTGCCTGACCACTAACACAACCTTCATCCTCAAAATGTATTTTAATTCTGTAATATTACAAGGCACTTCACAAGCATGATGGTTGTGTAGTAAGACTCGAAAATGGGAATCTGCTTCTGCATCTTCTCCTTCTTATGAGATATAGTGGGTTATAAATGAAAAACAAACATTTGCCCTTGAGCTATGACCCTGGAAGCCCTTTTGCATTTCTTCACTGCCAACTGTATAGACTTGAAAAAATGTGTTTGCTTGCAAGTCCATTACGGTGTGTCAACAAACTGCTATGGAAAATTAGTTCCAAATCTGTTTTTAGTGTCTGCCTTTTGTTGGATGGTTGAACTTGTTTACTTTTGGAAAGCTTTCTTAATGATAAATTTGTCCATTTATTTTAAATGCTTTTGTCTAGGATATTTGATTGTCTTTCAAGGATGAGCTTACAATATATCTGTTGGTCACCCAGAAGCCTGTAATGGAGTAATGCCTAGGCCTAAGTTTGTTTTAGGCTGGAAAGTCTGCTGTATTGTGTTTTTATGATATTTTGATATTAATATGTATTTCCCATCAATGGGTATATATTTTCCATCTAGTTCCACACTGGGGATAAATGAGTATATTGCCCTCTTGCAGGTGTGTTTTTATGTTTCCTATTCTGATTTGGCTTTAAATCTGTTGGTTAGCTTATTCCTTCTACCTGTCGATGCCAAGTGATGTTTTACTGAACTGAATGGTTTGAAAGAAGTAAGAATGGTTACTGTACACAAAGGCACAGTAGTATAGAGGTTATATTTGCTTCCTCAGTTCTCCAGGGACCAAATTAATTTCAAAATCCAGTCACTATTTGCACAGTGTCCTTTTGTTCATGAGGTTGATGGGGTTTTTTTTTGTGTTCATGAGGTTTCTCTGGATTCTGTGATCTCCTCCATCACACAACCTTTCCAGTTAGGTTAACTAGCTAATGTAAATTAGTCTGGTTTCTGTGAATGCATCCAGCCATGGCCTAAACCATCACGATAAATGTTGAATCCCCAGAGTTCTGTGACAAACATATCCGGTTCTGAAAATAAATGGATGGGCTTGTGAGTGTAGTCATGGTTTTGCTAGGTATGTATGCATAAACCTTGAATGCATATGCACTAGAGTACTGTTTTTATTTGACCTATCCATCCATTCATTCATTAGCTTAACTTCCTTAATCCTGTTGTAGGTTCACAAGGAGCTTGGCCCTGTGCCCTTTCTATACAAATTAATTTGCACCTAGTGGATATGACTACATAAGTGGCTGTCCTGCCCCCACTCCCCCTAAACATGAACACACAAAATAGCAGGATCACTCAATAGTGATCAAATGGTGCCAGGATGTAAATATTCAATTGATCTACAGTTGGTGACCAGTGGGCCAGTGTTTTAACTTGTCAACTACCTGAATGTACTTTCATGACATTTTATGTGAAGAAACTTGTTATTCCATACAATAACAAGCATGAATATGTTTGGCAGGAGGAGTTATATATTGGGAGGTAGGGGAGTGTTGGGCATCTCTGGTTTTTTAAATATCAGAAAAAGATTCTAATTCCTTTTTGACTGATTGATATCTCTAGATCTGAATGTGAAAGAATGAAAGTGCAGACTGGTATATCAAATTAAAAATGGATTTCATAATCACCTTTAATTTTTCTCAATTGAAGGTTGAAAAAAAAAAGACCCAAACATTTCCCATGTTTGCTGATGTGACCGTTGCTGTTCCTTAAATGGCCACATTATCAGTCAGACTATAACTGGTCTATGACTACTTGATAATTACATTAATTGTAAGTGAAATGTGGGCCAGACTGTCCTAGGTGAAGGTCATATTATTGACACGTCATTTATTGAGAGACATAGCACGAGGCTGAGCTAGGAGCTGACACAGCACAGAAATGTTCTTTTGCATGTTAAATGTCAGTCTGCCCAATATTTTTCTCTCCTTTTGGGAACCCTTTTTCCAGTTTATGCTGAGCTGGTGAAACATCAGTATGTTTCATTAAAGAAAGACTGCTTTATGTCCACCTGGAGACACATCATCGCCTTGGCAGCTTATCCTTGTCTGTTTATAATGAGTCGTTTTCTTTTTGCTTGGGTGAAATATTTTCTCTTCAGAAAGCAAAGATGTCAGCTTTTGGTGAAGGCGTTTGGGTTGTCTAATGGTGCTCTTTTTAATTGTGTTTGAAGAGCAACAGCAGATTTGGGTATTGATTACTTCCAGCTGTGTTCTCTTGCATTTGAAATTAAACGAGAAACATCCTGTCAGTGTTGAGTAAAAATGTGAAGTTAAGGATGATGTCAAGTATCCAGTAGCCGTTTTGCATTTCAATGGCTGTTCAGTGAGCTGGCCAGGCCCTCTGTGCATTGGGAAAATGAACGGTTTTCAAATCCGTAAACAAACAAAAAAAAGAACACAAGCCTACAAAAAGTAGATGGAAGGGGGTGCAGGGTTTTGATCAATTGTGTTGCATTTGAGGTAAAAAAAGAAACAAAACACACATTACTGTGAATACTGTACTGTGAACAAGAACCATTAGGCATCCATTATGACCCCTTAGTGGCATCTTGAATACTGTTGCTGTAAACTCAAGAGCACATTAATAACAGAAGAAACATGAACTCGTTATAGCCAGCAACCTTGATGAGTAAAAATAATAATTATCCTCTCAGCAGCAACAAAGAAAAGGGTGCAAAATCTATTCTACTACTTTTGCTGTAGATTTAATTTTATTCCCCCTTTTGCCACCCTAAATGTTTATTCCACACCCATCATAATTTTTTTTTATTTTCTGAACTCCCTTCTTTCATTCCAGGGCTGCCAAGAGCAGGAGTATGTCCAGGCTGCATCATGCAAATACGTAGGAATTATCTCAAGACCAGTAACGGCGCACTGCACGATAAACTTGACTTGTGTATTCATAGTTTTCAGAGTCTTTCTCTGTACGTTTAGCATTCGTTTGCTCAGAGGATGATGCACTTGCTGCTTCCTGAGCAGCTCTTCTTTTCTTTCGTTGACATCTTTTCACGTTAAAACTGATTAAGTCAGTGTTTGTGTTGCAATTACTTAGTATGTTCTCTTTAATTTTTCACTTGCGCTGGCACTTAAGTCTTCAATCTTCCTCAAGAATGATTTAAGATATGAAGAGGTAGGGGAAGTGACGGCAAAGGTGGGAGGGATGATGATGGCGCACGTATGCATGCGCCGCATGGCCGCCTTGCTGTCAAGAACTGATTCTACAATAAAATTAAAATAAAAAGAGGAATAACCTTGGAGGTCAATCATCACCCCGAAAGTGAATAGTAGATGTCCCGTAGTATATGTGTACGAAATTTCAGGTCAGTCAGTCAAACGGTTTGCGAGCTACAGGTGATTTAAAATCCTAGACAGACAAATGGACAGCCATGGTAGCGTATTATATAAGATGATATGATACGAGGTCGGTTAATTGCAGGGCACGTTTTCAAACTTGCATCAGAAAAATGTAGAGATGCTGGTCACTGGAAACAAGTGAAAAGAAGAAAAACCAAGGCGAAGCCACCTTCACACATTCCATTAACATGAATTTTTGGCAATCTGATCATGGTTGAATAGCACATGACCACATTAAAATAAAGTGCAAATGGACTTGTGATTAAAGACAACATTCCGAGTTGGTTAGAAATAGATATTTAACACAAGCTGTAATTCAAATTAACTATCTGTCTGGGTATAATATCTCTGTACAATGAAGTTGATTCGTCTATTCACAGAAGGCGTCAGACACCTTTTAACACCATCAGGGTAAAATCCTGATACAAAGTACTTGTTAATACCAAGTGCAAAGGGGGTCTCGGTTAAAATTCTTAATTGTCCTGATGGCAGTTTGTTAGCCAGCCTGTCATCTTTCTCTCCAGTTATATATGAGACTATGTTCAATGAAAACTAAAGTTATTAGTTTTGCTCCACTTTCCATGTCCATGTCTTTTACTGTGTTAAGAAATTTTCTTTTGAGTTGAACAATATTATAATTGCTCAACATTTTTTCTGGTGCAAATTATTCTTTAATGTCCCACAACTGGGAATCGAGGCCCAGGATGGCTGAATCCTTGTGTTGGAGAAGCTCTATAGCTAGAAGTTTTCATTCTAGTCAGTTCCTACTTTTAATATTAAACATGTTGTTATTTCATTTTGTGTACTTAAATTATTTTAATCCAAAACTCATATCAAGGTTTATATGTTGTAGATGCCGCATGTGCTGGACTGGCATTGCTGCCAGAAGAGGGGGTGGTTCCTTACAGGGATGGGAGGTTCCTAGTAGGCAGACAGGTATTCCAGCAGGGGGTTATTAGAAGGGGATCAGACCTGGAAGAAAAGACCAGAAGGGATGGACAGACAGCCTACTGAAGAGGGAAGATGTTGCTGGGGGCTTTTTACTCTCCCCAGACATTAGATGGCAGCAGTCCTCCATGAAGGCACCCATTCGGGCACCAAAAGAGAATGCTGGGAGATGTAGTCTGGCAATGCAGCCTTGCTGGGGACCATGGGTGCTGCAAGGGGGCTCTGTAGGGAGTTGTGCTCCCCAAATTATGGGACTTCCATGTGACCTGGAAGTACTTCCATTGGGCAATCGCCCTGGCACCAGAAGTACTCCTGGGTCTGTAATAAAAGAGACCGCACTCCCTTATCCAGGCGAGTCGGAGCTGGGAGGACCAAGAGCAACACTGGACTGGAGTGGAATACGGGGGGGGGGGGGGGGGGGCAGTGCGGTGATAAATAGAGGAATAGTGGAGAGAGAAAACTTGTTTATTTATGCTTGTGCAACTTTGTGGAGGAATTATATAATAAACCTTTCATTATTTGAACCTAGGACTTGGTGTGATCGTGTTTAAGGGTTTGGGGTTCGCTGACGCACTTGGGTTCTATCACAATATTAATAAGAATTTATAGCAAGCATGACTATGTATTTTTCTCTTATTGATGTTTAAAAGCCTTGCTTATTTGTCTGCTACTTGCTAATGGATCAGTGATGCAATAGCTGCTCCACATGAACCTTTTATTTTCATCTGTTTCTAATGATTATGATTTGAATACCATTAAGAGAGTAAACTCTACAGAAAAATCAAATTGCACCTAAGATTAAAAAGATGCCAATGTATCTAAATTGAGAAAAATACAAAGTGCATTCTTGTGTTTTTCTGCCTACAGAATGTGTGCCAGAAAGGTTATTAAACAAGATGGTTAATCAGAAGCAGTAATCATTAATTGTAACTAGTGCTGAAGAGAGCAAGCCACTTCCATATTGTGTCAACAGTTGTTATCATCAGCTACCATCCCTCACATGACAAAAACATTTCAAAAGAATTAAGAAGGTAAAATCAAGAAAACATCATGCTTGTTAAATTTCTGTAAAGTGAGCAAACTCTGGTGTGAATGAATGATTGGATATGATAAAGGTGTAGGTGTGACCAGTGAAGTGTCTGTAGGTTTAGACAGAATTTACTGTAAGTGCAGTTAATACAGAATGATCTGCCTTAAAAACCTGCGAGCAATGTGGCCGTCAGGTAGCAGGATTTAGGCTTATTTGCAATGTCATTGTGTAAAAACAGCACCCAAGAAAAATCTGCTTGACTCTGATTATTTACATTTTTATTTTCTTTAGCACATTTCATAGCTTACTCATTTGTTTCAATCTTTTGGCAAATCTTTTCTGGCCACCGCCTGTGCTTCTTAGCGTATCTGATCAATTACAATGGTAGCTGTTGCTTTCATTGTGACTTCAACTGAGCAGCCCATCGTTCAAAAAGTAAAACCAAACCAAACATTTTATTTCTCGAAGGGCTGTGGTGTAAAAGTTGTCGAAAGATATTGCCAGACTTTGGAAGACATGTCAGGTTAGTCTCTGGGCCACTCGTACATTACATGAAAGTAATACAGTAACATAACATTCTCAGACACACTCCAGTTTAGCGGCTGTGGGGGACTGGAGATTCTCCTGGTGTCGTCCGGGGCAAGGACCGCCTTGGGGAATGGTGTACCAGTTCGTTGCAGGAACAGCTCATGCACAATTACCCATTTTTCTTATCTGTGGGTTGAAAACTGGAATACCCGATGCTCATGCAAACAGAACTTGCAAAGTCCACCAGCGAAGTGTCCAGATATGGGATTTGAACGCAGAGCAGTCCATCTGTGAATCAGCTGTTCTAACCAGTGTGCCATCTGTTGTGGAAAAAACCATCCTCCATAGTCAAATAAATCATTCTAGGAGACCAGATGAAAACGCAGAACGATGCTTTATTTGCATATACATATGTCTCAGTCAGTCCATTGAATGACCAAGCAATAAAACAATTCATTCCCTCTTACACTTTTCTATTACCATTACCTTATCTAATACATCGCGTCATCTGACTCTTAATATGCAGAATTCTATCATTCTTAGCTAATCGACTACAACCACCAGTAACTTCGTATACATGTCGATTCTTCCATTATCCAGTTTATAGGGGTGTCCTACAGGTTTCCCATCGATCCTATCACCGCTTCATAATAGGGATGTTTGGGCTTTCTCACTAGTTTGTCCTCGCTTTTTAAGCGGTGTTCATTACTCGTCTACTTCATTTTAACCTTAGCAACTGTCTTGGTGGCTACTTTGAGATGAGACAAAAGCCTCAAGTGTCCAAGTTTTAAGCCACGTTTACTTAATCCTTTAGTTACCTTCAGTCATTTTATTTTATTAAAATCATTAAAACATTCCATACATGCAAGTCAAGTTTATCAAAACTGGTTTGAATCAAATCGACCCTCACCCACGAGAAAGAGAGCAATCAGTCCTTTTCTTTATGCTTTTAACAATCCATTGTTATTAATTCATTTAAGTATATAATTACATTAGATTGTAAAAATGATCATGTATTGATTACAAAAATTTGTTTAAAATTCTATATATATCTTGCTGCTATAATCTCACAATAATATTGCATTGAGCTTTTCAAGAAACTAATAGTCCAAGACCTAATGTTTGAAAAGAGTGAATACATGTTTAGTCCATTTAACCGAAGATTAAAAATTAAAATAACAGCAGTAACAAATGATCGCGTTTGTCACTGTGACAGAATAAAATGGTAAATCAATATATTTTGAGACTTTCTTTGTTCTTCATATTTCTCGTATGCTAAACAAAGCTAAACTATCTTCCTGATGACATCTGAATTGGATCTGTGCAACTTCCAAGTCAGTTCTTGACAGAATAGCAATATGGCGGTCCTCCTCCATGCTACCCTTCTAATGGACAAAAACACATTGTATGGATGTATAGCTTTAGTTAGCTGTTCAACGACTAACTTTCTATAATATTTTTTTGTTCTTCTCTTAGGATGGACAAATTACAGTATGTAGAAGTATCAAATTCTATTTTAACTTGTATACTTTTTTGAAGGTGTGGTACATCTAAGGAATCAAAGTGCTGAGGGTGTCTGTTAGCCCAAATCATTGTTGGATCTGAAGAAAGCAAACAAGAAAAAATTTCAAAGTAACAAGGGCAAGGGTTGTTTTGGAAATGTGAGGAAAGATATGACAATGAACGAGTCAGATGATTAAAATCTAAAATAAGGAGGGTTTGAAAGGTGGTCATGTTCTGCACTGTGGGGCTATGACTGGCTGCTTTGCAGAGATGATTATTAGTATTTATTACAGCTAAATATCCTACAGGTCCAGTGTCCATGAACGGATACTTTCTATATAGTTTGTCTTGAGAGAGATCTTAATGACAGGTGCGTTGCCGAGGGAGGCAGTGAATTTCGTTGTGTGAAAGAGTGACACCCACTGGCCAACAGAAGTCTTCAGCTCCTGTTTCAGTTAGCTTTTGAAATGTTGGGGTCAGGCTGCAAGGTGACATTTGCAGGCACACTTGCAGGACTTTATTTTAGTAAGTGTAATAAAAAAATTACATAACAGCATAGATGGACTTGATGGGAATTTGAGAAAATCAAATTGTGAATGTGTCAGAGAAGGCACAAATTAAGCACGCAATTTTTAAAGCTTCGGTCCCGCAATCCTGAATTGGGCAGGACTTTTCAAGAAAAAGATAATTCATGTTATTTTGAATTTTTTGTGGTTTAAAAGGCTAATAGCATTCTAATGCATAAATTGGTAAGTCACTGAGAGATCACAAAGTATCATTAGCACCGACAGGGGTACTTCAACGCAGTAGTTAACTCTTGGAATCCTGATTCAGGAACTGGTTAGTTCACTCTCTGCATCTTCATTGCGACTTCTTTGAGTGGGTTTCTTCTTCTAGTCCAGTTTCACCCCTACATCACAAGCAGAGGGACGCGACCAGTGCCCACCCAATGAAAATTCAATACAAAAATGATTAATTTAATGTTGACATTGAGCCACCCTACTTATGTCTCCCACCCCAGTAATGTCACAGCGGTATGTTCCGTTAGTTAGCACCCCTACATTTGGCCGGTGAGAGTGGGAGAGACGAAGGGTGTGTAGTGCTGCGCTGGCATCTCCTCCAGGGTCGGTTCCCGTTTTGCGCTTCAGCCTTTTCAAAGGATTTGGATGGTTTTCATCTGTTTTATATTCCACCACCCTCTCTGTCTTCTACCTTCTTCTTTGCTAGTAAGTTTGGTTTTTTTTGCCTCAATATTATGTGACAGAAATATTCAACTCCAAATGTAATATATTATTCTGTTGTTGATTGTGTTCATTTATTTTCTCAAACTGACAGATTTCTACTCATACATATTGCATGTTCCAGTTCATTGAGCTGCCATTGATCCAAATTTGTCTGTTAAATTTGAACAGATCAGTTGCTACTGAGGCTATAGATTGCTTTACGATCGACGAATACCAATGGTCATGAGCAATAACACAACAGCTTTACTGAGACGCGCGCAGTGCACACGCAATATTTAGGGAATGCACACGTGCACTTTGGTGTAACGTTTGAAGCCATCTAATCCAGTGAATTGCTACGGGGTGCTGGAACCTATCCTGACAGCACTAGACACAAAACAGTGCATCACAGAACACACAGTCTCTACACTGCATTAAAGATGGCCAACTAAATTCAAGATCCACTGTGTTCCTGTTCTTTTGGAAATAGAATGACGGAAAATAAAGGCCTGCTATTTAGTTTTTCAATATGCTGAATTTTCAAATGTGTTTAAGGTTAGCTCAGTTGGGGTTAGAACACAATTATTAAGTACAGTATGTATCAAAGAGCTCTGTCTGTTGCAGGCTATTAACGAGTATGACTCTGGACATCGGCAATTAGACAAGAACTGAAGAGTCTCATAAATTTAATGGTAGACTCCTTTACCTGTCCTGTGGGACTAATGGGAAGTAAAAACAGTCCCACTGTTGTTGATAATGAACATATCTTCTGAGTGTTCATTAACTCTGTTGTTCAAAACCAGAACTCTCTTTATTATTGCTTCTTTTCATATCCATAATGTATGTGGTTTGTTATTATAAACAGGGCCAGACTCAGGATGCAGGGGGCCCTGGGCTGGAACCATTGTTCGGGCCCATCCATAGGTATTCTGAGGGAACCGCAGAAATGCAAGAATATAATGGCAAAAAATTAGCAGTTGCCTAAACTTGAATAGCCAATACACAAGAACAGCACATACTGAGAGTTTGCAATAGATGTACCAAGAGCCAGAAAATATTTAGAAACGGCAAATGAGATTATGAATGATATGCAGAAAGACAAAGAAAGAGAGAGTACAGCATACAATAGCAAAGTTTAGAAGTACAGATGAAATCCATTAGAGAACGGTACCACATGTCAGATATTAATAACAAAGAGTCTGATCCTTCAACTTTGGATTGTGAGAAAAAGAGAGAGGAAGGAAAAAATATTTAAAAACATTATTCTGGGATATGGTTATTTTCAGAATATCAGGTATTTGTAGATTTTAAGGTAAAACTAAGAACACAATACAAACAAACATTAATAAAAATAAAAAAACATCACCAGGTTTAGTTGTTCACCAGTTTGCAGACTCTGGGCACTTTTGATGAGCTACCAACTTTTACTGTTCTTCAATAGTTATGCGAGCAATGCAGTAATTGTAGATGGTTCAGTTTGTATTGTTTCATTGTCAAACAACTTTTACAAACCATGTGACTTGCAAACAACATTCTGCTCAGTAAAGTATGTAAAGTAAAGAACACATTATAATAAAAAAATCCTGGGACGAGACGTGACTTTCTCAGAGAGACACTTTCACGTCCTGCAAGACAAGACTTTATGCCAAGAGATTTAACCATGCCTGGGGCCGGAAATAAAAGACAAAGAGTAGATGACAAAGTAGAATGTCGTAAAGAATTCAAAAACATTGACGCGATAAACATGCAGATCAGGTTAGAGATAATGAAAGTACGATAATTCGAAACTCTCAAAAAATGATAGTAAAGATTGCATTAGTGCAAACTAACAGACATTATTACTTGGTGAAATAACAGAACAGTGAATAGAGATTGAATATATTGTTAAGATTTAACTTTAAGTCGGAGACTTGTAGAACGTCTAATTTGTGTTGCCATCAGGGAAAAATAGTGTTTCTTCCCATTGAAGAGTCCTATCCGTGAGAATTAAAAGATTTGTTGTTTGGTGAAAGTGAAATCCACATACGCAAGCGGCACAGGGGGTTGGTGAGCGAAGCGAGTAGGGGGCAAAGCCCCCTAGTTTATTTTCAAAAAGGATTTCTCATTACTGTGAGAAGAGATAGTGAGTGAACATAATGCAAGTACCTGAGAAGTAATCTGAAATGTAAGCGTTTCAAATAAAGGTTTAGTTGATCAGTACATTTCAGTGTCAGACTTTTGAATTATGCCTTGGAAGTGCAAAGAAAGCTAGCAGCTTGTTATAACTGACGGTAGACTGCATGAGCATCCAGAAATTTGGCTTCTGTATGCGAGGCTGGATAAGTTGCTGCGCTTGTAGTATTACAGTTAATTCTGTAAGGGATCGTCTGTATCTGATACATCTGCCTTGTGCCCTAGAGATCAGTGACAGTCAGCTTTGAAAGTTGAGAAAAACTCTTTGTCACTTCATGCATATTGAGAAGTGGCATCACTATGCACAATCATTTCCTTTGTATGCTTGACTGTCACTGGAACTAGAATGGCATGAACTGGTCAAAACTGAAGGAATATCACTATTATAACTCGACAAATTGCATTTTTCTTCACAGGTTTTTGTTTCCAATGATTTTTATTCTACAAATGCTGTCCAGCTGTTGCCCTCTGTCATGCTCCACAGTTCACTCGGGGGTGACTGAGTGCATGCAGCTCATTGTGGATGATTTATCTCAGAAATAATAGTAAAGGGGTTAAAGATTAATTTTAAATTAAATTAAGGTTAAAGAGGCTGATTTGACCAGTCTAGCGGTCAGTTTTTCCTTGAGAGTTCTCGCAGTGCCCTGTGCCTTCATTTGGTGAGGAGCACTGTGCAAGAACAAAGTAGTTGGTACTGTTACACCGATTACACTCATTTGCAAAGATTTCCACTCTCCCAAGAGCCGATGGGAGACTTGAAGTGTCACAAACAGTGCAAGAAGAGAGGATGCTGCCCGAAACTGCGAAGCTCTCGACTCGGCGGAGCAGCTGACATTCTGCACCTCCCAGCGTCCACTTTGTTCTCACAACCCCTCGCAGCTGAAGGCGGTCTCATCTTCACATTGTTTACAGCTCGATGCAGTTAAAAAGTAGAAAGATGCTAAGCTGTTTTCCTCATCTCTTCTACAATCAAGTACTGCCAACTAAAAAAAAGTTACAATGTGGCAGTTTCAGCGACAGTCATGTGGACGAATAAATAAAACTTCTCTGTCAGAACGCGCCTGGCTAATTCCTGTATTATAATATGTTCTGTGGTCATAGGTAATTTCCATATCGTGTGGTCATACGTAATTTCCTTTTCAAACGCGAAAAGAATTTTATATATATAGATTGCAGGCCCAACCCTTCCCAGAAGAGGGTCTCTCACTGTATTGCATTTTTTCCAAGATTTCTTCCATTTTTTGCCATTCATATTTATTTATTTATTTATTTATTTTGCTGGAGTTTTTTTCTTGTCTTCTTAGGGAGTGAACGCTGGCCTGTTAAAGCCCATTGGGATATTCTTTCCTCTATACAAGAAATAAATTGTTGTTGCTGTTATGTAGTGGCAGAAACATTATTTGGAAAACAAACCACAAATATTTTTTCCGTACATCTTGGTTCATTTCAGGACCCCTATAGTTTGTGAAGCTTTGGGTTGCAGCCCAGTTCGCCCATACAGGAGTCCAGCCATGACTATAAAGAACATCACTTTAGCTATTTGGTCCACATCTCTGCCTTGGTTTAACCTCTCCAGGCCTAATATCGCATTCACTGACAGTAGTATCATAGTGTGTGCAGGATGTAACTTTTCCTAGGTGGAAAGATCTACATCAGTCTAATTTTTAACTATCTGTCTTAAGTGAAAATCAATTGACAGTAACCCCTTTACATTGAGCAGCACCCCAACATTTTCACTTTGTTCATTTGTCTTCATCATGCACATGCTTGGGTTGTGCAGTGGCTTAACTTGCTGTCTAGTCCCTCTATGCCTGTCAGTCTGTGTGTTTTTTCTCCCAGTTCTCAAAACACACTTCAGAGAAGTGCATACTAAACTGATGGATGTCTGAGAATTGGTTATGTGTGAATGTGCATATCCCATAATGAACTGGCATCCTGTCAAGGGATGGTTTCTGCCTTGTCTTGCCAGATGCTGTTGGATATGCTTGCAGTCCTTATGATGTGGTAATATAAAGGATGATCCTTTACAGATCTTCCACACTTCTAAGAAGGTCCTGAGTGTGCCTAGTATATATCTCACAAGGAGAAATATCAAACACACATTATTCTTTGTAGGAACATGGTGAATCATATAAATTTAAAAGGTCTACAAAAGACTATATTCAGTGATGGGGCTGCAGTTAGTGTTGCTGCCTCACAGCCCCAGTGTTCTCAGTTTAAATCCTGGCCTGGGCACTGGCCCATAGAACATGAATGTTCTTCCCCTATTTAAATGGTCTTTTCTAGGTGTGCAAGTGTTAGTTGGATTGATGGCTATATTCAACAATATTGTGTTTGACTTTAGAGTGATGTAAGATGATGCCAGTGACCCCAACAGAGAAAAGCTTATCACCAAAGGCAACCTTCACACAAATTCGGAGGAATGAGAGTTAGGTTCACTGGTTACTCAAATTTGGCCAAGTGTGAAAGTGTGCGGTGGACTTATACCTTATCCAGGATTGTGATTCTGAATTGAATAAAGATGGTTAAGAATCTTTATATATAATACTGATACCGTGGCTGTTTGTTTGTCTGTGCAGGATTTTAAATCACCTGTAGCTCGCAAACCGTTTGACCTATTAACGTGAAATTTGGTACACATATACTATGTGACGTCTACTATCTGCTTTCAGGGTGATGATTGACCACCAAGGTTATTCCTCTTTTATTTTATTGTAGAATCAACTCTTGGCAGTGGCCAGCAGGATGGCCATGCAGCACATGTGTACATGCGCTGTTCTCATTCCCTACCACCTTTGCTGTCACTTCCCCTCTCTCTTCATATCTTAAATCATTCTTCAGGCAGATTGAAGACTTAAGTGCCAGTTTAAGTGAAAAATTAAAGAAAACAGACTAAGTAATTGCAACACAAACACTGACTTAAACAGTTTTAACGCGAAAAGCTGCCGACGAAAGTAGAGAAGAAGCGGACCGCTAGGGCGGAGAAAAGAAGAGCTGCTCAGGAAGCAGCAAGCGCATCAACCTCTGAGCAAATGAATGCTAAACGTACGGAGAAAGAGGATGAAAACTATAAGTCAAGTGTATTCACTGCACGTTATCATTTAGTGCGCCGTTACTGCTGTTATAATATTAGATTCATAATACCTGAGGACTTCATTCAAAATAAATGTGATAGCATACTTTTAAAAAAATTTGCATAATGTTTAATTGTAGATGAAATGTAAGCATGAAAGTAGTGAAACGGTTAGCTGTGATAGACCAGACCTGGCTTTTAGGCCTCATGCACTTTTGACTTAGCCTTTTATATTGCAGATCAGAACACTTTGCAGTGTTATATGGCAGGTTTTTTCTACAGATACACAGAAAAACAGGAAATCTGTCAGGGTGCTGGCAGGCATTCAGTAACTGTTCATGCCAATAACATTTTCTGACTCATGCCCAGTGATATGTTTCTGCAGGCTTTTTAATAATAATACAAATAATAATACTCTTCCTTTTTATCACCAAAACACTTTTGAATGTTAGGACATACGAATGTGCCAGATGCCCAAGTGCCACCTGACTTTGTTTGGGATTACATTAACAAATCAATTAATCATTTCCAGTTAGAAAGGATGAATGCTGGCATCCATCTTGGCTCTGAGTCAAGATGTTTCTCAGTTGCCTACTGCTAGTGTCAGATTTAATTCAGCAATGGAAACTCCTACTCTGGGAAACACCTTTTCTGTCCTACAGGAAAACGGCTACAGTCCTCACCTTTGAAGCTTCTATCTTCTTCAGTCTTCCTCTCAATGATTACAGGCATGGACCTTCTTTCCGTGGCGTTAACGACAGGCCCATCTCTGCTTGAAATGCCTAAAATGTGACATCTAATCATCCCCTTTACTGCTGTAAGGAATGCACTGAACTGGAAAAGTATAGCAACCATGGATGCTACCCAGTTGGTCACCATGTCCAACCTTTTTTTGTAAAGTTGCCAACCAATCTAACATATACAGTATGTATTTGGGTTGTAGATGGAAGCGGACATATTTGGAGAAAGGTCATAGTAACGAGAATGGCAAACTTCTTGTTGCAGTTTGGGAGTCGAACCCACCAAGTCTCTGTGGTCATAAAGCAGTAGTAAAAACTGCACCAGGTGTAATGTGAAAAATTGTTACAGAAAGACAGCATTTTAAGATGATTATCTGGAAGACATCAATAGGAAAAGGATTGAAGTAGCATAAGCCGTCCTCATTCATAAGATATGTAATGATTTACTTCATGAGGTTTAGGTACATAATAAATTAGAATAGTTGCATCAGATTTTTAAAATATTAAAGTATGTGCTTCAATAGTCCAAATATTCTCAATTGAAATAGAAATGTGTCATTTTTCATCTCCTACATCTCAAGTAAAAGGTCAAAAGTCAAAACATCATATTCATAATCACTGTCCTTGATATAGTCTAAAATGATTCCCCACATGCTTATGTCTGAAATTTGTAATTGTTAACCTTCTGGGATTAGCTCTTGGAGGACTAGGACCCACTTGGAAGGAATCAAATATGAAAAATATCATATCCGTGATCAGCAACCTCAAGATATTATAAAACGCCACACCACATATCTATACTACTGGTCCCATTTTTTTCAGGTTTTGTGAAAAGAAGTAACTTTGAGCTCTGGTGTCCCATTAGGGGTCGGTTGAGTGACATGCACAACTTCACATCTTCTGATCATTTTTGCTGAAGACAACTATGGTGTGCTCTTGATCATAAAGGTCTAATTTCCTGAGCATACTATGGTATAGTAATGGCCTACGGGTCCATTAATTGGGAGGTACGCGTTTGGTGGAGAGAATCACAAAAAAACCTCGACGACATGCATAATTAGACACCAAGACGAGTTAAACTGCATTGCATATGTAGGTGTTTTCTCGTATTGGTGAGTCAGGATGCATCAAACAAACAAACCAAAGTGATTTCGCAGCGTTCATAAGTAATTCGTATGTGCACAAAATGCATGCATGTAAACGGTCTGAGAGGTGGTCGCTTTTTAAGACGACGCGGTTAGAGCATGCAAACGAAGTAATCTGTTGACAGCAAAACGTCGGACAGATAATATGGCGGCCACGCGCGTTTAAGCCTGCAGCTCTCGAGTGTAACGGGGTATACAGTGCACTTGACTGATGGACTAAAAAGCAAACGATTGTTTGTTGGGTGTACTAAAATAAGATTTTAAAAACTCATATCTAATTTTCCCAACCCACTTGCTGTAAACAAATTGCACTCGTGTGGTTTCAAGTGACAGCAAATGCTGAATTGGTTGCAAACGGCCGTTTCACTAAAAAATAATCGCGAATTAACGCTGTTGCCTCACGTCTCCGTACGCCGTCGCTGTCTGTGTAAAGTCTGCACGTTCTCCCGTGTTTGAGTTTTTATTTTTTTTTTTAGTAATTCCATTTTCTACACTCTCTTGCTTCTAGTGACCATGTGGTCGAGTCTGCGTGTGGGCTCGAGGGTGCCAAAGTTGCGCTGATTCCCCTGCGGGGTAGTCGCGGGTAAAAGCCACGCTACTTATGTTTGAACTGGTAACGAACTGGGTGGATATTTACGTTTTAAACTTTGCTTCGATTATACAGAGGACAGGATGATATGGAAAAGATTATCCGCTGTGGCGACCCCTAACGGAAGCAGCCGGAATGAGAAGATACTCGTTAGGTCTGAACGGAAAACATGCAACCGAGAACACATCTGCTACTTATTTATCCTGTTACCCGTACAAACCTGTGCGTCATGTCCGAGAAGACCAAGCAGTCATTAAAAAAAAAAAAACTTTTACTGCAGTTTCTTCACTTACAGTAACTTTTGTTTACCTTTCAATTTTTCACGTCTAAGCTGCCGTCAGATGTTTTGAAATTTATAACTGTCTGGAGGAAAGGGTTTCTGTCCAAGGACATGCTGCCCGTTCACAGCGCATCAACATTGGCCACCTGACAAAACACCAAGGAACAGGAAGGAAGGCGCGTCCAGAGGCGAGGAGATAAGGGAGCGTGCGCCGTGCAGTCGGTTCAGGGACTTCAGCAAGCGATGTCAAAAGGAATCCAGGGTGAAGTAATACGAGCCTCGTGAATGTGGGCTAAACAACGTTTTTTTTCTGATTCTGGGAAATGTCGGGACTTCCCACCTAACTACTTTTTAAAGAGGAATTTCAAGAAAAAATGTAACGCTTAGTATGATTTATAATTTAAATATCCTCTAACTCTGATCAGGAAAGATTTGTGAGATGATAGCCCAGTGTAAAGTTGAACCCTGGTGTATAATAGCGTCCGCTTTTTGAACATGACCCGATAGTGTTGTGTTAAATAACATGAATGAATCAAAATTACTAACAAGCTACAAATATACTGGACAGCAAATTGCCAGTATTGAAGAAGGAATTCTAGCAACAATAACAACATTTGTTTATATTGCACATTTTTATACGGACAGCGTAACTTAAAGTGCTTTAAAAGACGTCAAAGAGAAAGTTGCATGACAAAAAAAATAATTAACAATAGACAGAATTATTAAAAAAAATAAGTATCAAAAGAAAAATATATGGTCAGATGGCTGGGAGGACAGAGAAAAACAGGCTAGAGAAAAAATCAAATCTACAGGGGTCCCAAGGCCAAATGACAGCCCAGCCCCCACTAGGCATTCTACCTAACATAAATGTTCTTAAATCAGTCCTTTTTGTTTTCAGGCTTCACATGATAGGATTTGATGAAGTTGGATTCGTGGACAGCTGAGACACCCACTTTCATTCCAGAATCACAGGTGGCTGCATGGTGCCTTGATCAGGTGGTGGTGACAGAAGAAATGGAAAAGGCAGCAGAGAATAATAGTAAAGACCGCGGACCCCAGAAGAATATGATAATTCTGTGCCCTTATACGTAGTCTATTAGGCATACAACTAAAATGTAGATATGAATTTCTGTCCAGGCCTAAGGTGTACAACACTAAAGGCTGCATCACCACTTGTTTTAAGCTTGGCTCTTGGAATTATAAGCAGACCTCTAATTGAAGATCTAAGGTTACAACTTGGAGTGTAAGGGGACAGCCACTGCAAAATATAGAACGGAGCAAGATTATTTAAGGTTTTATAAAGCATTAGTAGTCAATTCTGAATGATACGGGTAACCAATACAACAACGCTAAAACTGGTGAGATGTACTCAAATGTTATTTTTCTAGCTGCTGCATTCTGCACTAATTGCAAACAATTGATGTCTTTCTTAGGTAGTCCTGATAGGAGTTCATTACAGAAATCTAGTTGACTGAAAACAAAAGCGTGAACTAATTTTCTTGCGAAGTTATAAGAGGTCCAAGTTTTGCAATATCCCTTAAGTGAAAAAATGCAGTCCTAGTAATCTGGATTATATGCAATTTAAAGTTTGTCAGAGTCAATGGTTGCCCCTAAATTCTTTACCTCTGCCTTAACTTTAAGACGTAAAGGATCAAGTTTATTTTTAGTGACTTCACTGTTTTCATGTTTGCCGATCACTAAGATTTCTGGTTTTTCCTTATTTCGTTTTAGAAGGTTTCTTCTCATCTAATCGGAAATACTGCTATGACATTAAATCAGAGAGCCAAGAGCATCGGGGTCATCAGGCACTATTGATAAATATAGCTGTGTGTCATCTACATAGCTGTGGTCGCTCAGTGCACTGAGATAATCTGACCTAATAGGAGCATGTAGGTTGAAAAAACCAGCGGACTTAGAATAGATCCTTATGATACACCATGTAAAATATCATGGGTCTCCGAAATACAATCACCACAACTAAAAAAGACTTTTCTACCTGTTAAATAAGACTGAAACCAATTTAAGATACTGCTGCAGAGGCTCACCCATCATCTAAGGAGATTTATAAGAATATTGTGGTCCATGGTGTCAAATGCTCCACTCAAGTTTAAGAGAACAAGAACAGATATATGATCTCTGTCCACATTAACCTGCACATCATGTGCTACTTTAATGAGGCAGTTTCTGCACTATGATTTGTTCTAAAACCTGACTGAAAGAAAGAGTAGAATTGTAGAATTCTAGAATTGTACTTAAGAAAGGCAGGTTAGAATTTGATCTGAAGTTGTTCAAGACATAGAGGTTGAGATTTGTTTTCTTGAGCACGGGTTTAACAATAGTCAGGAAAGGCCCCCATATCTAATGATGAGTTGACTATGTCAAGTACACTATCAATTAGCACATCAGAGTCTTCTTTGAAAAAAACTGTTGGTACTGGGTCAAAGACACAGGTGGAGGGTTTAAGATGACAAATTATTCTGCGTAGTTCAGAAGGATCGATCCCAGTCAAAAAATTTCACTTGTTTAAAAGGGTATGCTGAAGTTCAATGGGATAAACTTTGGGCAAATGTACTATATTATTTCTAATAAAATTTATATTATGTTTAAAAGATTGCAAGGTAGTTTCAGGTGTACTGAGAAGTCATTTTACTATTGACAGATTTGTTCACTTTAACGAACTCCTCACGTATATCACATCATTAAAAGAAGTGAATTAAAAGACAAGGTTCTGTCGAATCAGTAATATACTAATGACCACAGATATTTTTTCTTATTGTGTCAGCTAGAAACAAAGGCTAGCAGAATGGCTAGATAATGGTGAGCAGAATGTAACATAACATTCTCAGAACTGCTTAATCCCGTTCACAGCTGTGGAGGAGCTCGCGATTACCCAGACAACAATGGACACATTGTGCCAGTCCATCACAGGGTCCACTCACACAAGACCACACTTGGACTAATTTGGAATCACCAAATTAAAAAATGTGTGTCTCTGGGGATGTGGGAGAAAACAAAAACAGAGAACCCAAAGGAAAACTCATACAAACACAGGAAGAACTTGCAACCTCCACATCAATGACATCTTTATGCAGGCGGCAGTACTACTCACTTTGCTGCTCTAGCAGGATGTGTTGTGTATTAAATGGAAAAGGTGGAATTTGTTGGCAGAGCAAGAACAGTGGTATTTTAAAGGCCTGACATAAGGTATGAAAAAAAATTATAAATGTTTATGCTTTTGGTTAACTATGCAAGGTACAAGCTTGCAGTTAAAAAATGCTTAAATCTCAGTCTAATATCATAGATCATTGTATATATGGCTCACATAACAAAAGATTTCTACACTGTTGTATTCCTTTGGGTCATAAAAGTTGCTGAATTAAATGGTTAAGTTACTTTTATTCAAATATACATACAATGTTTGATTAACAGATATATCCATAGTATAATAAAAGAGCAGCAACAACAATAATCATATTTTCATAAAAACTGATAATCAGCATTCAATAATCCATTTTATGATATGGTGAATTCTACTCAGGAGAACCTTAAAAATTACAACAGTGAACATTCTTGAATGCTCAGGTCAAAAACTGAACTGTAATCCAATGAAAAATATATGGTTAGAGCTGAAAAGTACTCTTGACCGACTCCAGTAAGTCTGAGCAATTATGCACAGAGCAATGTGGAAAAATGTCAGTACAAAGAGAGCAGATACTTGTCATTAATGATTCAAGGCAGTGGTTTATTCCAAAGACATCATCTCTAAATGTTAAATTAAGAATGGTGAATATAATACCAGTTATTATATTTTTTATTTTATTTTACTTTTATAAATAATTTTAGGCCTGTTTTATTTTCACTTCTTGTTTGGAATTGGAAAGTTTTCCCTTGGCATAAATGGAAATGAAAAAGGGATGATTGGTGGGATATGATCCAGTTGCCCTGTGACTCTGCCCTAGATAAGTCGGTTAAGAAAATGGATTGATGGATAGGTTACAGTTTTTGTTTTGCTCAAAGACAAGATCATATACAGCCAATATGTACAGTACAATGTGGTAAAAAATGCATGTGCATATAGAAAACTAAATATAATATACTAATATACAAGTAGAACAGATAGATAGATAGATAGATAGATAGATAGATAGATAGATAGATAGATAGATAGATAGATAGATAGATAGATAGATAGATAGATAGATAGATAGATAGATAGATAGATAGATAGATTATAGCCACCACCCAGTGCTTCTTCAAACCCCTGTGTGAAGTTTGTCTCTTGTACATATGTTGTGGTGGTTTGTGGCAGTGTCCTTCCTAAACAGAGACATGCTGTCCCTGCCTGTGTGGGCCTAAATTAGCACATATAATACAATACAATACAATACAATTCAATTTATTTTTGTATAGCTCAAAATCACACAAGAAGTGCTTCAATGGGCTTTAACAGGCCCTGCCTTCTGACAGCCCCCCAGCCTTGACTCTCTAAGAAGACAAGGAAAAACTCCCAAAAACAGACCCTAGTAGGGGAAAAAATGGAAGAAACCTTGGGAAAGGCAATTCAAACAGAGACCCCTTTCCAGGTAAGTTGGCATGCAGTTGGGTGTCAAAGAGAAGGGGGTCAATACAATACAATACACAGAACAAAACACAAGTAATCCTCAATACAGTATAATAGTAAAATAAAAATATTGCAAGTACAGAGCAGAATTTAACAGTAGATGATATCACATAATTTGGATTTGTTTAGAGTTCTGGAGACCTCAGCCATCAAGCTGCCTCCTCCAATTGGCCGTTCCAAAGCTGGGATAGCGCTGAGCCAACCAATCTGATGAAAGGACCCCTCTACCCAACAATTCCTGTGATTCTCCATCAGCGATGACTTTACCTTAGGTAGGCAAAACCACTTGGCAGGTGGGCAGTGGCACTAAGTGCCACATTTGAGTACCGAAAAGAAAAACAGAATAGGTGAGGGCTAGTAACAAATTATAATTATCATATTACTTATGTTTTAGTGCTAATGACTAACAACAGAGATGCAGTATGCACAGTTAATCAGCAGCTCTAGTCTGGGTATGCTAAACTGTAGTGAGACTTCAGCCAGGATTTGAAAGCTGAGACCGAATGGGCATCTCTTATAGTAGCAGGCAGACCATTCCACAGTTTAGGGGCCCTGTAACTAAAAGCTCGACCTCCCACTGTTATTTTATTAATCCTTGGAATCCTAAGCAGACTGGCATTTTGAGATCTTAATGTGCACTCTAGTATGTAAGCCATGATAAGTTCAGACAAGTAAGCTGGACCTTGGCCATTTAAGGCTCTATATGTTAAAAGGAGGAATCTATATCATCTTTAACAGAATCCTGTCCATCTCTCCTTCACTCTATTGTATATGCAGACTTTGGAGTGATGTTTTATAATCTGCCTAAAGACACTTTATACAATACAAATATCCTTTCCTTCCTTTTTTAGTATGGTGTACCTCAGTTAATTCGCCGGAATAAGGGTAATGTGAATATTGTAAACATAGTCATGTTTTTAATCATTGTAAACCTGCTCAGTTTCCAAAAGTTGCAGTATCTATGTCGTGAACTTCAGTAATGCATGGTGTGTGTATGAAACCTGATTTCATACCATAGTGTAGTGTTTGGCTGTATTGTATCTGTCATGTTATCAAAACTGTTTTCTGAATTAGGTTTTTGTATTACAAGATCCATTGCAATTTTTAAATACACAATATATAATAAGTGCACACTTTATGAAATTCTCTAATACATATAAATGGTGTCCAAAACTGAGCGGCTACAGGTACATTTTTTACAATGTGTTCATTTATTTTAACTTGTTAATGCTCCACCTGTAAGTTCTATTGTATTGTTCTCTCTAACTGCATATGTAAAAAATGAAGCCCAACCAGTTCTTTAATCATAGAAAAATAATCAGAATTTACAAAGTGAGCCTCGGAGCAACTTTTAAATTAAATGTAAACATACTAGAAGAAAACTAAAATGCGGAAAAATCAGAGGCCTAGCATGTTTATCATGATAGTTCAGAAACTTTGAGAACTTTTTATTTTTTAAACCTCTAAATTAAGCTTGATTTTTCCTCTGGGTACTCCTGCTTTTCTCCCACATTACCCGCTACATTGGCTGGCAAGTCCCGATTGGCCCCAGTGCAATTATAAGTATTAGTGGATTATTGTGTGTGTGTTAGTGGGTCCTGTGGTGGACTGGCCCCCAGTCCATGTCAGTTTCCTCATTTGTGACCAGCACTGCTGAGGTAAGCTTCAGCATCCCTGTGACCCTGAGCTAGACTGTGAGTTATTTTAGTTTTTATCTTTCCTTTTGTGCGTGTAAAATGATGCAGCCCCTATTACATTTATTGAAGTTATTATATATAGTATAGGTTGATAAAGATATATGGATCCATCTGAACTCCTTAAATCCATCTGTATGGTGGCACTGTTTGGGAGCCTGTATTGGCAAGGTCAAGTGGATGTGGACATTCCACCTCAAATGAAATTTTAAAAGAATAAGGGGGAATAATTACCTAATGTAATGAAATTTAGAGGCACTATGTTTCAATGGTTGAGTTTACATCAAGTGTGCCTTATCCTGCCTACATTCTTAAAAGTAAAAGTGCTAAAGTGGTTATATTTTATAGTGATACCATAAGTGGAACCATTTTTGGTTCTTTAAAGAAACAGTCCCATGAAGGTTCAGGAAAAAAACAAATTATAATAGATTTGTGAATATTAATGGCTTCATGATTTTTAAAGGAATCTTGCTGCATACAATGAAACAGTGGTTCTACCAGGAACCACACAACCAAAGGGCCATTAAAGAACCATTGTTTTTAAGAATGTAGTGTGTGTTTATTATTTCAGTGTTTGAAATGCCAACTACTAATACCCTATCTATATACTATGGAGGAACATAACAGACAAAATTAAAAAAAAAATAGATACGAAAATAAATGCATTTATTTCTGTGAAACCGCACGCAACGTGAAATAAGTTGTGAAATGAAAACTGTCATTTTCAGCCGTCAAAGTTCAGAGGGCGGGCTTTAGTGAGTACTTTTTTTTGATTAGTGAATTGAGGACGTAAATCTTAGAGCATCAAGTGCCACATTTACAGCAGACACTTCTGATACTGATTCCTAATGATGAATTCAGGGAGAACTAAAGTAGCCGTTTCGCACAGTAACGTTTTCTTTCACTTGTATTTTTAAATTACAATGTTAGTGGATACAGCAAAATTTCAAAAGCACAGTATTTACGAATTTCATAATTGTATGCTTAAGAAAATATACTGTACATATTACTAATGGGATGTGCCTGATCACCCAGCTGCTTGTCCTTAGCTTCACCATCAGCGTTAATCAGATGGTCACACCCCAAATGCAGCGAGTTCGTGCTTCGCTTGATGTATCTGAAAGCTCAAGTGCAACTATTCCTGTAATATGCGTGTAAATTACTTTTTCTTACTTTCACTATAAAGACTTTATACATTCATCACAAACAAACACTATCTCCTCTGACATAAAAAGGTGACTCTAATCTGGACGATAAATGTATCTGAGAACGTTACGGCGGCATAAGCACAGCTTCCGAATCCCTGCTCGGGCACTGACTGAGAGTGAGCTTTCCCTCTGGCCCCGCACACCAAAGCGGTAGTGTGCGTACAGGTACTCTGAATTGGACCCGTACGAGTGAGTGTGCTCTGTGATAGACTAGCTCCTTGTTAAGAACTGACTCCCATATTGGCCCACAACTCTATCCTGGACTGGATAAACGGGTTTTAAAAATGATAAATTAAGGGGAGGATATGTAACAAAATTAATATATAAATGATAGCTGAGATGAGGAAACAACGTCTTTCATGTAATTCATTGCATTGTGCCATTTTAAAGCTAATCCTGCATACTCTTATTATCTATTATTTGAACATTCTTATTATCCTCCATTTCCTATACTGTACAGATGGCGACTCCGCTGTGCTGTGCGATCATTGCTAAATGTCAGTCTACTCCTTCTTTATTCTATTCGTTGTTTAATATTCTGATTTGATGCCGACACATTTGCATTCTTTTCCCTGCGCCTCCGTTCGTCCACCCGAGTTATTTTTATTTGAACGCTCTTATTGTAACCGACCTTGTTATCATGAATTGTTTTGTATTGTATTCTTCTAAGCGCAAGGCGTCGTGATGACGCTTGGAGTGACAGACGCCATATTAAAATAAACATTGATTGATTGATTGACCTAAATGGGACAAAAAGAGGGTATGTTGTAGGAAACCGTGATAAACTGTATAATATAGCCTTCATCTAAAAAAAAAAAATCAAATATCTAGAACTGATATTTGAACCCCATATATCCTTTTAATTGGAATCCTCCATTTTCTCAAATGCATTACGAGAATGCATAACTATAAATATGAACGTTGAACGATAATGAATTTATATAGTTATGAGCAAAGCTGCGATCGTCTGGCGCCCCGTCCAGGGATGGTTCCTGTGTCGTGATCCCTAGCCAGACCGATTGAATAAGAGGGTTTAGTGCACATTATAATTATAGCACTCTAAAGAAAAAGTACAGGCAATAGAGAGTTAAGTGCCTTTAAAAACTGTTAAAACCTCTGTTGTTAAATCTTAAACGTTTTTTTTTTTCCAGACGCCATTGTAATGCTAAGCTAAATATACTACGCATGTAATTTACATTGCGGCTTAGGTGGCTACATTTTAAACATATATATATATATATATATATATATATATATATATATATATATATATATATATATATATATATATATATATAAAGCACAGCGCTTTTGTTTCCGTAACACCCAGCATCCTTAAGATGTCGCGTGCACGTAAATAAGCTTTAGCAAAATAAGAACTGTCCTCAGTTTTCATAACACCATTCCGCTATTCTCCGCTCCATCTTCCCTCTGTGCCATTTGCGGCTTCACCGACTACAGGTAGCAGTCCTTCAAACTTGTCAAAAGTCGCTATTATCTGGACCACTGCCTAAAACCAATATCTGTCCCCGGCCGCGACTTTCTAGATCACAATCATGCCGGTCCATGAAGGGGCTGTGCAGTCCCTGACTGACACTTTTGAAGACAGGCTTCCTCACAGTTTTGTTTCTCTACCTCGCGAAAGAGCGACATCTTTTTTTCTCCAGCTTTATTTATTTATATTTTATTTTGCGCCTGCAGTGCTGTCAGATGCTCTTGTGTCATGTCTTGGAAGCAATCGAGGACGAAGCAAGTACAGCTGTAAAAGCCCCGTTCTCAAACTTCAGGGGATAAGGGACGACCAGGGAGGGTGGGAATTTTAACATGAAAACTTTCAACCTGAACCACGCAGACCTTTGAGCGCCCCCCCTCTCGCCCCCTTCTGTTTTCCTCCCCCCACCATCCGTCAGCATCATGGTGCTCTCTCTCTCTCTCACACTCTCTCTCTCTCTCACTCGCTCGCTCTCTCTCTCTCTCTGTGTTTTATCCCTGCGTCACACCAACTCGGTGAAGACATGGCGTCTCTCGGCGCTTGACACGGGTCTCGTTGGCGTGAACAGACCCCGAGAAATACAAGGCGTTAGGCTGTCAGCAAAGGGACCGACCCCCGCGGCGCGCCGCTGCGAGGATAGGCCGAGAGGAAACCCCAGCACACACACACGGCGAAAAAAAAAGTAGCAGAGCGCAGGAGAGACGACGAGAGGCGCTCCGAATCCGAGCGCAGTTTCGGCTGCGCAGGGAGACGCCGAGTTCTGCCGAACCGAGCCGAACCGGACCAGGAGGGTGAGGGGAGGGCGAGGGGGGGCGGGTGAGAAAGAAGGGGCGGGTCTGCCAAATAAATCAAGTCTGAACCTGAAGGTGTGTACATGAAGGGAGACGCTATCTATCTATCTATCTATCTATCTATCTATCTATCTATCTATCTATCTATCTATCTATCTATCTATCTATCTATCTATCTATCTGTCGACGCAGTCAGCCACCGTTTATAGCGATGTATTTTTCTTTACTGTAACTTAAGTACCCACTAAGACAAGAAAGAAAACAAAATCATTTTCTTTAGTTTTAACAGGTATGGACATGTGATTTTTAATGCCAGATCATGTTAAGTGGCACTTCCTAGCAAGTGCCCAAGTGGCTGTCCCTGCCTGGCACTGCATGATCACCGATCTGAACCCAGCAAGCTGCCCATCGACTTTAAGTAGTGCTTACTTTTGTCCTGCTCATCTGTGCAATCTAATTGGCCAGGGCTGCCGGACTAGGCTGCCCAGCTTGGAAGCACTTTAATCAGCAGCAGGATGTGAGTGTATTAGAATGCGTGTGTGCGACAGCGGCATAATGTGACTGTGTCCTGCAGGTGACGTGATGGAAGGCCAGGCCACCTCAGGAGGTCAGAGTTTGAAGGTTGCCCAAGGTCACGGTGGTCAGCAGTTCGCAGAGGGAGATGATGTGCTGGCAAGGTGGAGTGATGGCCTGCTGTACCTTGGCAATATCAAGAGGGTAAGCCTGACCATCTGTTAGCATTGGAGGTGGGAAGATGGGATTTGTGGAGGAGGGGTGGAGGTGGGGAGGTACTGCTGAAGCGGGGAAAGGCCAGGCATGGAGGACTAAAGGAGGAAACACTTGGCTTTCTGTTGAAAATGAGCAGGCAAATGATATATAGGAGATGTGTAATATATGAGCACTAGAAATTGGCAAGCTAATGTTTTTTTTTTTCTTTTCTGTTAACAGGTTGACAAAGCGAAGGAATCTTGTTTAATTCGCTTTGAAGATAACTCAGAATTTTGGGTCCTCTGGAAAGACACACACTCTTGTAAGCAGATATATCTCGTATTGCTTTGTGTATTAGTCACATGGTGTGGTGTGTGGTGCAGGTGTCAGTGCTGCTACTTTACAAATACTGTGTCTAGTTCAGGTTTATAGGGTCATCTTTGTCACATGTATGGATTCATTGTCTGTGTGGTGTTTGTACGTTCTCCAAGTGTTTCTATGGCTTTTTCTCTGGATTTTCTGGTTTTCCTTCCACATACCAGAGACATGTATGTTAGGTTAAATGCAAATTTAATAGGCCATATAAGTGAGTTTTAGTATGTGCACAAGTGGGCCCTATGATCGATGGGCACACCATCCAGGGCAGGTTTCTTCTTTGTGCCTGATGTAGCCCACCCTGACTGTAAACTGGACTAAACAGGTTTGAGTATATGTTATTAGTTCCATTAGTGCCAAATGGTCCATCCTAGTTTGCTGTTTGATTACTAGAATACTTTATAGTTTGAAGTGTGGGGTGACATGATAGTCCAGGGTGATATTTTCTTCAACCCTAGTTCAGTTTTTAGCTGCATTCTGAATGTATGTGGGATTTTCTCTCAAGTATTATTGGTGCCAGGTCCATGTGAGCAAGGGAGTGATTGAGTTTACCCAGTGATGAACTAGTGTAATTTAATGGGTATTTTGTGGCCAGTGTGGTTGGAATAGACTTTGGATCACTCCAAGCATTTACTGACAAGCCTTCTTTATTGTCCTTATCTATTCCCCTCTGGATATTATTTATTGTTATTTGACAACTTACAGCTTTAAATTTGCAATGTAGCCCTAAATGTAAAATGTGATTTTTTTTTAATATAATCTGTCTTTGATATCTGTTCATTTTGGCTTTAGGTTGTAAACTATGTATTTATTGCACAGGATGTCATTGTTTTGAAGCTTTGCAATAATATCAGTTGCTAAGGTGTTTCAATTTGCTGTTTGCGCTCACCATACAACATCTGTGATGCAGATTGCTAAAATATCTGGGTGCTATAAAGACCCTATCCAAAAGCAGAAGCCCCAAATCTGAATGGAAAGCCTGTATGTTCCTTAAATGTGAGTCACCTGCTGCTTGGAGTCACAAGCTACAGGCTGACAAGCTGGTCAAAGGCATCTGACTGACATAAAGACAGCTGGCCAGTTCTCTGTATCAGCTAGAGGTAGAGGTTTTAGCCAGCCTTTGATCACCTGTGGTGTGTTGAAATCCAGGAAATGAAACAGCTTATCAGTTTTTATAGGCAAATCATTATCAAAGGGCAGCATAGACTGGGTTTTTTTTTTTCCATTTTTAGAAATTTTTGAATATGGGTGTTTTAGTTAGATTAGCCTGAATTTTTCTACTCTTTGACAAAACATTGACTAGTTGACAACAGAATCATTTGCTTCTTTAGATTGGTTTTCAGTTGTAGCAGAACTCTGTGTTAGTCTGGGAAAGAAGAGCATGGTGTCATCACTGCTACTGCAGTCAAGGGCAATTCAGGATTCCCAGACAGATGGCTCCCACTTTAGCTCAGAAGGCTTGACACTCTTCTTTCATCTGGTGCCTGCCTTGAGCTGTTTCCAAATGAGATGTGAACTTGTAATCGCGTGCACTCCAGTAGTCCCCATGTAATCCAGACACAGTCAGCAGTTAAAGTGCCTGGGAGCTTTGTAGCCTTTTGGATTGTGAGAGAGCGATGATGAATATGAAAATGGTTAATATAAAAAAAATATATATATATATGTATGTATATTTTCTTGCTGCTTCAAACTGTGTGTATGTACAGTGTGTACTCATTATATATACACTTGGAAAACATAAAAACTGAAAAAATGCCAAGCAGATGATAGTCATTAATTTTCTGAGGAGAGTAAAAAGAGGTGAAAGACAAAATGATCCAGTCAGAGGCAGTACCTTGCGTATGTTTATTCTCAGAAGGCAATGAAAGGTGTAAAGAAGAGCAGAAATGCTATTACCAAATGTGTTTTCCTAAAAAGAGCATAGAGCTATCAGTTGAGTTCATGATAGCAAAAGCAAGACAAAAAAGTTATTGGAAATGGTGTATCGTAGTTCATACTTGTATTTATGCCTGCTTTACATGTCAATACCAGGTTTTGCCACGAATGATATCAAACCACAATTATTTTGTGCCCCATGCAAACATCCTGTAGATATAAGCAGAAGACTCCCACAGTCAATCCTTAACTGTGATCTCTCCACTTCGCCTTATTTAGATCCTATGGCTTAAAGTAATTCTTTCTTTATATAGTGTGGGGAACAGCCCGGACACAGACAGGTAGACATGTTGATTCACCACACACGTTTGTTTACACTAATATTTACAACAGTAGTGAGCACAATACCCAGTGCCGCAGCACCAATCACCCCTTCAGTCCTGGCCACAACACAATGCCTTCTCTCAGTCTCTGGTCCGCCTCCACTCCTCTCCACCAAGCTTCGTCCACTTTCACCCGACTCTTGCCAATGACTGGAGGGAGGCGGCCCCTTTTATACACCCCGGAAGGACTCCAGGTGCTTCCTGAGGGTTTCTGTAGCCACACCCCTGTGTGGCAGAAGCTCTGCCGTTATATCCGGAAGTCCTCCGGGTGTCCCCAATCCTCTTCCCCCCAGTACTTCCGGGTGTGGCGGAAGTACTGAGATCCAGGGCTCCCAAGGCATCGGGGCGCCCCCTGGCGGTGACCACGGACCCCTACAGGGTTGAGCTTCCATGCTCTGTACCCGTGGCCCCCAAAGCAACCAGGGTGGACGCCCCCTTGTGTTCTGGAGGAGGCACAAGCCCTCCTTCGGTCCTCCTGGGCATCCCGTCCGGGTAGGAACCCCAGCCGGGTGCCACAATAGCATAAGCAAAACATGTAGTGCATGGTGGGAGCTGTACCTGTATGAATTGTACTGATAGAACAAGGAAGTATAAACCAGGTTCAGTGTGAGTGAAAATTAGATGTAGATGAACATGTAGGAAATCAAGTGAACAAAAAATAAGATGAACAAGAGCATAATGGAAGGAAGCGGGCCAAACAGATAGATAGATTAGAATAACCAAAGAGAGTAACCAGGGTAAGAGAATACTGCAAATTGATGTTACAGGAAGCAACTCATTTTTGTACATAAGATGAAGAGTGAGAGAAATAGAGAAATCCATTGAACTTGTCATTAACCAGCACGCCTAGGACCATGATGCTGTATGTGGAATCTCAAATAATTAAAATCCTTGTCTCATAGTAATTAATGAAATACAGTACTATATATTTTATACCTTTAAGCAATTTGCCATGAGAAAGACAATCTACAGTATATATTGAATTTATTATTGTTATATTTTATTGTTGTTATTATTATTGAAGTATAAGTAGACATCTTCTCAAGAAAAATTGCCATGGTTGTACTGGAGTGGGCGGTGACAGAGAAAAAGCACTGAACTATTCACTGATCTGTTGTTCCATCGAGGCAAACACAGTCTTATTGTTACGCTTACTTACCCATCCACTTATCCTTGGGAGTCACTAAGTCACTGGGAATAAGATCTTGCACCAGCAAAAATGCATGAAAGGCAGTAACCACTCTAAGTGAGATACTAGTTTACTGCAGTGTGTAAATTACAGCATCTTTGAAAGTTACTTTTTTTTTTTTTTTAAATCTCAAAACTGTTATATTTGTATTATCTTTGTAATGTTGCTTTCGAAGGTTGAGATGACATAAGCAATAAGAATAAAAATTGGGTGACTGATACGGTCAAGGGCAGGAAAGTGAATTAATTCTGCTGCTTCACTGATCCATTGACCTGGGTTTAAATCCTGGCCTGGGCATTGGCTGTTTGGAGTTTGCATATTGTTGCGCCTACATGTTTTGTTTTTTTTTCTGTGGATATAGGAAATGAATATATTAAACATATAATCTCAGGACTTGGTTTGCCAAACATGTAAAATTGAGGTATTTATAGCTCCAGTTATCTTCATACTAGATTTTCGTACATTTGATCCAGTTTGTGCAGGCTGAAATTCGAAAGAAGCTCTGATCAGATCTTTGTCTTTGTGGAGATTAAATGTTCCTCACCTTGCTTGTATGATTTTTTCTCCAGGTTCTATAAGCCAATTGGGGACTCAAAAGTGGCACTTGTTGAATGAGTGTGCTTTGATATAGACTTGCACCTTGTCCGGGATTTTTCCCTGCCTTGTGAAAAATGCATTTGGGGCAGACTCTGGGTCTCTGTAACTTTATAGCTTGGTTAAACTTGATATAATATATACATAGATGATCAATAGGCTTCTTCTGCACATTAGCATAATACACTGAAGATGACATATGTAAACTCTTAGGGAATGTAAATATCAACTTTCAATATTTGTTTTTCCTTGTGTTTCTTTTCCAATGAAGCTGTAAGCCCTGGAATGGAAGGTGTGTGTTGTGTTTGTAAAGGACAGGAGTCAATTCCAAGGGACAGAATTATCAGCTGCCATAAGTGCCGGCACGGTAAGAGTTGTGACTGTATAAGACTGTGCATCATTTTTTTCCTGATTATTATTGAAGATTCCCCCTTTCACATTACCCTCTTTTATTCATATTTTATCTATGTTTTTCTCAATTCACATTTAGAGCTGGCTCTCCCATGTGTACTTTGGCCCTTTTTCCTTTGTTTCTCCTGTCTCCTGTATCTACTTGTGCCTTGGCACTTTCTTCTTTAGAGGATCATGTTACTGTTTGTTGCCTTTCTTTTTCACTCTATGTATTGCCTAATAATCTTTTACCTTATTTGCCCTTTTATTAAATTGCAATTTACTTGTTGGGATATTTTACTAATTCTTATAGTAATTTTATTTTTTGTCCCTCTTGTTTTATATGACCTAGGTAATATATTTTTTATAACACCCACCAGTCACACCTGTGTCATGTTATTTTTATTTCTGTCTTGTCTAATTCCCTCTCCTTCATATCTCAGCCAGTTTGCTTTTGGTGTTTTGGCCACTGTATTTTCTCCTATAATAATTTGTGGAATGAGGGCGATCTTTTTATGTTCCTTGCCCAGGTTACCACCAGCAGTGCCATGTGCCACGGATAGAAGGAGACCTAGATGTTACTCCCTGGACCTGTAGACAGTGTGTGTTTGCTGTTGCCACCAAGGTATTTGTTTTGTTGACTGCAGTGCAGTGACAATTTTGTTGATTAATGTGATTCTTATTCTTTTCACATTATATATCTATAGCAGTCTGCAAAAATGTGTAATACATCTAGGCAGTCACAGTTTTTGTAACCCTTCTTCCTTACAGAGAGGGGGTGCCAGAAAGAAAGGCCGCTTTGCCAGGCTCATGCAGGCCATGAAATTGCTTTTGCCGTATCAACTGTCAGATTTGGACTGGGACCCTCAGCACCTGACAAATCAGCAGCAATGTTATTGCTACTGTGCTGGACCTGGGGAGTGAGTGATCATCTGATTTCAAATTTCTAATGGACTATAAGATGAATTTGACCTATTAGCCAGTTGGAGTTCAGTTTTTCTAAGTGTATGAAAATGCTGGCTATGATTTAGATTTTTTTTTTCTCTTGGTCACAGATGGAATCTGAAAATGTTACAGTGTTGGACGTGTGGGCAGTGGTTTCATGAAGCATGTACCCAGTGCCTGACTAAACCACTGCTGTATGGGGACAGGTAAGTTACTGAATCAGATAGTTTCCATGGAAATGTGGACAGCTTTGAAAAGCATACTCTTAAAAACCTCCCATATACCTGAAATCAGCTGCAGAAAATCTCACATACTCAGAAAGGAGCCATTATTTATGTCGCTACAATGAACCTTTAAGGTAAGCCCTGAACCTGTTCTTCAAATGAAGGCCCCCTTGCCATAATGTATAGAATTAGCTAATTTCCCCAAATAAATTCTGTAAATACATTTTGAAAAGGCATCAGAATGGCACTAAAGTCTCAGTCATAAAATAAAAAGGAGCCTTAATATCATTTTACTTGGCCACAACTGTGGTAAGTCACAGTTGTATATACATAGACCAAGAAGCCTACCAGAGTCCCAGGCAAAATAGAAAAGCCAGCTGTTACTCCTGTACTGAAAGCTGTGCAAGATGCAATCATAACCTTTAAAAAGTATCTGGATGAGACTGTACTTGGGGCAGCATAAATATTAGTCTACCAAATACACCAAAGAACTGAATGGGATTCAACCTGTTTTCTGAACTTCATGAGTTCTTCCATTCTTATATTAAAGTTAGTTCCAATAGTTCCAAGCAGTGCTACCAAGTATCGTTCTCACCCGAAACAGTTCAGCTGTTTATTATAATCTTACGAAAGAACTCAAGTGAAAGCTCCGGTTATGAGGGGCATGACTGATTTTGATATCAGTGATGTAAAGAGTCTGATTCCTCCATCAAGAACTTTACAAAGTGGTGACCAATTCAATGTGTCAGAAAAATGTTTTTTATTAATTTACTTGCTTTTACTCATCCTAGAATATAAATGCATAAATGTAGTGTAAACTAAAGACTGCTAAAAAGACCATAATGGTTTCTATTTTAAGATTATAGCTTGTCTGATAACACTTTGCAAAGGACAATTTTAGTTGAACAGTACATGTTCCTTTTTCCTGGTAATATCATTTGTTCAGGCTGCTTGGGGATGATAGGTTTATTTTGATTTATTTATAAACTGTGCATGTAATGGGAGATGCCCTTGTTGCACTGTTGATCGCTGTAATACATTTATTTGTTTAAGCTGATGATGAGGACATTTGCTTTGTTATAATGAGCTGTTTGGTGCGGGGAGTGCAGCCTCCTTAACTGACAGAGCTGACTCAGTCTCACAATTTTTCCAGTATTTTCAATGATGTCAATGATGCGAATGCTGCTTCCACCTTTTATATTATGTGACTGTGTCTTCCTCTTTGTTACAGGTTCTACCAGTTTGAATGCTCTGTCTGCACAAGGGGGCCTGAGACTATTAGGAGACTCCCAATGAACTGGTAAGAATAAAGATAAGTTCTCTAAATGACCTTTATACTAGGTGTAGTTGAGAGACATAGCATTGTGTTCTGGTTGTTATGAATGATTTCAGAGTATGAAGGGTTAATTTATGTTGTACTGTTTACAGTTGTCATACAAAGAAGCGTTTGGCAGCCTTTGTGACACATATTATAAAACTGGCTAATGTCTTCTTTTCATGTCCCCATATTGTGATGTTGTTATGTGACTGAAGAACAGTGAAGCTGATGTACTGTGAAAAAATGTGCATATAAAAACATTTTTAAGGCATTCTTAGTTTGTTTTTTAATTTTTTTTTTTGCAAATGTAAATGGGAGAAAGCAAAGGAAACATCAGTGATAGTTTAACAGATTCTTAATGCCACTAACATTCCATCTAGACTCAGTGGTCATCTCATACAGTATGTCCTGGCAATGGCTACTCTTGCCCAGGCTTCTCAGAAATTACCAGAGCTTTTTCTTTACTCCTTCATTCTTTCACACTTTAATTTCAATGTTTACTTCCTGTATGTAACGACTTGGGATTCATTTGCATGTGCCCTTTCAGCAAACATAAAACATAAAGGAAACACATATAAATGTTAGGAACGATGTCCACAATATGTGCAATATATAGTGCAAAAAGCATGACATGTTTGGGTTTTAAAGAAGAGCAGTCATGCAGGTAATGTTCAACAGCTATTCACCACTAGTGGTGAGCGGACCCTGCTGAATTTGCTTTGTCTCAAGTTTGGCAAAAATGCGAAAATGTTCAGTAATTTTGTGGGAAACTCAGCAAACATATTGAAGTGAAGGAGAAACTGAACTAGTTTTGAGTGGATTATAATGGTGCAATGATCTTTTAATTGTTCTTGAGGGCTACAGAAGTGTCTGCCAGCTATGTTGGACCAATTGTATCCAAAAATGAGACCTGAGCTGGGCACCCAACATACCTCTCTGAGGTAACATTATACTCAGTCCACAATAATCCAAGGCATGCATGTATATGCTGTAAATTATTCTCAAATGCACAAAGAACTATTCGGGCAGCACCGTAAAGTGTGAGGGGTAGTGTGCTTACAGCATGCTTGTATGAAAGTTCTTTGCATGTGTGATGCAAATTGGGCAGGTAGCATAGATTGGGTAGTGACATCCTTGTCCAACATGGTTGCTAAAGCTCTGTGATGTCATGATGGCCTCGCAAAGCATCATAGGATGCTGGGAAAAAAAGTTTGTCTAAGCTGGCCACAAGGTGACTTTTAAGGGAAAAAGTTGGCTAACAAGGTCACAGGCAAACCTTACAAATTTGCAACAAAATATACTTAAGTAAATTTTTGCAATCAGCAGCATTCACCACACGTAAGTCCTGGAATAAAAGCTTTTTTGAATCTTGCACTCTGGAATTTGACACCAGCATACTTTGTTTTAGCAAGCAGTGCCTATAAGTCAACTCTTTTAAGCGGTGACAGTGGATGGCCCTTTATAACTGTTGGCGAGAGCGAGCTTTATTCAAAGCTTTAGAGTTTTTAGTTGCTCTTAAATGTCCATGTAATGTACTTCTATCCTGTCTTGCTTTTAATGGATGGAGTGAGTTCATAAAATGGATGCATGGATGGAGAGGCATGTGGTCATCATAGTATATTGCTTTCCAGTAACCATTACCAAAGTAGCACACAAAAGGCACTCTATCTGCCTTACCTTGTGTTAAAGTTTTTAACCACTTGACTTGAGCCTTTTGTCCATTATGTGGAGAGGCTCTTTACAGCTTCATTGGCATCAGAGCTTCATTGGCATGTGGCAGATTATGGATTTTAATGCATCCTTCTGTTCTTAATCATACAGCCTTTGCCTCCAGTCAATTTTTGTTTTAGCCTCCTAGTGATTACCAAGTTGTAAATCCCTTATCAGAATGCAACCTCGCTTCTTTTGTAAGATGTTGGCATAATGGACATCTGTGGAGCATCTTGCATAATCCACCAAAACGCAGATTTTTGCATGTACAACACATTCTTAATGAGAGGCCAGTTCCAGTTCAGGGTCCATCTCTTTTTATTTAGAACTCTGCAACAGAGTTCTAACAATGGAGTGTCTTACATATATATTTATCTATATGTTTATTTGCTTAGTGAACGCTTTTATCCAAAGCGACTTACAAAAGCGGTCAACAAAATTGAGTTAACGCTAGTCTGGGGACCGTTTGGGAAACAAACATTGCACGATAGGGTACGAAATTGATAATCACAAGTGAGGTTGTCTCTGAGCTCTTAACAGCTGATATCAGTTAGACAGAAACTCACCAAATAAAATAGTCTTCCAAAGCTTCTTAAAAAATTAAGGGAGTCCGCACTTCAGGTGGAAATGGGCAGCTGAATCCACCAGTCAGAAGCTGCACATAAAAAGAGTCTGGACTGAGATTTGATATCAAACTGTGGTGGCATCAACAGACACCATTCAACATCAGACCTTCGTGGACAAGAAAAAGTGTAGGACCTCCATATATACAGGTGCAGACCCACTGACTACTCTTTAGGTAACCATGAAGGATTTGAACCTAACATGTGCTGCTATAGGAAGCCAATGTAGTGATCTGAAGAGAGGAGTGATGTGTGCCTGCCTTGGTGTGTTGAACACAAACCTGCCACCTGATACATGCTGGTGCACCTGTCAGCATAAAGTTACAGTAGTCTAGACGTAAGAAGACCAAAGGCTGGATCAGAGGTTGTGCTGCATATTCTGTCTACAGCTTGATCTACAAGACTGAGAGACCACAGATACATGGTCCCTGAGGGACAGTTGGTCATTAATCACAACCCTAAGGTTGCATACTGACTTAGCTATAGTGAGCCAAGCTGAACAGAGATAAGGAGCTGAATAGATGGATGAGCTGGGATAACAAGAATGTCTTTCTTTACCAGGTGTACCTTCATCCATTTTGCAATATCAGTGATACATGTAGAAATTCTAACTGATACTGCTGATACAGCTGTGTGTCATCAGCATAGCACTGATAGGAAAAACCATGAGAGTGGATAGGGCCTAGTGAGTAGGTATATCGAGAGAAGAAGAGAGGGACCAACACTGATCCTTGTGGCACCGCAGTGCTTGCCTGGTGCACACCTGACATCTCCCCACACCAGGAAACATGGTAGGATCTGCCCGGGATTTAGGACTCATACTATATAAGGGCAGTTGTAGTGATGTCAAGGCCAGAGAGGGTGGCAAGTCAGATCTGGTGGTTGACTGTGTCAAAGGCAGAGGAGAAATCTAATAGGATGAGCACTATGACCTGTTGGTAGGTCAGGCCTGGCATAACATTTTGACAATGGTGAGTAGAGCTCTCGGTGTGGAGTGGCTTTTCTTGAATCCTGACTGATTAGGATCAAGCAGTTTGTTCAGTATACTTTTTACCTGCTTGATTTTTATCCTCTGGCTCAGGTTAAGTTTCAGCATTTCAACTCTGGTATTCTATGGTTCTTTGTAGAAGAATTCAAATTATCACATTACAAGGGGTATTAAATGGTTATCCAAAGAGACTAATATAGGTTTATAGTGCCATTATTGGCATGTGTGCAAATACAGTGAAATTGTTAATGTTCATGTGCTAACCAACATGCACCAGTTTCTACTCTCTGGTGCCACCTCTTATAATAATAATAATGATGCATTTTATTTATAGGGCACTTTACATTAGTATTAAATCTCAAAATGCTACATAAAAAGTTTAAACAATGGCAAAGCAAGATAAAAACAGAGATAAAACAACAGTAATTAGTAGCATTCTTGTTAATAAGCTTTCCTAAATAGAAAAGTCTTTAGCTGTTTTTTAAAACAGCCCGCAATCTGCTGTGTTCTCAGGCGCTCTGGTAGGGCATTCCAAAGCCGTGGAGCAGCAGTTGCAAAGGCTCGGTCACCCATTGTACGAAGTTTGGTCACAGGGAGGCGAAGGCGGTAGGTATTTGCAAAATGGAGGTTTCTTGTAGTGGATTGTAGTATAAGGAGTTCCTTAAGATATTGTGGAGCATTTCCATGGATACACTGGTGAGTAAGCAAACAGAGTTTGTATTCAATATGGAGGTGAATAGGGAGGCAATGAAGTGACCGAAGGTTTGGTGAAATGTGTTCATATTTCTGCACCCTCATCAGCATTCTTGCAGCACTATTTTGAATTTGTTGGAGCTTTTGAAGGCTCTTGCTGGGGATCCCGATGAGGAGTGCATTACAATCCCAATAATCCAGCCTGGATGAGACAAAAGCATGAACCAGCTTTTCAGCATCACAGAGGGAGAGGTAGGAACGGAGTTTGGCTATGTTTCGGAGATGAAGGAATGTAATTTTACAAAGGTGATGAACATGTGTTTCAAATGACAGATGGGAGTCTAACTTGACACTCAGATTTGTAACAGAAAGGGAGAGGGTAATGGTATGGTCAGAAAAGGAAATACAATTTACAGTGGAACGAAGTTAATGGGGGGTGCCAATTAAAAGAGCTTCCTTTTTAGTGCTGTTCAGCTTCAGGAAGATCTTGGACATCCAGGCCTCAATCTCATCCAAGCAAGTGGAAAGAGTTGATGGAGGTGTAAGAGAAGTCGAATGTCGAATCCAGTCTCACACGGAGCCGCATATCATCGGCATAGCAATGGAATGAAACTCCATGGTTTGCGGATGATGTGACCCAGGGGTAGCATATAGATATTAAAAAGGGTCGGCCCAAGGACTGATCCTTGTGGGACCCCACAGGTGACAGTGTGGGTATGAGATTTAGCATCCCCCAAGGCCACATACTCAGCCCTATCTGTAAGATAGGACTCGAACCACTCCAAAGCAATGCCAGAAAGTCCAATTATATAGTGAAGACGATGAAGGAGAATATTATGACCTCCCGTATCAAGTGCAGCTGTGAGATTCATTAGGATAAGGAGTGATGGAGAGCCCTGGTCAGCAGCCATCAGGAGGTCATTGGTGACTCTGACCAGGGCTGTCTCTGTACTATGAGAAGTTTGGAAACCAGATTGAAATTTTTCAAACAGATTGAAATTGTTGAAATCAAACCTTAAGGTGTTTTCACAAAAACATTAGGTAACGGGTATGTACATACGCACAAGGAAAGCAAATTTTTTTTTTTTCATTTTTTTTAATGTTTCATTTGGTTTTTACTAGTGTTGGTTAAGGTCTTGCATGATTTGTCTTGATTTCAGCATTCACATTTCAATAAGGGTGTGTAGATTTATATATATTGCAGTGCTACCCAGTGATTGTCAGTGCTGTGCAAATGGATAACGTGCTCTTTTATATTTCTCTCTGTTAGGCAACACATTGTCCTAAGAAGGACGGCTCGATTTAGACACACTAGTTGGAAATTGTGCAGCTGTAGCAGGCTTGCCATTTTTGGCTTCCCTCAGCTAGCAATGGAGCTGATCATTTGAATGATGGAATGCCAGCTCATACTGATAGTGACTCATCACAGATGCAGCTTGCCAAGGCCATTGCAGTGCTTTGTGTTTTTGGTTATGTTTAACTTATACGGTCAAATCACACTGCATATACTGCATTTAACCTCTTAACTGATGCTATTCTGTCTTATATTTAGCTGTGTATATTTTTTAAATTTATAAATTAGTTTGAGTTTGTAAATGCTATATTGTTTGATGTTAGTGCTTTATTTGTATTTATTGGATAAACAGTTTTAACAATGTTTTACTAAAAACATTTTAGTTTTAATTAAATGGAAATAAAAAACAGAAACTAGAAATTATTTCAGCTAAAGCTAAAACAGTGAGGGACCCTTGAGTTCAGATTTCAAAGCATTGTAGGACACAATTTTCCATAGAGTCTGGAGCAGTAGACAACATCTCAGTTTCTTTATCTCACCTTTCTGTTTATTTCCAGGGTAGATGTGTCACACCTGGTCTTGTACCACCTAAGTCTGTGCTGCAAGAAGAAATACTTTGATTTTGAGCGTGAGATTTTGTCCTTCATCAACGAGAACTGGGATTCACTGATGCTGGGATCGGTGTGTACTTTTATGCTTATGTTTTACTTGCCCCATTACGCAAATGTAACAGTGAAATTCTAATTATGGAGTATGTTAGCTCTAATATTACAGGGCTTGCTAATTATTAAAGCTGCTGTTGCGGAAATCTGTGAGAGCGCTGCTGACTTTGATATGAGAAGCATGCGCAGTGTTGGGTAAGGATGGCGCATGTGTCAGTGTATGAGTGCATCTGTATAGTGGAGGCCAGTTAAAAAGAAAGAGAGAGCAAGAGAGAGGGAGCTGGATATGAACACAGAGCATGGCCTCTACTGGAATAAATTTTACTCTTCTTCTTTATCACCCTTTAACAGCTGTCAGACACACCCAAATCAGAGCGAGGTGAGAATATCCTCACTGCCTTGAACTCACACAGAGACAGGTAAAGTTCTTATTCTGACCATGAGAAAGAAATTTTCATTTATTTTATAAATAGGCAATAAGGTAATTATATTTGGCTTTTCTTTAGATTTGTTTCTGGTAAAGAAATTAAAAAGAAGAAATGTCTATTTGGGCTACATCTACGGGCACCTCCCCCTTTAACCTCTGACCTGACACCTGTGACACCTGATCTGTCCTCTGTGATGCCACAGGGGGGAGGTTCATCCCAGTCCAGAAGAAGGTAGCTTTTGTTTCTGCATTGCTTCTAAAATTTGAGGTGTTTGATTTAAATTTTACTGTTAACAATAATTTATAACATAATAGTTTACAAACTCTTCCTTGTGCCTGATGCTTGCCTGGATAGGCTCCAGCTTCCCAATGACCATTCTCAGGTTGATTGGTTTTTGAAAATGGATGGAAGGATGGAGAGTTTACAACCCATTACAGCTATACTGTAAAAGACCATGCTAGATGTGCTGGAGCTAGCATAGTGTCTGTAAATACCTCAATGCAACAAATGAAAGTTCTATTTGTGATTCATATCCTGTGTTATTTGAGACACTTCAACACACAATGTTTGCCAGGCAGTCTCTTGGGGTAACTCAGAAGTTGAGTATTGGCTTGTAAATTAATTAAAGTGCTTCCTTCAAACACATTTTAAGAATGTAATAATGAATGTATCACAGTCCCCACAAAAGCAGGCAGTTTCCAGATATAGCTGGGATAGCCAGCCCACGCAAGCCTTTTGGTTCATGGACAGCACAATTAAGGAATTCCAGTCTCTTTTGTGATGATGCACTGTTGAAATGAGTAGCTTAGAGCTGCAATGTATCCCTTTGGAGTCTGTTTTATTAGGTTGGAAAGCAATACTGAGGAAACATTATTGATGAGATATTTGGTAGAATTTTTACAAACAAACTTAATTTTTTGAACACCAGCTCTATAGGATGTATAGTGACGGTAATGTTTTTACTAATTCATATTTTTTTCACTGGACCACAGGCAGCTTACATTCATTGTTTATTGTCCTGTAGTAAGTAATTTGTAACAATTAAACCTGTAAAGTTTTGGTTTCTAATTGAACACCCTATAATTTTGACTGTATTACTAGTCAAAGTCAATGAGTGGAAAAATGGCTTAAAAATCCAGTGCCAATATACATTTGCTCATTAAAGTGACACATAAAATAACACTTTTTTTCCTTTGTATCTTAATACTGAGCATTACAGTGTTGAAATGATTAAAGGTGCTGCTTAACAACACCATAATCCGGAGTTAAATTTGTAGGCCCTTTGTACATTTTTTTTTCTTTTTCCTTCTGAATTTTCTTCTGGTGTCCTGGTTTTCTCCTTCATCTCATAAACATACAGGTTATGTTGATTGGTGTTTTTAAAATGACCAGTCAGGTCCCAATCAGGGTGGTTCATCATTTGGTGGTCGCAGCAATACACTGTATTAGTGCTTGCTGATGTGAGTGAATGAGTGAGTCCTGCGATGGACTGGTGGCTTGTCCAGGTGTGGTCCTCAGCTAGCAACTAATGTTACCAGGATTGAATAAGTGGTTTGAAAAGTAAATGAGCAAATCACTTATTAATTGAAAATTACAAATAAAAATACTTTATTAGCTCTGAAGAAATTATAATAATCTGTTTTAGACAACTTCTGTATAAAGTCTATTATCCTTGAATCTACACGTCTACCCATTTGTTTGCTTTTCAGATCATAATAGGGGACATGGTGGTGTTGTGATATAATAGACTGGAAAAAAAATCAAAGTTTTTCTGTTGATCACTAGATTATGAATTAATAATCGAATGACAGAAAATAGAAAACTTTCTGGCTATGCAAAATCATTGGCAGAATTTTAAACAAATGTTAAACCATCAATTCACTGAAACCAAAGAATATAAATAGAATCAAGTTCAAACCTAGAAAAATGCCAAGGTCAAAAACAAAATTACAAATCCTACTTTAAAGTTGTTAGCCATCATCTCTGGGTACATCCATTATTCTTTTTAGATTAGAATACAAAAACCTTTCTGGTTTTTTTTTTGGGCAAAAAATCACGTCAGAGTACACATACAAACTAAAAATGATTGTGCTGAGATTAGTTGCAATGTCCGCACTCCCTACTTGTACCACTAAAACACAAAGTAATTGAAAGGGAACAAAACAAAATCACATAAAAAGGAAAGATAGCATAATGATGTAACCAAACACCCCTACACATTTGAGAATGGTAGGTACAATGTTATTTTCCTCCAAAACAGAGTTAATCTCTTTTTAGTAAACTCATAAATATTCCCAGGCTGTCTTTGAAATATAATCCCACTGGTTTGTCTTCTGTCTGTCTCAGATTAAAGTCCTTGTTCACTGTGCTCAATTCACCTCCAAATCACCTCAACTGGCTCCTCTAGATTTGGAAAAGGAGTTGCTCTACTTCCAGGTCCTCTTGGACTTCTGAGATTCTCAGGCTATCTTGAAAGTTAAGGTCATCAGTCAACTACAAAACCGAGCCTCTTCGGTTTATATCTGTAGTCTTATTGTGTTTGTCAGCATGCACAGTTGGAAGGATGAGGTTAAAGGCTATTAATAAAAGTTGCTTTATCTCCATAAGTAAATCTTGACTCATTAGTTGTAAAAAGTGATGAGTCTTTCAAAGTTTTCCTTTTAATGCCCATAACCCCAATCATTGCCAAAGTTTATCGCCTTTTGCCAAGGATGGTCTCAGTTATGTCCTGGTTACTCCTTAAGCAGTTGACTGGTTTGCTAAAACTGCTTTAAGGCTACCTTAATGGTGTCCTCAGTGGCTCTGCTAAATCCCTGAACTGTTGCTTTTGTTTGGCAACTAGAGCAGCTGCCAGGCAGTACTCATCGATGAAATCTGGTGACCCTACTGCTGGTGTTACATGGAATGTCCTTCCTTTTGTTTGACTGTTATCTTAGTGTTGAAATCATCTGGTTTTTCCTTGGGCTGACATGATGACAGACATCAACATCTTTTTAGCTGAAATATCTTTTAGCTGGCTTCACTGCTTAGTTCTTCAACTGGATTCTTTTAGACTTGGCTGAACTTAAAACCTATTTTGGTCTGTCCAGTCAATACCATAGCTTTCTGTGTCAGCCAGCCACAGGTGTCGATTTGTAAATAGCTCAACATTTTTTCTTATTCAGATATGTAGAAGACCCGTCTTCAGATCAACCGCAATAACTACATGACCTTATTTAGAAGGTGCGTTGCTACCAGGCACACTTATAAGTTATGTATACCTTGTTTGGTATGGATATTGCATGAGTAGCATAGAAATCAAATAGCAACTCACCACTCAAATTCATATTAGACAGGCTGTTCCTTCTTATCATGCCTCTCCGGGTATCTGTGGCATTCATCATTTGAGCATTAAAGTTTCTTACCAGGTAATATCCTTTTGATCACCACACACTTCTTATCTAAGATGGGAGTATATACTGAAGAGCTTTTAAGCACATAACAGTTAACTATCTGTTTCCACTAACACTAACTGCACAGCAGCTAGACAAGAACATGTGAGTATCCATACACCCGCTTAAAATTTCATTGGAAACTTTGTAGAAAGGGATTAAATAAGAGAGCTGAGTACCACAATCAAGAATCATATCACCAAAGGTTATGCTGTGCATGGAGATATCCTCAGTCTACATCGAGTTAACACTTTACAATCTTTTACCTGAGATAGGACCCCTTGATCAGAATTTAAGTAACATATTATGTTCCAAGAGCTTGTTTCCAACATCAGGTTGTGCCCTTATTGCTTCCTCTGGATGATCCCAACTGGAAGTTTTTGGGGTAACCAGTTACTGAGTGTTAAGTGTTGCACAATACCCTCAGATATGCCTCAAGGAGTAGGTTTTGATACTCCTGTTCCCATCATTCCCGACAGCACAGCTTTAGGTTTTCCAAAGCACCCAACCTAGGCATCACACCAAGGTCATGATCCAGTCTGGGGCAATTATTTTTATATATACTAGAGAAAGAGCCCGTTTCGACAACGTAAGATGAAACGGGCACGAGTGGAATAGTAATAAATATAAGCACCACAAACCTGATATAGGTGTATTGAATGAATGCGTAATGAGGCCTCCAGCTGTAGTCGAAATCGCCTTTCAGGCCTCTAGAGCTTTAATCGAAGTTGCCTTTCTCTTTGAATTTTTGCGGCCGTAAATCCGCCACCTGCTGCGATGTTGGGGTTGGATGTCGGTCGAAGTCGCCTTTCTCTTTGAATTTTCGCGGTCGTAAATCCGCTGCTTGCCGCGATGTCAGTCTCGTATGGTTTTTCGGGCAGCTGTGCAGAAGGCGACTGCGCATTCGGCTTCAGACGTGCACAGAAGGTGACTGCGCATTCGGCTTCGGACAGAGAGTGAGTGAGTGAGTGAGTAGGCTGGCGAATTATAAGATATGTATGTATATATATATATATATATATATATATATATATATATATATATATATATATGTATATGTATATATATGTGTGTGTGTATATATATATATATATATATATATATATATATATATATATGTATATGTATATAAATAATATATCTTTCTCAAAAGAACCTACCCCAGCAGCTCTGGGAACAAGACAGGAGACAGCCCAGGACAAGGTTCCGCACTCCCATGTACAGTTCACTCACACTAATTTGGAATTTAAGATAATCTGCATGTCTTTGGTGATGTGGGAGGAAAACCAATGCAGACATGTGAAAAATGTGTAGAATTCACCTGGCCAAAGAGTAGGCGTGAGAGTTGAATCCGCAATGTTGGATGCCATTGTACAGCCCCATATCACACTATACATGATGTAATACACATATTATGTTATTGTTTTAGAAACTCAAGTCTTTATTAATAGACAAATGTTCTCTTTTCCATCTCAAATTCACTGTTTACCACCTGCAAGTTAGACAGCATTCATTACTGTTGACCTGGACAAAATCTGTGTTCCCATTGTTAAAGAATTTGAGTATTCTGTGTACTTGGATAAAATCCCAGGAAAACCTTTCTTACCTCAAGGCTAACTGCTGTGGTGCACCTGGTTGCTCTGCTCTGCTCTGCATACAGTATATTCTGAAACAGGTGTATATCTTTTGTAGTATGGAGACCAGACCTGCATGTAGCACTGTCGTGATTATCTTATTTAATGTATTGTATAAAAAGTATATTGTGTGCTTTTCTTTATTTATATTCTACTATTTTAATGATACAGTACATGTTTATATTTTGTTAGCCTTTTTTTATTGTCTCTGCTCATTTCATTCTAATGAGAAAAATAAGTGGATCTAAGTGCCTGTTTTCCTGAATTTGTATTATGTAGTGCTAAATTTTACTTTAACATCTAAATCTCCTTTTTATTATGTTTTTAATATTGTTTATTCATTTTTGGACTTTTGCCTATGTAGTGTGTGAGTATTTTGCTGTTTTCTGTAGCCTCTGAAGTTTATTTTTTGTTATTTAGGGTTTGTTTATCTTATCCAACCCTACATTATTATTATTATTATTATTATTATTATGTTTAGAAATTAAAAACTGCAATAGCCCTTACAAATAGTCTCCTTTTATCTTTTCCTTTTATTTTCTGAATGTTAACTACCTGTATGTTTCTGTTTGTAGACTTAACCTTGTGGATGAACATTTGTCCACAGATTTCAGGGAGTCTTTATTTTTTTTTTTTGGTTCAAAGATATCAGTGAGTCTTGCTACAGATAATCATTCGAATTAACTTGTGGCATTTACTGTTTGTAGCATATCTGATCTTTTTACAATGTGTTTATGGTACAGTTTCTTTTATAGTCAAAATTCTGGTGTACCAGTATGTGGGTATTTCATCATTCTTTGTTATTTAGTGTACTTTTATGATGTTTCACTGTGCATTAAGAGAGCACAAAAAACTGCTGATAACAAGTGTACACATAAACATGTATTTTCTTTGAATAAGGGATGCGTTCAGTGGTTTTCTGAGACCAAGGTTGGTCACTGCTAGTTTCTGGAGCAGAGGTGAAGGCAGCATAGCTTGGTATAGTAATGGATGGTACAACCAAGAGCACTGCAGCCTCTCAAGGCCAGGTCTTTTAATGTTTTTCCTACTTCTAATAAAATTATACCCTTTAGAAGTTAAAAATGGATCCTGTATGAAATGATGCTTTAAACTTACAATAAAGAGGTGAGTTAAGTTGAAAGCTTTAAGCTCACAGTTAAAAGTGCTAACTGCATCAAGCCCATAATATTAGTTTGTTAATGGAAATAAATTCAAACAGGGCAGTTTTGCATCCTTACAACACCTCATATTCAAATCTGTGTTTAACATGCACTTCTCATGTTTGTGTGAACCTCCTTTGAAAAAAAGTGGTTTCATTCCAGGATTCAGAGACCTGCAGTCCTTTGAACAAGCAAGGGTGTGCTGTTAAGTTTGTCATAAAATTGTTGTTGACTTACCCTGGGCAGGGTGCATATGTTTTTTATGTATTGCCTTGGATGGGCTGGCACCCTGCTCAGACTGTGATCCAGCCTTGCACTCCTTCTAACCTCTGATCCATAATCATCTGTATCCTGTTAAATACTGTACAAGAAATGATTAAGGCTGAAAAGAAAAATAAATAACATTGAAATGCATTTTATGCTCAAAGAAACTGAAAATAAGACTTCTGAAACACATAATAGAATGGTTATGTGAAGAAAAAATGCAAAGACCAAAGTTTCTTAGCTCTGCAATCTGTAATATATTTTGTGCATTCATCATTTGTTCTCATCTCCAAAGGGAACTGCTGCAACTTCAAAACATTTGTTGCTTTTCTTTGGTGATTTGATTCCTTCATTTCAAACTGCAAAGCATTGCAATGGGCCGGTTAAATGAACTCTTGAGACCATCCGTTATCATACTGGAATGACTATTTTTGACTGATTTTGTGCCTCGTAGAAGAGGGTGTAAAAATTTTAGGCTTAAAACCTTTTGGGGTATAACATTTCCTGCTATATTATTGAAATCACCAATCTTTTCATCAATTTTTTTTACTTGCTTTTTCCCAGTGAGGGTCACGGTGAGGCGGAGCCTATCCCGGATGCAATGGGTGCAAGGCAGGAATCAGCTCTGAATGGGATGACAGTCCATCACAGAGCACACTAGCGCACACACCCAAGGCCAATTTAGAGTCGCCAGTTGACCTAGCAGCATATCGTTGGACTGTGCAAGGAATACAGAGTGCCTGGAGTAAAGCCACGGAACATGGGGAGAACATACTAACTCCACACAGGAGGCACTCCAGCCTGGATTTGAACTGGGCTCCAAGAATTGTGAAGCGGCTCCACTACCTGCTGCACTACTGTGCAGCCTTACTGATTTAATTGCTCCCTCCATTTTAATATGGACAATCTGACCAGAAGATTAAAAATGAATCCACCTCCATTTGGGCATTGTATTTTTGTCAACATGTATCTCGCACATTTGGCACCAAAAATAACTCAATTTTTGTTTCATCTGAAAATAACATTTTGTCCCATCTGTCAGTTTAACAAACACCTAATCTTTATGTACTGACCATTCAGGAAAGGCAATTTTTCTTTCAGCTCTACAGTGACCATCATCTTAATGCATTCGCCATCAAATGATAGTGTTGGATCCTGATGATGCATAACTGTCACATCCACATCTTTGGTTCTTTTCTTTTTAGCCATTTTTTATCATAACATGTAGTGACTTTTTGTTCTTCTTTCCTCTTCTTGTCAAGATAGCAACTGTTCCAGTGGCCTTGTACTTCTTAATGATTGACACTGTAGTGGAAACTGGTGGATTGCAATTTTTTGTGATTTTATAAAGATGAATGACTCTTTTGCATGCATTTTGTCTGTCCTTTCTCTTCATGGGGGATATTACAAAGTTTTCCTTCGTACTATGATACCCACATAAACAAGAAGCCAATAAAACCTTTAGAAAATACGAGGAACTTTCTAGGACTGTCCACATAACAAAATGTTTGGGAAACTTTGTATTTATACTTTGCTTTTAGAATGCTTAGTTTCATTGTTTCTTAATTACGTAATTGTGGCATTTTTAGCTTTTAGTTCTATTGTCACATATTCTAAACAGATGTAAACAATGGTGCTTGAGTGTTTGTAAAACCCTGTTGCAATTCTTTAAATGGTTCGTTTTTACAGTCAAATCATCGTTTAATTCAAATAAGTCTTTCCTTTCGTACAAGAAAGGTTTGATTAGCTTATTCATTAATTTATTTATCAAGCCTATCCTGACATTGTCCCTGTGGACTTTATATTTTCTAGCGGTGTCATCATAGGCTTTTCCTTCCACAGCCAAAGAAGTATGGGTTATGTTAACTAAAACTAATTTAGCTTGGTGTGAATGGGTGTGTCCTGCGATGGGCTAGCACAATTGTCCATGGCTGATTTCTTTCTTTTGTCTGACATATGTAAATTAACATTAGCTTGAGTGCAAAATTAAGAGAACTTCTTATTTCACTAAGTTGCAGAACACCCTTATACAGTTATTGCAACAAACAGATGCGTTTTATAGTTACAAGTATTTTTTTTTTCTCAAAATCATAAAGTGTAAATTAGCACTAGTTTTAGAACAAAAATGGAGAGAACCCCTTCATTCACAAAATGTAAGCACATTTTTTAACAGCTATAAAAGAAAGCAAACCAGATGTTTCTTATAGTCATCCATCAGTCTTTCCCATCTGTTTTGAGGATTTTATTTTTAATCAATTTTTCCTTATAAAATTACTTCAGTTTCTTCAGATGTGTTGTCTGTCTTAAATGAACAACTTAGTTTAGTTATTGCCACAAGCTTTGCTCTTGAGTTGAGAAGTGGGCTTTCAGTTTACAAGTCCTGAACACAGCATTTCTGTCTGTTAGCCTCTGTTATTTAATATATTACTCTGCAGTGTTCAGGAGCAGTCTCACACTTGAGGACCCGATATCAAATAATTTTAAATTCATAGACAGTAGGCCTAGTATTCTCCAGAAACATAATCTGATTTCATTTGGAATTTCTGAATTTCCATAATATGGTTGAGTTTCTTAGGTCTGTAGACACAAGTGAAGCCCCATACAATAGTGCTGCCACATTTGAAAGTAGGGATTAGGTCATTTTTGAGCATTGACAAAGCTCTGCTTACACCAAAAGTGGCATTTTTATTCACCAAAACAATCAATTTTAGACTCATCTATAGGAGGAGTGTTGTTCTAAAAATATACATCCTAATCCTAATATGAGGAGCAATGTGTTTGTTTGAGAGTAAAGGATTCCTTCTGTCTGTCTTCCCATGAATGATACCAGAATTTCGCTTGCATTTTTTATTAAAGCATGAGTGTGGGTATCAGCTACAGAAAAATAATACCTAGTGATCCTGGGATGTGGTCTTGGCGCTCTTTTAAGACACCATTCATAAGTGTTCCCATTGTTCTATGTTCTATCATTTTGAAGTTTGTGTACCTACTGTTTCAGGGAACACTGCTTTACTTTAGAATGATGAATAACTGACCATTTTGCTGTTTGGTTTTCTTCTGTCTCCAGAATGCTTACAATACACTTCCTGGATCTCTTTGTATAATACTACATTGTGTTACACTAACATAATATATAGCATTATACAATATAGCACAATAAGACCGTAGCGGTTTCGGATCTTTATATAAAGGATGGCTTATCATACATTTTCCTGATGATTAGCTCTTTGATTGGTTAACTTAGTGCCAAATTATTTTAGTACCTGGTTATACTTGCCTCATTAAACAAGCTAATGAACCGTCCAGCTGACTTCAGTATGCTAATTCTTAATTACGTAGCTTGTTTTCTGTTGCATACATTAATTCCTCCTAAATATACAAGGAGTAACATTCCCTTTTGATTGATGAGAGATTTTATGTTAGAAATGTAAGATAATGTAACACTTAAAGAACTGCAACAGGAACTTGCAAGCTTTTAGGCAGCATTATATACATTTATACGGATAATATATAGTGCCTGATAGGAAGTATTTTGCAAGGCAAAAGACAGGTCACACCAGACTAGAGCTCTTATCTCTTACCTTTTCTGAGGACTGCTCATAGTCCTGCTGTGTCTGCTTTTATATATTCTATCCACTGTGTGTAAGTGGAAGCGTTGATTTCAAGTGTACCCTTTGCCCCTTCTTTGGTTTAGCTAATCTTCAGTGTCTTCCAGAGTTTTACAGGGGTATGCTGTGTACTTTTTGTTTCTTTTTTGTGTCATCCAGATCTCTTAAACCTCTCCAAGTGGGGTTTCCTCTGCTTTTGGAGGTTGTGCCAAATTGATGGCAGAGTGAACTATCTTAAAATATTTATTGTTAAATTAATTCCATCCTCATCTCAGGCAATGTGAACAGAGTCCAGAAACTGTATTTCTGCTCTTTACCTTGAAGAGAGTGATCATGGGAAATGTGTAATTCCTTTTTATCAAAGTCTCTTGCATTAGGAATACATTTCTCCTCCATTATATGATGTTAGTCTAAAAATTTCCCAGTAAGGAATTATTCATTTTTCAAAGCAAATTAACAAGCATGACTAAGATTCCTGATCCAGCTTGTTATACTTTTGCTCCCTTCTATTGAAACGCTTTCTCTGTTTACCCAGTTACTCTCCAATGACCACAATAGTCAAATGTCACAGAGGTGGCTGCTCCACATCAGCATTCATTGTTATTTGTACCTTTGTTAAAGGGCAGTGCTTGAATACAATTAAAGGAGAGAACGCTGCTGATAAAAAGTGAATTACAAAGAAAATAATTAAACAAGACACTTTTGCGTATTCAAAAATGAGGCCGAAAATTTCAAATCACAGATTGTAATGTCTATGTACCTAAAGAATGACAGCAGAAGCCCTTCAGGTTAAACAAGAAAGTCAGTTTGAAATACTGATTATTAATTGTATTCAAAAAGTGACAATTGGTTAAGAGGGGATATGTGTGCAAACAACAAATTCTGCGTTATGGCCACATTTGTGATTATTAGCTAGCAAAAGCTTTTATCAAACTAAACATTTTAAAAGAAATGAAACAAACATTTAATGAGTAAGAGAGATAAAAATGTGTTACACTGGTTAAATTTTAACAAAATTTGAAGAAATTCAACTTGGAAATTTTTGGATTAGTGCAACAATGGTTGAAACTGTGAAATAACTGATTGTTTTAAATAAGAGCAAGAATTGGTTGAGCAGCCAAACCTGAAATAGGACTAACCACCTCAGTCCTATGTAAGAATGAAGATTAGTAGTAAGAGGAAGAAGATGAAGGGATGGAGGTCAAACATTTGCTCCAGTTATTAGATAAAAGATCCAAGCAGGTGTTTATTGTTTTATGTATTTTATTTCTTCTTAACCTAATGAAGACCTGATTTTATATAATTTGTGATAGGGTGACATTCTTTTTCTTTTTTCGTGGGAACACTCTCTCTCCACTATATTAATTTGTTTTTTCTTTCGGTTTACTTACAGTAATTAAATTCACTTAACTTTAATGGTGCCCCTAAATACATGCTACATCCCTGTTGATAGTCAAAGTAATTCTGCGCACAACATTCAAGAAGTTAGTTGCCCAATAGTTACACACCCTTTTGGACAGTGTATATTAGAGATCTCAAACTCAGATCCTGGAGGGCCACTATTTTCATTCCAACCGGTTTCTTAATTAAAAGCAAATTCTTACTATTAATTAATCACATAATTTAATTATATGGCTTGTTTGTTTTTGTATTCTGCTACAGCAGACATTTCCTAAACAGTAGAGTGTCTTTTACTGAGAGCACCATCAAAATGTTTGTGGACCAGAGCAGATCAATACAAAATACCTATACTTTATTGAAACATGTATTATATGATGGACAGCTTTATACAAATGGGATGAAGTTAATTGGTCATTTGCTGACTCGGTTTGCGTCTCTTCATTGTTTGGCAGCAGGTTAAAGAAAAAGAGACAGAAAAACAAAAAAAGGTTTTGAATTTGAAATGTTAAATCAGTTAGTGTTGCTGCTAAGGAAGTAGGTTCTATCAGTAGCGATAATTATACACTAATTAAGAAAGTGGAAGGAATGAAAACCTGCAGTGAATGTGACATTCCAGAATCAGAGCATAAAATTTGTGGCTAACATGTTGCCCCTCATTCACCAAATTCTCATTTTTTGTTCAATCTAAATTAATGCAAGTTAATTTTAATTAGATATCTAAATTATCCAGTCCTCATTTAAGTACTGTCCATTCAGTTCTGTAGTATTATGGCAGATGAGGCCTTGATACTATCAAGAAAACTATCTCATGGGAGCCTGAAAGCAGTGAATTTATTACAGGGATGAGTGAAGAAATGTTTAAAAGTAGCCTCTCTGGGAAAACTAGAGTCAAACAGCCAATCTAATTTGTGATCCAGCTCCTTTTTTCATCTTCTGGGTTGTCGAATAAAAGTTTGAATGTATGCACAGAGTTTGAAACATAGCTGCTATAACTAAACCACTGAGTATAAAATTATGCTGCCCTGTACCTTTTGGTTATTTCATTGGGCCAAATTTGTCTTCAGTCATTACTCTATTGTATGTTTCCCTTTTTGTGTTACCTTATCCTCAGCCCTTTGGCTGAACGAGCCTTAGGTCAACGTCGAGAAAAGAAGCCAGAACCAGAATCCCGAAGTCTGGAGCTCCGGACACGAAAAGCCAAGCGAGCATTCAGTCGAGCAGTGACGCAGGTTAGTGAGTATGTTCACCTACCCAGACATCATCCAAAAACTTCTAAAATATTTCTTTTTACATAAATGGAGTCACAAGGTATTTCTTAAAATATTTCATTTGATTATATGTAAAACCAAAAGACTTGCCCAGCAACTTCTCTAGTAGGTAACTTTTCTGTTTGTTTTCCTAGGATTTAGTTCCGAATCCAGTGAGCCCCAATCAGCTTTATCAAGGGTATGTGGGGAGTTCCAGCACCTATAATTTCAGACGGCCAGAGGAGCGATGGGCACAGGGGTGAGCATGTGGCCAGCACAATAGCACTTCTAACAAGTACTCAACTGCTGGCTTATCCTGTTGTGTGCCACTGGATTCCTGCCATAGAAAAAAGGGAGCTGTCTGACTGAATGGCTGGAGATGTTTTGTAAGTCAGCCAGAGAAACATATCCTGCTTCCGGCCTGGCAAGAACTGCAGCTTCTCTAATCCACTTGAAGTGCTACTTGGAGATGTCTTAAAGGGCAGAGAAGATTTTTTGCACTTTTATTTGCAGGATGCTGACTACACAGCAGCCCAGTACGGCTAGGTGTTTAATAGGGGTGCAGGTGGCAGGTGATAATTGTTTAGGCTGTTAGATAGCAATTTTACATTCTTTGTTTCTTTCTTAGTTCACCCCCAAAGAGAATGTTTGCTTCCTTCCACCCTTCTGCCAGTACTGTCTCTCAGTTCAGTTCACCTCCTGCAAGTGCCCAGTATCAATACAGGTAAGGCTTTTTTTTACAGAAATCATCTTTTTGTTGGTTGTCTTTCAGTTTATTTTATTAAACAGGCACACTGGGTACATGCTTTTGGTGTGCAGCACAGTTACCTTTGGGCATATTCTGTAAAATTTTGTGATTTTCTTTTACAGTAAAAGTTAATGCTGTCTACTTGTGGCACATTTTGTTCTTTCATAGTATCAGGCCATCCTGTCTTTCTGCAACAGTGAATCCTTTACTCTCTTACAGCTGTCATAACAGAATTTCTTTTGCATAGCATCTTGAAGGGTGAACATTAACAAAATGTGCTTTATCTAGAAGTCTGTGCCTCGTTCTCTTGCTACTTTTGCTACCTGCTAACTCCGTAGCATTTTCACTTACAACATACATACATGTTCATCATTCCGTTATTTATTGTGTTCTCATATATCTGTTCACAATCTCACACTAAGGTAATATCTTATCCATGAATTCTGAATTTACTTAAACCAAATGTAGATTTACTAGGAGGCAGTCTATCCCAACAGCATTGGCTACATAAAAGGAGACAACCTTGGATGTGTTGCCAGCTCATTGGAGAGCACACTGTACAAAAATGTGGGAGAGAGGAATGTAAAAGTGAATCAATCAATGAATTATCATTTTTTGTTTGTTGTAATGACATCAGTTAATTAGATAATTTGGTAAGGCTCTCAATTTATTTTCCATTCTATTCTCTGTAGATGGGGGAGATCCCTGCCATTAAACTTTCCTCAAGATAACACACTATTTTTAAGAAACTGATTCATACAATTTATTAATAAATGCAAGGATTACAGAAATGCAGTAACTGTATATATACTGACATCAAAAGGTGTGACACAAGGCAGACATTTAAAATAGAAGAGGCTGGTTGGTTCTTATTCATTTAGAGGTTTCCTGGATTTTCTTGATTTTAAAAGCTTTTTTGTTTAGCATTTTCCCTTTAGAATTTCAGTATGACATCACAGTCAGTTATCACATGCCCTACTGCACAGCTGTGGGTGAGAGGAGGTGAATCCATTGTGTTGTGATGTAAGGCTTGTTATCCCCATATTATTTAAAGTCTTGTTTACCTGTCATAGTTATAACCTTGTTACACAGTAAAAATCCATCATGAGAAAGTACATTTTTACTGGTAGTTTACAAGCTACTTTGAGATTAACAGTTTCATTATAGTAAGTCTTTAAGGATGATGTCCAGTGATATGTGGGGATGTGTGTTCAAGTGATAATCTTTGCTAATGTGTGTGTGGGGGGCACATTCTTTGTGTTTTCCATGTAGCTTTTTGAGTTTGGGATGTTTTCTTCAGCTTACTTTTAGGCTGTGTTTTGTATCTTTTGTCACTTTATAGGAAATAGCTTGACTCTTTCTGGGATAAGTATGTATTGACTGAAATTCCCTTCTTGAAATATGGTTTCTTCTGGGCAGAGCTCAGTCACTGGCACACAGCCTAATCCAGGAGGAGTGGCTATTTGAGCTAGCTGATGGTATCCAATTGTATATTTCCCAAAGAAATGTCTTTCTTACTCCCAGAAGAGTGTAGTCTTGATCCAGAGAATGAAGAAGTGCATGCAGCTAGTTTGTAAGGAAAGGAGTAGCATCTGCTGATTGGCGACAGTTTATAAATGTTTTATTTTGTCAATCAATTTGAACCAGAGTTAATCGAGATGTAAAGGAATAGCCTTTTAACCCTTTTTGTCTGTAGTAGTCTCTACAGATAAGTCTGATCATTCCTAATTAACACTTTTTGTTATTAGATGAAACTCAGAAGACAGCTAACCAAATGTTTAGTTATTCAGTTTAGTTGCAGTTACAGTTTAGTTATTCCTTTTAGTGTTCACTCTGAAATGCAGATGGGAGAGGTGCATCTGCCTTTCTATATCCTTGGAACTCTGTTCTTAAGAGGCTTTGTGTGCCACTGAAACCCTAGGAAAAATGTGTTGTGTGTCACTTGCTGATTTATGTTAAATTGTATTTTTTGATGCCTTTTCTATTGTTCTTTTATGCCCATATTGTGTATTCATATTTATTAATAACTCCTGGAATGGTAGTTTACTTTTAGTGAGATTGTATTTACCTATAAAGATGGATACTTGCAGTAACGTGTTTTGTGTAATGTGTTTAATGCAAAGAGATAAAAGGTCACCATTGACATTGGCTTCCTATCTGTGATTACTGATAATTAGCTGAAAAACAGCTTCAAAAAACCTCTTGGAATTTTGTGTTTCTCTGGCTTTGTTTTATGTCTCATGTTTTGTCTTTGGTTCTTGTTTATTATTGGCTTTAACCTTTTCTTTGCTTTTAATAACTCTTTGCCTCCACTCTTGATCTTTAAACCTCTACACTGCATTTTGCAATCCATGCAGTACAAAATGAGTCACTGGCCACTTTGCTCTACAATACACATACACACCCACAGCAGTACATACTCTGTGCTAGATCTGGACCTGACAGTTAACTTACAACTATGACAACTCATACCGTATACCAACCAACTCTGGATAGAGCTCCAGTGCATTGCGGGACACATACATGTATTCTCGCATACTCTTTCACGAGCAGACAAATTAGACATGCTCATCAACTGGCCATATGCCTTTAGGATTTGAAAAAAAAAAAAAATGGTGTACCTCAAAAAACAACCCGTATACAGTGCATCCGGAAAGTATTCAAAGCGCATCACTTTTTCCACATTTTGTTATGTTACAGCCTTATTCCAAAATGGATTAAATTCATTTTTTTCCTCAGAATTCTACACACAACACCCCATAATGACAACGTGAAAAAAGTTTACTTGAGGTTTTTGCAAATTTATTAAAAATAAAAAAATTGAGAAAGCACATGTACATAAGTATTCACAGCCTTTGCCATGAAGCTCAAAATTGAGCTCAGGTGCATCCTGTTTCCCCTGATCATCCTTGAGATGTTTCTGCAGCTTAATTGGAGTCCACCTGTGGTAAATTCAGTTGATTGGACAGGATTTGGAAAGGCACACACCTTTATATATAAGGTCCCACAGCTGACAGTTCATGTCAGAGCACAAACCAACCATGAAGTCAAAGGAATTGTCTGTAGACCTCCGAGACAGGATTGTCTCGAGGCACAAATCTGGGGAAGGTTACAGAAAAATTTCTGCTGCTTTGAAGGTCCCAATGAGCACAGTGGCCTCCATCATCCGTAAGTGGAAGAAGTTCGAAACCACCAGGACTCTTCCTATAGCTGGCCGGCCATCTAAACTGAGCGATCGGGGGAGAAGGGCCTTAGTCAGGGAGGTGACCAAGAACCCAATGGTCACTCTGTCAGAGCTCCAGAGATCCTTTGTGGAGAGAGGAGAACCTTCCAGAAGGACCACCATCTCTGCAGCAATCCACCAATCGGGCCTGTATGGTAGAATGGCCAGACGGAAGTCACTCCTTAGTAAAAGGCACATGGCAGCCCGCCTGGAGTTTGCCAAAAGGCACCTGAAGGACTCTCAGACCATGAGAAAGAAAATTCTCAGGTCTGATGAGACAAAGATTGAACTCTTTGGTGTGAATGCCAGGCGTCACGTGTGGAGGAAATCAGGCACCGCTCATCACCAGGCCAATACCATCCCTACAGTGAAGCATGGTGGTGGCAGCATCATGCAGTGGGGATGTTTTTCAGCGGCAGGGACTGGGAGACTAGTCAGGATAAAGGGAAAGATGACTGCAGCAATGTACAGAGACATCCTGGATGAAAACCTGCTCCAGAGCGCTCTTGACCTCAGACTGGGGTGACGGTTCATCTTTCAGCAGGACAACGACCCTAAGCACACAGCCAAGATATCAAAGGAGTGGCTTCAGGACAACTCTGTGAATGTCCTTGAGTGGCCCAGCCAGAGCCCAGACTTGAACCCGATTGAACATCTTTGGAGAGATCTTAAAATGGCTGTGCACCGATGCTTTCCATCCAACTTGATGGAGCTTGAGAGGTGCTGCAAAGAGGAATGGGCGAAACTGGTCAAGGATAGGTGTGCCAAGCTTGTGGCATCATATTCAAAAAGACTTGAGGCTGTAATTGCTGCCAAAGGCGCATCGACAAAGTATTGAGCAAAGGCTGTGAATACTTATGTACATGGGATTTTTCAGTTTTTTTTATTTTTAATAAATTTGCAAAAAACTCAAGTAAACTTTTTTCATGTTGTCATCATGGGGTGTTGTGTGTAGAATTCTGAGGAAAAAAATGAATTTAATCCATTTTGGAATAAGGCTGTAACATAACAAAATGTGGAAAAAGTGATGCGCTGTGAATACTTTCCGGATGCACTGTAGATACTGTTAGAATATGCAAAGTCTACACAGGCAGTAATGAGACCAGATTTGAAACCAGTCTCTTGGAGCTATGAGTTAGCTGCATAACATGCCATGGTAGCTTACAGTGCATCCAGTGATCAAATTTCACAAAAGTAGAATGTCACAAACTAAAACCATTATCTGCTTTTGTCATCTATAATTAGGTATATGTGGAAGCTGGGGCAGTATAAAAATTTTTGACTGTGTGCCTATAATCTGTTTGACATAGTGAGTGAGTGACAGCAAGATGTATGAAGGGTGTTCAATAATTTATCTACCTGAGTGTGAAAGAAAGTAGCAAGCATGTTGAAACAAGTTTGGGTATGTTGTGACATGTCTCAAAGTTACTCATGCACAGTTGTAGCTCAGTGCAAGTTTAACATTCCAAAGAGACAGGATGTCAGGAGAGTCCTTGTGCGAATCAAGTAAGCTTCTTCACGGCAATGCGCCGGTTCACATGTCACGTCAATCACAGGCTACCATCCGAGAATGTGGGTTCCGGCCTCTGAACCATCCACCCTACAGTCTTGACTTGGCTCCCACAGATTATTTCCTGTTCTGAGTTTTGAAGAAATTTCTCCATGGACAGCAGTTTTCAAGTGATGAAGACATCAAGGCAGCTGTGACATCTTGGTTTGAATGTCAAACAGAAGATTTTTTTTTCACAGGGGTTAAGGTTATTGCAGGAAAACTGGATGAAGTGTATGGAGCTATCAGAGGACTATATTGAAAAATAAAGCAACATTTTTTTAAAACTGTTTTCTACTGAGGTAGATAAATTATTGAACACCCCTCGTAAATAAAGTACAAGTAAGAATTCATGAACATATTTGAAGAGCAAATCCCCCTGAAATCTGATCTTTCGTCTGCTATACACAGTACTCCATTTATAAGTGCAGAACACTTTATACATTGCTAAATGGTAAAGAAACTATTTTATCACTTTTGCAGTGTAGAAAACGCAAGAATCTGGACAAAAAATGTGAATTTCCTAAATAATTGGACATCTGTCTTTTTCTGACCTTGCAGTGCAAGTGTGTTAATAGATGTTTTAAACTCACACATAAGTAACTGAAAGATGGAGCACTGAGAATGGAATCTGAAACCTAGAGGGCAGCAATGCACTAATGGTGTTGACTGACAGAGATAATGATCAGGGAAAAGGGGCTATAAGACTTGTAATGTAATGGGGATCTGGCTTATGAAGAAAAAGAAGTTATCCCTAGCAATAAGAAAATATTACTATCAGCAAAACTGCTTGTTGATCCTCCACTGTAGGTGGAGATCATTTTTGTGTGCTTATGGTTCTGGTTGTTTTTAGCTCTATAACCCTGGGAGCAGATTTTATTAATAAAAATTTTTAAAAATAATACATTGCAAAAACACTGTAAAATGGTCTAACAGGTGTTTATTCAGATATTCTTATTGGATGTGTGCTATCAAATAGTCTTTGTGATCATTCTGTGTGATCATTCAATAAATTATAATGTGATCATTTCCTGTGTTGTATTCTGATATTTGTTAATTTCTGATGTAAATGCAAAACACTTTATGGTATACCCATTTTATTAAACTGCTGATCCTGATCATGGTTGAAGGATATTGCAGGGTAACTCAGTATTAATAGACTGAATTGAACCCTTTGCTGCAGTGCCCACAACCTCTGTACTAACAGTAAAAGTCTTCTTCTTCAAGGGTTGCAGCTGTGGGTTAGTATTGATAAAATCATGAAACATGGCTTGGAGGTGGTCCCCTTAGAACATTTCATACATGAGGAAAGCTTTGTACTTTATGTAGTCCTGTATAAATCTAGGCTACAATATTCTAAGTTGAGTAAGAAATTGGTGTTTTTAAAAAAAAAGTTGGGTGTTAGCTACTTAGGAACACAACCAAACTCATTTTTATCCTGGTGACGCTTACAGTGGCAAAATACATAGACCAGGCCAATCTTATACCCAGCAATAGTCTCTAGGTTCTCCTGGACAGTTCCCAGACACTCTCTTCAACATGTCCATAGTGCCCTCCACCCATCCATACATTTACTGAACATACATAAAACAATTAATGGACCACATGAGCCTAATGTTAACAAAGGATATACTCAAATATACAACAGAAGTCAGTCTTATACAGGTAAATCACATTGGACTTATTTCAAATTGGAATGTCTTCTTCCAGGGAATTACCTTCTGTTAGTGTGAGTTTGGCATTTATGTAGTGTTGTTGACCTTAATGCCAGCCTTTTTCATGCTGCCATCAGTTACTTTCCATGAACATCAGGCTACTTAGAGAGTTTGGGTGTGTTTGAGTATGTGAAGGTACTCTGGAGTGGACTGATATCCCATTTAAGGTTGATTCCAGGTTTGCCCCTGACGTTGCTAGAATTAAATTTGGCTCCCCACCACTTTATACGGGAAGTCAGGATGGATGGCCAAATGGATATATGGATGCATAGTAAACCTATAGATATATTCCTGTTACTTTTTCTTAACATCTTCACATCTTTTCTTAAAATCTTCTTGATTTTCAAGACTTTAGTTTTTGGATTGATCCTTAGTCATTATTATCTTCCCAGACTTTATTATTTGGAAAAGCTGACTTGCTCTTTAATATGTTACACTATGAGAGTCATCACAATATATTATTCATGTTCCCTCAGGGTTTACTGTCCATCCTTTTATTACTTGTTGGCTTTTAGTGTTCATGTTCTTTAAGCTTTTAACTGCTGTTGACTTTTAATATTGCTGAGCATTTTGATCCCTTCTGCATGTTAGGAGCAAATTCAAATTCACGTTTTTACATTAATATGATATTTTCTTTCTTTATGATTTATTAAAAATAAATGTATAATCTCCTTGGTATTTAAAATCATAAGGACTGTTAAACTTCATAATCATTTTAATATTTTCATGACCCTTTATGATTTTTAGCTGCCATTATAATGAGCTTATCATTTCCTGATTTACCTTTTTTTGACTAAGAGTTATTGTTTTAGTTTTCAGCTTTATTGGAGTTGCTGTAAATGTAATTTACTAATGTTTAAACTTACTGTCTTAAACTTACTTACTGTTAGCTTTGTTTGACCCAAAACTCTTTCTCCTTGTGTTTTTATTAATTCCTTGTTGTTTGTTAAATCCTTTGCGCTCTTCATTACCTTGTTATTTCTTTGACTTTTGTCCTAATACCACAGAACATCGTATCAGTATGCTTTAGTCTAAAGGTCCTTTCATATTAGAAAACTTTTCCAGTGATTTTCAGTCACTGACTTCATTTACATCATTTTAGTGAGTCAGTGGAAGTCACGAATCATTCTTGTGATCTCCAGTAGTGTACTCTGACATAATCATAATCTGCGACTTGCCACACTATATATGATTTTGCCTTAAGTTACTGTGTTTTTGCGAGTGCTGATAACCAATGAATGCTCAGCCAAAACTCACATAAAGTAAAGAGGCTTGTCTGTCTGTTGTCTTGTGTTGTACTGTATCACGACAGAATGGAAAAAAGAGAAAAGAGGTTGAGATTGCAGCTGAACTTGCCGTACCCAGAAAGCATTTAGCATTTGTACAACACCAGTCAGTACGTTATTGCCTCTCAGAGAAAGGGGAAAACTTGTGATACTTAGGAAATTTGATACTGTGTCTGGAATATTATCATGGAGTCCTCTAATTTGTCATCCACTGTAATTTCTGTTAATGTAATCTGACATTCTCAGGCGACAAAATCAGTAACTTGTTTGACATCCCCTCCAATTATAAATTTTGTAATGTACCAATAACTTAAGTCACGTTTTGATTGGGTGATGTTTCGCTATAACCTTCATACCAATGTTGTAATTATCACTTTTTATGTTTCAGGGATTCTAAACTGTCTTAATCTTTGGCATCCTCAAAATGCACATAATCCAAGGATCTCTACATTCTTTTATCATTGTTTCAGATAGATAGATAGATAGATGGATACTTCATTTATCCCTAAGGGGAAATTTGTATTTGAAGAAATGTACTTGCACTAAAAGAAATTTGTGGCTAAACAACATTTTTTGCTTAGTGTCTAAATCTTGTACTCTGTGCTGTCCTAAGTTTTTCCATATATCATTAACCTTTGCTCAATATGCTAAATGAGGCCTAAAGAGCAGGGATGTCAAGGCTGAAATTTCAGTTCATACTACTAACTCTCTGTGATACTGAGCATGTCATTTTACCTAGAAAGAGCCTGTCAAATTAATTATACTATTGGGTCATCACCTCAATGTCTTGAGGGAGCCTTGCATGTTTTCACTCAGGTCACCGTTCTCTTCTTATTCTTGTCAACTAACCAATTACCCTTCTCAGGAACACTGCATAACATCCTGGGTGTGGAGCCCTCTTGCAACCCCTGTGTTCTTAAACTGACACATACAACATTTCCTTATAACAGTCTATTTCCAGCTGGTCAACCCCTTAACCATATGTATATTATATAATTTATTCTATATATATATTTTTTTTTATTTTGAAATAAGTCATAGAGTCATGGCTTGTATGTATGCGAGATCTAAGCACAATAGAAGCACAATGCATATAATGCGACTATGATGCAGCTTTTGATACTAAACTATTTATAGTAACTTCTGAAAGTATTCAGACCCCTTCATTTTTCACACATTTTGTTATGTTACAACCATAAGCTAGAATCATTAAAATGTATATTTTTTTCTTTATCAAGCAGCATCCAGTAACCCTAAATGTCAAAGCAAAACCAAGATTATAGTAATGTTTGAAAATGTCTTAAAACTCTTCTTTTGGCTGCTCCCGGTAGGGTTTGCCACAGTGGATCATCTTTTTCCATATGTTCCTGTCCTCTGCATCTTGCTCTGTTACACCCATCACCTGCATGTTCTCTTTTAACACATCCATAAACCTTCTCTTAGGCCTTCCTCTTTTCCTTGCCTGGCAGCTCTGTCCTTACCATTCTTTTCCCAATATACCCAGCACCTCTCCTCTGCACATGTCCACACCAACACAATCTTGCCTCTCTGACTCTGTCTCCAAACCGACCAACCTGAGCTGACCCTTTGTACTCATTCCTAATCCTATCCATCCTCATCACACCCAATGCAAATCTTAGCATCTTTAACTCTGCCACCGCCAGCTCTGTCTCTCTCTTCTACAATCCCCATTACTCTGTACTATTTATCCCAAGTATTTAAACTCATCCAACTTCACCAACTCTACTCCCTGCATCCTCACCATTCCACAGACCTCCCTCTCATTTACACACATGTATTCTGTCTTGTTCCTACAGACCTTCATTCCTCTCCTCTAGAGCATATCTCCGCCTAATTAGGGAGTCCTCAATCTGCTCCCTACTCCCGCTACAGATCACAGTGTCATCAGCAAACATCATTGTCCACAGGGACACCTGTCTAATCTCCTCTGTCAACCTGTTCATCACTATTGCAAATAAGGAAGGGCTCAGAGCTGATGTCTAATATAATCTCACCTCCACCTTAAATGCATCTATCACTCGTACCACAGACCTCACCACTGTCTCACTTCCCTCATACATATTCTGTACCACTCTTACATGCTTCTAAGCCACTCCCGACTTCCTCATACAATAACACAACTCCTGTCTAGGCACCCTGTCATATGCTTTCTCTAGGTCCGCAAAGACACAATGTAACTCCTTTTGGCCTTCTCTATACTTCTCAAATAACATCCTCAGAAGAAATATCACATCTGTAGTGCTCTTTCCTGGCATGAAACCATACTGATGCTCACTAATCATCACCTCCCTTCTTAACCTAGCTTCCACTACTCTTTCCCATAACTTCATGCTGTGGCTCATTAATTTTACCCCCCTGTATTTATTACAGCTCTGCACATCCCCCTTATTCTTAAAAGTCTGTACCAGTAGACTTCTGCTCCTCTCCTCAGTCATCCTGTCACTTTCCAAGATTGCATTAAACAATCTGGTTAAAAACTCCTCTGCTATCTCTCCTAAACACCTCCATGCTTCCACATGTATGTCATCTGGACCAATGGCCTTTCCATTCTTAATCCTCTTCATAGCCTTCCTTGCTTCCCCTTGAATCAGTTGCACTTCCTGATTCACTATTGCCACATCATCCAACCTTCTCTCTCTCTCTCATTCTTTTCATTCATCAGTTTCTCAAAGTACTCTTTCCATCTGCACAACACACCCTCCTCGTTTGTGAGTATGTTTCCATCTTTATCCTTTACCACCCTAACCTGCTGCATATCTTTCCCAGCTCTGTCTAGCCAATCGGTACAGGTCCTTTTCTCCGTCCTTTGTGTCTAACCTCTCACACAAATCATCATACGCCTTTTCTTTAGCCTTCGCCACCTTTCTCTTCACCTTGCACCTTATCTGCTTGTACTCTTGTCTAGTTTCTGCATCTCTCTGACTATTCCACTTCTTCTCTGCCAAACTCTTCCTCTGTATACTCTCCTGTACTTCCCCATTCCACCACCAGGTTTCCTTTTCCTCCTTCCTTTGTCCAGATGTCATGACAAGCACCCTTCTTGCTGTCATCCTTACTAGTTATGCTGTAGTCACCCAGCTGTTAGGTAACTCACTGCCACCCAGTACCTGTATAACCTCCTCCCTGAACTCAACCTTGCACTCTTCATTTTTAATGTACACCATTTGATCCTTGGCTCTGCCCTCATTCTCTTCCTCTTCTTGATCTCCAGTGTCATCCCGCAGACCACCATCCTATGCTGCCTAACTACACTTTGCCCTGCCACCACTTTGCAGTCTTCAGCCTCCTTCATATTGACCCTCCTGCGCAGGATATAATCTACCTGTGTGCATCTTCCTCCACTCTTGTACGTCACCCTATGTTCCCCCCTCTTCTTAAAATAGTATTCATCACAGCCATGTCCACCCTTTTCGCAAAATCCACTACCATATGACTTTCATAATTCCTCTCCTTGAAACCATACTTACTCATCACCTCCTCATCTCTGTTCCCCTCAACCGGGATTTCCATTAAAATATGCTCCAATCATCACTCTCTGTCCCTTGGGTACACTGTCCATCACTTCATCAAACTCATTCCATCAGTCTTCTTTCTCATCCATTACACAGCCAACTTGCGGGGCATTTGCACTAACAACATTCATTTTCACAACCTCAATTGCCAGCTTCATAATCCTCACTCTGTCTGACACTTTTTTTGCCTCCAAAATACTCTGCACATACTGTTTCTTCAGAATAACCTCTACCCCATTTCTCCGCCCATCCACACCATCATAGAACAATTTGAACCTACCTCTGATCCACCTGGCCTCACTACCCTTACATTTAGTCTCTTGCACACACAATATATCAAACTTCCTTCTCTCCATCATATCAGCTAACTCTCTCCCCTTACCAGTCATACTGCCAACATTCAAAGTTCCTACCCTGAGTTCCACTCTCTTTACCTTCTTCCTCACCTCTTTCCTCCAAGACATGTTTCTCCCCTCTTCTCCTTCTTCAGCCAACAGTAGCCCAATTTCCGCCAGCACCCACTTGGCTAACAGTACTGGTGGCAGCTCTTGTTAAACTGGGCCTTGACCAGTCTGGTATGGAAATCTGTATTGTTGACAGCATAGTGATCTGACAAAGTCTTACACCAGATGCCCTTCCTGACATAACTCTTCCCATTTATCTGTGGTTGGGACCGGCATGAAAAAACACACTGGTTTGTGCATCCCCTGTGGCTGGATTTCTTACAAATAAACTGAAATATTACATTCACAGAAGTATTCAGACCCTTTACTCATTAATTAGTTGAAACACCTTTGGAGAAAAAAGCCTGGAGTTTTCCTGAGTATGATGAAACAAGCTTTACATACCTGGATTTAGGGATTTACAGTCATTCTTCTCAGCAGATCCTCTTAGGCTCTGTTAGGTTGGATGGAGACCATCAGTAGACAGCTGTTTTCAGGTCTTTCCAGAGATTTTCAGTTGGGTTCAAGTCTGGGCTCTAGCTGGGCCACTCAAGAAAATAAACAGAGTTGTCCCTAAGCCACTCATGTATGTGCTTTATTTTTGAGGTCATTGTCCTTTTGCAAGGTGAACATTTGGACGACTCTGGGGTCCAGAGCGCTCTGTAGCAGGTTTTCATTAAGGATATCTCTGTACAGCTTTTCTTCAACCCTGACTAGTCTTCTTGTCCCTGCTGATGAAAATCAACCCCACAGAATGATGCTGCCACACTGTGCTTCACCATTGGAATAGTATTGCACAGTTGATGAGTGCTTCTTGGTTTCTTCCAGATTTGATGTTTAGAATTAAAGCCAGACAGTTCAATGTTGTTTTAATCAGACCAGGGGATCTTGTTACTTGTAATCGGATAGTCCTTTAAGTGTCTTTTTGCAAACTCCAGGTGGACTTTAATAGGTTGTCTGGCCATCAAGCAATAAAACCCAGATTGGTAAAGTGTTGCAGTGGTGGTTGTCCTTTTGGAAGTTTCTTCCATCTTCACAAAGACTCTCTGGAGCTCAGCCAGAGTGACCATCTGTTTCTTGGTCACCTCTCTTAGAAAAAGCCCTTCTCTCCTATTTGCTCATTTTGGCCAGGCAGCCAGCTCTAGGAAGAGTTGTAGTTGTTCCAAACGTATTTCTCTTTAAGAAATTTAAGGCAACTGTGCTGTTGGGACCCTTTAAGGCTGAAGAAAATTTTAGTAGCATTCCTCAGATCTGTGCCATGACACATCCCTGTCTCTTAGCTCTGCAGGTAATTCCTTGGACCTTATGGCTTGATTTTTGCTCTGATACACATTGCACAAGTGTGTAATCTTCTACTAACAGGTGTATGCCTTTCCTAATCATGTGCAATCAATTAAATTGACCACAGATGGACCAAACAAGGTGTAGAAACATCTCAATGATGATCAATAGATAGTCTTATACACCTTATACAGCTATTTTTTCATTTGTAGCTTCTTTTTCAACTCTTCATTAACCCACTTTTTAAATTTCCTACTAATGCCAAATTTAGGCATGTACAGTACATGCCCTGTGTAATATGTAAAATATTTTTAAACCTGTTCCACCGCTCCTCAACTGTCTCTTTACTTAAAAGCTTATCCCAGTCCATCCTCTTTAGACTTCACTGCATCTGCTCAAAATTTGCCCTACCAAAGTTAAACTTAACAGTTGTACTCTTTGCATCCACACTGTTTCAAAACACTGAGAATTGTATAATACTGTGGCCAGTTGATCCTAGTGGTTCAATCACCTCTACACCTTCAATTCTGTCCTGGTTATTACAAAATACTAAATCCAGTCAGGCTTCACTCCATGTTTGTGGTCATTGGTTACTGCTACTGTATATACGTATGTTTAAAAAATGTATGGTTTTTGTCATCTTAAATTGCACAACTCCCTAGTCTAATTAGCCTACAAATTTCTAATTACCAACTTTATTTCTTTAGATATAGCTTTCCTTTTAGTTATACATCCATTTGTTTGTGTGTCCTTGGTTGTGTTGTTACTGTTGATTTTTATATAATTTCACTCTGTTATCATTTAAACTTCATCTTTTTTACGCACATTAATCTGAGTCTTTAAAATCACAAGACATCTACAGTATATTTTTATTGCCTTTCTTTGACTTTTGAGTGGCACTTTGAAAAGCTTTTCCATCTGACAGCATTTGGACGCTAACTTGTTTTTAGCCTGGGCTGCACTCTTATACGTTCTACACGTTCTCACTGGGATTTTGTGGTTTTCTTCCAGGGATTATATCTTAATCTCATAATCCATACGCCAGGTTGCTAGTTGATGCCTAACAGAGGTGTTTTTCTATTTTGAACTCATTACTGCTTGATTGGTCTCCGTCTTATTGTTACCCTTACAGGATAAATAAGTAGTACAAACTGATAGAAAGTAACCATTTGGCCTTTCACTGGAGTTCTTAATCCTATGTTTTATGCTTTCTGTTTATACAGTGAGGAGGACAGCACATACCAGCCTTCTCAGGTGTTTATGGATTTAACCGACCAGAAGCAGGACCCATCCCAAGCTCAGAATATCAGTTCCTGTTCCTGTACATATGCCCCTAATTCATCTGTTGGCTTCACAAGTCAAGGAGCAAATCTGACGAGAGAAGCTGTCCGAATTCTAGCCCGGAGAGTAACAGTTGATGGCACTGTTCAGTACTTGGTGGAGTGGGGAAATGTCAACATGTTCTGATTGCCTGAAAATGGAGCAGTATGGCTTTGTGTACGGGTGTGCTTGGTTCTGCACAGCACACAGCAGCTACTGTTCGTATGAAAGAGGACTTGAACCAGATGTCAAGTTAGTCACTGCATTCCAGCTTGGGCATGCTGTGCCATTAACCAGATATTGTGTCTGCTTGTTTGTACGTATGGTTCTTGATAGAACTGGTAACAAGCAGCATTCTGCCAAGTTCACAAGTCTCCTTGGTGAATGTCTGTCTGTGTGCTGTGCAGGCCAATTTCTCAAATTCCATTCATGTTAGAAAAAGCAACGTTTGCTCATTTGGAGAGGAATTTAGTCAAACATGTTCCAAGTTAAATTTTATTATATTGGAAATGTGTTTTTTTATGTACAAAGCAGAATTTTATATTCATCAGCCTGTATTTAATTTTATTTTTGACAGCTTTATTTTCTTTTATCAGAAACGACAACAGTAAAGTATTAGAGGAAACTGCCGCCAAAGCTTTGAAAGCTGAATGTAAACAGCTGGCCTTAAAAGTAGTGGGAGTGACAAAAGCCGACTTCCCGAAAACCTGGTACTCCCTGCCTGCCAAGCTTCCGTCTGACTTGGCATCGTTTACTCATCCCTTGTATTTAAAGACAGAAAAAGATCAGATTAAACTTTAGAGGGCCTCATTATTAAAAGTTTCTTACAAGGAACATTTTGATTTTGGATATTTTCATTAAAATCTTTATTGTTCATTTAATATACAGTATGTTGTTTTCTTATATAGAGTAACTTATCTTCCTCATCTGGAAGCCTAAGCTCAAAAGAGACAAGCTGCTTAAAAAGACTCAAATGGCCATATTTAACTGACTGTACAAGCTTTAATGCATTCTGCAACTGAGCAGCGTGGCCGACTTTCACTGAACAAAGTGCATTTCTAACTCGATGACAAAACATCTGAATGAATTTTTGGGCTCAGTTGTTATTTGAGGAGAGTTCTCTGACCAGAAGCCCTCTGGTGTGATGTAGGACAGACCACAGGGGCTATGAGATAATGTGTGCTTAACCTGCAGCTCTGTGACAGAGCATCTCACAGAATCCAGAGGCTCTGCCACATTGGGAACTAAAATTCACAGCTGTAAAACAGCTACTGATATCACAAAGTCTACTTTGTGCACCCAGACAATGCTGTCTATGAAAAGCAAACAAAAAAAGTTTAATTTATTTATTTAATTCAAATGTGAATTATATGTTTTGTTCAGCTAAAAAAAGCATGGTGTATCGTGGACAAAGTTAAACACCTGGGAGTTTATTGTTATTCTGCAAAATGCCGTAAAGTTTACAGTATTTAACACAAAACTACTGTAGGCTCCTGAATTTTTTATGTTGAACATTTTAATTAGATTATGTTGCAGAATGTTTTTTTTTTCTGTTTGCGGTTTAATTTGTGGAGAGAGCAACTAACTTAAGAAGCCATGCTTGGCCAGTGGAACACAGGCAGACAAAAGGAGTCTAATATGCATTTTTGCTCCTGTGGGGTAAAGCGTTAAGCTCCTGTCAGCACATGCTGCTTAGTTTTTGCAGATACTAAAGAGCTAGTCTGAGTACGGAATTTTAACAGGGGAGGTTCGTATAAAGAATGAAGGAGATTTCTGTCACAGTGGATGATTCTGTCCATCAGATGTTACGAGTCTTGCCTCGCCTATGTTTAAACATTGATTACTTCTTTTTTGAAATGTAAATATATTTTGCCAAAAGACATACAATAAAAATATATATGTGACCTATTTTGAAAACTGGAATTACTGACTTCAATTTAATGAGATAACTAATCTGCAAGTTTTAACTGTTTGCTTCTACTTTTGTTATTCAGGTTTTTCTGGAGAAAAGATGGTGGGATTGTCACCAGGCTTCACGGTACTCTTTCCATAGTGTTCTCACTCATTACTATGTTAATACATTCACTGCTTATTCTTCCCCACTTAGCAGTAGTTACCTGGCCTCAGAAGTCTTGAAACACTGATGAGCAGTAGTAGTAGTATCAGTAGTATTGTCACAAGTACGTTGTGAAGCCCGGGGACATACAGCCACCCTAACCCTCAACACAGATAAGCTGAACACCAATTTACCACACACACACACACACGATTTATTTACAGAGCACAGTTCCTTCTTGCTGCTAGTCCTTCCGCCTCCACTCCTTCTCAGGCTTTGTTCTCTTCCTCCCAACTCTGGCCAGTGAATGGTGGGGACTGGTCCCTTTTTATAGGGCACCCGGAAGGACTCCAAGTGCCCAACGAGCTTCTTCCAGCTGCACTTGTGGGTGTGGGGGAAGTGTGGCCAAATAGGACCCTGAAAGAATCCCTGCACCCCCTGGCAGTGGCCACGGGCCCGAGCAGGGTTGAGCTCCCATGCTCCTGACCCGTGGCCACACTGGAAACCAAGGGGCTGCCCTCTGTCAGCCCGGGGGAGAAACTGTCCTGAAAATACTTTCTCCCCATGTCCTTCCATACTCTGGGCGTCCACCACAACAGGGCACAGTGAAAATGTTACTTGCACGTCCTACAACATGGAACACATCTCCTCTCACCAGCACCATAGTGAACAGTTCAGTACTAGGCTGTAGTTGAGTTATAACACACTGCAGTATAGAGTGGTGAAGTATAGTATAGTATGGTAAGGTATAGTATAGTAATAGTATAGTATAATATAGGGTGGTATAGTTGGATATAACAGAGTATAGTGTATGGTAATGTGTTGCAGTTGTAACATAGTACGCTTACATCACTCTCTGCTTAGGGCTTACTGAACTCAAAGTGTTCTTATTGCAGCAAACAGAGACATCTTAACATATGTGAGTTATCTAACATACTTTGCATCAATTATTTTTTGATTGTATCATGCAAAAGGCCACTTTTAACCAGAAAAATGATCTAGCCTTTATTGGGTCTAGACTAGGGGTGGGCAGTGTCGGTCCTGGAGAGCCGCAATGGCTACAGGTTTTCATTCCAACCTAATTGCTTAATTAGAAACAAACCCTTGCCAATCTCAGACCTTATTTAATTTTATGGCTTGTTAATCTGCACAATATAAAGTTCTTATATCATAGATTTTTTCCTTTCCACGTTTACCATCAAAATAATTTGAAGCCTAAAACAGATCATTTTCAGTCTGTCACATTTTTCTATTAACTGTTTTATTAAATCAAACAGTGCATGATGAACGCACACAGATGTAAATGGAAAAAAGCTACATGAACAACTGCTGGCTCCTTTGTTATTTACATCTTATTGCTAATAAGGAGCCATTAAAACACTGAATGCAGCAGTTTAAGATTGAAATAAACAATTAAGGGTGGGGAACCTTAACAAACAATACCACTAAAATGAAGCATCAAAATGTCACTTAATCAATAAGTGCTTCATCAGCAATATTTGACTTCTCATTAAGAAACTGGGTTGGAGCAAAAACCTGAAGCCACTGCAGCTCTCCAGGACTGACATTGCCCACCCCTGATCTAGACTATTTAATAACAACATAGAAACCACTATATTAATGAATGAGTGACAAACCCTCATGCAAAGTAACTTACTTAAACAGTCTGAAGCTTGGTAGCAACATTCATCTATTTTCTGTTTCCACTTAATCTATTGCATTGCTTAGGGGATCTGGATCCAATAATCAGGTAAAAAAGTAAATGCACCTCATGATTTTCTTCCTTTTTTAACATGTGGACGTATCAAGATTCCATCTTTATTTAAAGAGTATATTTAGATAAAGGTGATTACAAACAACAATGAAAAATTGACTTTACAAAAAGTTCTTCAACAAAAAATGAACAGATATTCACTTCCCCTCAGTGGAAAGCTTAAATACACCTTTGGTTCTAATAGCTGGTATTACCCCCTTTGGTATAGTGGGCATTTCCTTTAACTGTCTATCAGTCTCTGACATTGATTGGGAGAAAGTTTTTCGCACTCTTCCAGGCAGAATTCTTTTCAGCTGTGCAATATTTGAGGGCTGTCTTGCATGCAGAGCCCGTTTCAAATATCCTTTAGCATCTCAATGGTATTTAGATCTCAGGTCTGGACTTGGCAATTCCACACACTCCATTTTTTCAGCCATTATTTGTTAGATTTACTGAATTGTTTTAGTTCAGTGTCATGTTGTAAGGTCTACTTTTTGTTGAGTTTTAATTTTCTGACATATGGTCTCACATTCTTGTACACCTCACCTTGCTATCCTTGTGCACCCTTCGCTACAATGAAGAATTGTTAATGGATTCTATCAAGGTGAGCTGCCCAGGTCCTGATGCATTAAAGCAGTCCCAAATCATAACATTTCCAGTTGTTAACAGGTTCTTCTGGTCAGAATCCTGTCTTTTCACGAAATATGCCTTTCTGGTACTGTGGTCAAATTACATTTGTCTCCCCATATTCCCAGCCTCCCCCTTTTTTGTCCAAAAATCCTGGAGCCTCATGCATAACGCCACATGTAGAATTCACACTAAAACATGGCATACGGACAAAAGCAGAAATGTGCGTACGCACAAAAAAATCCAGATGTATGAATCTATGCGTACGCCAACTTCCATGTTCTTCTGCTACATAAATCCCGGTCAGCGTGAAACGTAACGTGCGTGCCACCACTCCCCAACTCCTCCCAGATAGGGTCAGGTGTGCAGGAGATCGGAACTGGTGTGGTGCTGAGGCGTCGCCCGCTGCACAGCAGCACTCGGGTCCCAATTTGAGGCGGCCCATACGGGTGGGCGCATGAAACATCTTGTCTCTCTGGCAAGATGATCATCTTCCTCTGTTGTCGGAGGAGCTGTGTAAACTCCCCATTTCATTGGTGGCACTCTCTGAGGTGCGCTGACCGGGGACTGGCCAGATCTCTGTAGGTGGATACACCTTTTATTGGTGTGGTCGGTCTGATGGCTGTCATACTTGGGGAGTAGCTGTTGCTGTATTGGATTGGCTTCTTCCAGTGGTGTCCGATGTCATTCCTTTCAACGAGCGTATTATGAGACTTAGATTACAGCACTCCCTGGGTGCCTTGTCTGTTGTGTATGCTTCAACCATGGTGAGTGATGTCTCGGTGAGGGAGACATTTTATTTGCAGCTTCACTCAGTGGTTGATGGGTGCCCACGAGGTGACACTCCTCTGGTCATGGGTGACTTCAGTGCAGCCACTGGCACTGACCGGGCTGGCTATGAGGATTGTCTTGGTTCCATGGGTCTGGTGACCATGGTGAAAGTGGCTCCATGTTCCTTGACTTTGCAAAAGGTCAGGGGCTGCGAATCGCTGGATCCTGGTTCCAGAGCCCTGAACCGCATCGTTTGACTTGGTACTCCAATACTGGTGGTGCGGTGAAGGAGATCGATCACATCTTTGTGGGCAGATGCTGGAGGCTTTTGCAAAACTGCAGGGTCTACAGAAGTGCCCAGTTTGCGAATTCTGACCACAGACTTATTGTTGCTACTCTTAGGATCCAGCTTAGGTCCAGTAGGTTACCACCTACTAGGAAAATGAGCCTGGACTTGGCCAGACTCCAAGACCTGGCTGTTTCTAATGAGTTTGCATGCAGTTTGTGCGAGGAACTTTAAGATTTGGGTACAACTGCCAATCCAAATGTGATGTGGGAGACCTTCTGCAAGGATCTGTGGTATCCAGGGTGAACTTCTCCAGGCTGGTAGTAAGGCTGTCCTCCTGGCATTGCAAGCAATATTTGCCCATTTGGGAGACTGGCATCATCCCAACTGACTGGAAAATGGGACTTGTCCCTATCTGGAAAGGGAAGGGTGATCGCCTGGATTGCAGCAACTACAGGGGGATAACGCTGCTCTTGGTGTCGGGTAAGGTCCTTGTTAGTGTCATCCCCAATAGGATCTGTGATCACTTTCTCACCTATCAGCGACCGGAAGAGTCTGGTTTTATGCATAAGAAGTCTACCATCGACAGCATCCTGGCACTGAGGGTTCTCATGGAGTGCAGAGTTTCTTTGCAGCCTTTGTCGATTTTCACAAAGCATTCGACTCAGTTGATCGAGCTGCCCTGTGGGACATCCTGAGGGTTCACGGGATCCCCTCGAGGTTGCTGGATATCATGGCTGGCCTGTACACTGGTACTGTGAGTGCTGTGCAGAGTGGAGGCAGGACCTCTGCATTTTTCCCAATTGATTCTGGGGTTTGTCAGTGCTGTGTTCTTGTTCAATGCTTGTATGAACTGGGTGTTGGGCAAGGTCGTGGAGTCCAGCGGCTGTAGGGCATCTGTTGCTGAAGATTCACGGATCTTGATTTTGCTGACGATGCTGTGATCTTCGCATCGCAAAGTCAATGGAGGCTCTGATCGGGGCACTCGAGAGACTGAGCGAGGAGTCTGATTGTCTGGGCTTGCGAGTGTCCTGGATAAAAACGAAGATCCAGGCCTTTAATGACCTATTGGGCACAGCCATCAGCAGTGGGTCTGTTTGTGGAGAGAGTGTTGACCTTGTTGAGAGTTTTACTTACCTTGGCAGTGACAGTCATGTGTCTTGTTACTCTTCCTATGACCTCAATAGACAGATTGTGAGAGCATGGGGGGAGTCATGAGGTCGCTGGAAAGGGGTGTGTGGTGCTCCCGATATCTATGCAAAAGTATGAAGGTCCAAGTCTTTAGAGTCTTGGTGCTTCCTGTCTTGCTATATGGTTGCGAGACATGGACGCTATCCAGTGACCTGAGATGAAGACTGGACTCCTTTGGTACTTTGTCTCTCTGGAAAATCCTTAGGTACCGTTGGTTTGACTTTGTGTTGAGAGCGACTGCTCGTGGAGTCCCGAATGAGGCACATTGCCTGCATTGTGAGGGAGCGTCAGTTACGGCACTACGGCCATGTGGCACTTTCCCCGAGGGTGATCTAGCTCGTAAATCCTCATTGTTGGGGACCCGAGTGGCTGGACCAGGCCAAGGGGTCACCCACGTAACACCTGGCTGTGGCAGATAGAGGGTCATTTCCGGAGGGTGGGACTGGACCGCGTGTCTGCCTGGGGGGTTGCAAACCGGGATCCCGAATTGTTTCGTCGTGTAGTGGGTGCGGCAACACAGTATACGAGTGCATGCTCCCCAACTAGACTTGACTTGAATATGCAAATCAATATAAATAGCCCTTAAGATCAGCCTTCTTTGAAAAGACAATGGCAAAAGCACTGGGGAAAATAGAAGAATTTCAGCGAGTACCAAGTGGAGGCAAGGAAAAACGTGCTATTTGTTTGTTTAAACAGTGGTATAAACAACAAAAGGAAGTTGATCGAGTGACATAGAGTGTCGGAGAAACACGAAAGCTCAAGTTCACAAAGACACACAGTGCCCGAAATAAAAAAGATGTCAGCCCAGGTCCCTGGGGGTCACAGACAGCTTACAGTCCAGGTCACAGGTCACCAGTACTCAACTTACAGTTAGTGGTCAGTAGTCATTTTAGGTTACTGGAGTTGTGAAGCAGCAACACTAACATTTATAGCACAATAATTGAAAAAGCTATCTGAAAGTTATGTCTGAAAAGCAGTTGGCGAAGTGCTGCAGGTTGTTAGGACCCCACTTATTTCCTGATTGCGATTCCTGTGTGTAATTTGCATGGCTATCTAGTGAGCACCCCGTTTCCTCTCACAGTCCAAAAACCTGACTGTCATATTACCCCATGCCACTAGGCAGGGTGTGTTGTACTTACTGTTGGACTCCCTCTTCTGCCTGGTATTGCTTGGACTGAACCTTTAGATTCAAGAATTAATGAGTGTTCCTCGGAAAAATAAGGTCTAAGAATAAACACCATCATTGGTTGAGACTCTAGGGCGTTTGGATCAAGTAAATGTGGTTAAAAGAAAGTGCTACAGGGGGCGCCAGGCTTGGTTAAGGTGTCTTCTGTACCTCAGGTGTTTTGCTCTAACATATTTCGTGAATAGCCATCAGTCTTGATTGATGTTTGGTTGCAATCTTCTGAAACGGCTGAGCTTGTTTTTTTTGTTGTTGTTGTTTTCCCGAGTCACGAAAGACGTCTTCTTTATACATCAGATCACTGCACACTTCTGAGACTCCCTCCGTGCAGTTGGCACGCTTTCCCCGTGTCAGAGTGACTTTTTCTCCGAATACTTCAGTTTTTAATTCAGGTAAACCGGCAACCATAAGTTGACACCGTTTTATAGTGTGCTCGAGTAAGGCTGCCTACCGGGATGAACTCCCACGAAGCTGAAGATGAATTAATCAGGCAGATAATGAATTAATCTAGCATGAACTTCTTATCACTCAACCATTTTCTATTTTATATAGCGCATCTTAAATAATCGGCATGCGAAAAGCTGTACTGCAAAGCACGCCGATTTAATTAAATATTCTGCTCAATTACATCCCTGACGTTCACGACTTTCCATTTTTGGAACTGCTATTCTTACTCATATTACGAATAAATGTACAAAACTGAACTTCTGCGGCACATACAGTTAAAATACATTGACTCACTTTCTATTATTAAACTGATATATCGAAAGTGAGTCAACGAATTTACGTTCAACCGTTAGCTGGAAACAGGGCAGATGCGGAAAGTGCTGGTAGAGCCACAGCTTCACAAGATCTCTGTGTCAAGCAGCATGCGCTGAAATTAAACAGAGATGCTGATACGACTAAAGGGGGGAAATCGTTTCTTTTATTAGCTTTTGGGGGCAAAACATAGTAAAACGATGCTTTTATAATCGATCAGAAAGAGCAGAGAACCTTTTGGAACTAAAGCAACACATTTACAGGAAAGCCTTATAATTATTAATGTGGTTTTTAAATGCAGTAATCTGTTTTATGCAATCGCCTTAAACCTGAACATGGTCCCGGGAAGGCACCGCTTACCCCGACAGCAATGGACGGAGAGCAACAACCAGGGCTGGATTAACCATTAAGCAAAATAAGCACGTGATTAGGGTATCAAGGGATGCGGGACACGTTGTCGGATGTTATTATGGACCATGGTGTAAAACTGCAAATAGCGCAGCTGAACCGGGATCCACCAAACAGGACACATTAAAAGAAAAAAAAAACATATATACAATAATAATAATTAAATAGTAATACTAGAGGTTAATGATACATCATATTCTTGGAAATACAACAAAATTAGAATTTGGTAGCTGCCACACGGTCCACCGAGGCTCACAAGATCGTTCTTGGTCATGCCGGCTGTCTCATTCAATCGTCCACTGAGAATGAGTGCAGCTCATATATATGGGGCCACCAAAATATTGTAAGTGCTTAGAGCCTCTAAAGGTCTTAATCCAACCCCGGCAATAACATACTCCGGACTCTCTCTCTGTCACACACTCACATACACACACAAGCACCTGATACTAGGCTGGGCCGATTTAAACGCGCCACCCAAAATGACTGCACATCATTCCGCTATCGTAAAGTTGAACTAAACACAGCAAGCAGGCCTGGCTCAATGTGCGCCGTACCTGTGCCTCTTCAGTTTAAAGCTTGATCGAGTTCTCTGTTATTGAGATCTACGTTCAAACGCCGTATCTCTATATCTCTAGTTTCCTCCAGCAATTTTTAGCCCTGTCTTTTCTTTTCGATGGGGTGAAAAGCAGACCCCAGCCAATCGCGCTAAAAGGGAGCCTTTTCTTTCTTTTTTTTTCTTTCAAGAAACTGTTAATAACACTGTGGTAAAATCATTAACCTGGCTGTCACACAACGCACAGATATAATCTGTGTAAGGACACTGCCTTTGTGGCCTTTACGTGCGTTAAGCTTTCTTCCAAAGACTTGTATGTTAGAATATTTGTTCAATTTTAAATCTGACTGGTATAAGTGGGCGTGGCGGCTATTCCAGACTGGGTAAGCGAGGTACAAAATAAAAGTAAAACGGTGGATTATGGGTGATCACGAGTCGCTTCTTGAACCCTTATATAAATATTTGTATTTGCATGCTAGTGAGGAATCAGAGCCCGTGCCAGCTAGATCATGCCATGGCAGGAACCCACACTTGAAGGGCAGCTACGTAACACTACAGTATATTAATACTGGGTATGGGCTCCTTATACTCTCAGAATAGCCTCAGTTATTCATTGTGTGGATTCCACAAAACTCCGGAAACATTCCTTTGAGATTCTGGTCCATGTTGACGTGGTTGCATCACACATTTTCTGCAGATTTGTCAGCTGCACATTCATGCTGTGAATCTCTCATTCTACCACATCCCAAAGGAGGCTAGAAAAAAGAAACACAGAGCTCATTGTCATTTCATGAAAACAGTTTGAGATGAATTTTGCTTTGTGACATGGAGCATTATTTATCATGCTGGAAGTAACCATTAGAAGATGGCTACATTATGGTCATAAAGGGACATGCTTGGACAGCAACAGTACTTAAATAGGACATGGCATTCAAGACATGATTGACTAGTATTAATGGGCCCAAAGTGTGTCAAAAATTACCCACACCAGCACACAACCTCCACCACCAGCCTGTGCTGTTGACTGGAAGCAAATTGGGTGCATGGATTCAAGCTGTTAGTAACAAATTCTAACCCTCCCGACCATGCACATCTTTAGAAATCCAGTCTTTAACTCATATTTCCAGTTTTGGTGAGCCTATGGTCATTGCAGCCTCATCTTTCTGTTCTTAGCTGACAGGAGAGGAACTAAACGTGGTCTTCTGCTGTTGTGGCCCATCTGCTTGAAGGTTCAGTGTGTTCTGCATTCTAACCAAGATGCTTTTCTGCTCACCACTGGTTATATGAGTTACCATAGTCTGTCCGTTAACTCAAACCAGTCTGGCTGTTCTTCTCTGGTCTCTCTCATCAACAAGGTGTTTCTCTCCACAAAACTGCTGCTCTCTGGGGTTTTTTTTTAAATTGTTTATTGTGTGCACCTTTCTGAATAAACTCTGTTATGTGTGAAAATACCAGGAGACTAGCAATCACAGAAATACTCAAACCAGCACGTCTGGCATTAACAATCATGCCGGACTGGAAATCAGTGAGATGGCATTTTTTTTCTCTTTCCTATGTTTGATGTGAACATTAACGGAAGCTCCTGACCTGTATCTGTATGATTCATGCATTGTGCTGCGTCCACGTGATTGGCTGATTAGATAAGTGTATGTATAAGCAGATGCACAGTGTTTCTAACAATTTGCTCCGTGAGTGTATACCATATTTTATAAAATTGTCTGAAAAATCGGTCACTTAACCATTTTTAATTTTCCACTTGTTTAGCCTAAGTGGAAATGTTTTAAGCGAAAGCAGATCGCACAAACTACACTATAAGCAATATGCAAATATGTCCTTAATCTGCCTTTGATTGCTGTTTTTGGTGATATCTGAGTCGAGATCATCGAAATGCTGTTTGGAATAAGGTGGCGCAACGGCCAGCACTGTCCCCTCACAGCACCAGGCGACAAAATAAATTCGTGCTGTTCACATTTTGGCTCGTGTGTTGTTTTTTTCTCTCCAAGTAAACGCCTTTGTCACACATCCAAATGATGTATACGTCAGTTCGAGTGGCAAAGCTAAATTGGCCCAGAGTGAGTGTAACTTTACCCAGGTATGGACTTACAACACCGATCTGGGGTTCGATTTGCACTCAGTTTTTTAGCAACCCTCAATAATGGATTGGGGGATGGAAATGCTGCGATGCACTGACGCTCCGTCACGCGCTCAGTGTTTCTGGGGTAGAAGACCCGAATAGGATGTGCGGGTCAGGAAAACTGATAGCTGGTTAGAGAGCTACAGATGCCCGAAGAGTGTCTGAAGAAGGCGCTAAGACATCCTGTATGCTCTGCCCCAGTCCTGTGATGAATATGGAAAGTCTTACACGTAATGTAATAGTCTAATAGTTATAATTTAAATATTAAAAACGACCCGATCTGCTCTGCGGTATTGTGTACGTATATACCGAGTTTTGAAAATATTGTCAGTTGCGACAGGGGGTATATAAAACAAAGATTAAATGACAATTAAGAAAGAAAGAAAGAAAGACTTCACTACAATTGCTGCCGTCATGATTTTGTTAATGGAAGCGGACGATGAGAACGAATCGACTGCCTGATATGACACACTGAGCAGCTGACAAGATACCGTAAAGCTTTTTTTTTAAATGCCCAATTGGGTCTCGACCTTTACCGTTTTAGCACACTTTCATGGATATATATCTTAGATTAGACACGGTTTAGTCTGCTTTTAATGTTCATCCTCGAACTATAATCCCCGCGATATAATTTAATCATAGTAAATGCGTACACTAACCGACAAAAGCGGCAGCTGTTTTAAGCAGCTCAGGGTTAATATCATTACACGTCTCCTTACTTTCGTCACATTACGTTTTCTAATAATCGGACGCATGGGGCGGTAGGAATACGAATAGTGTGAGGGGGCGGCTCAAGAAAAATCCGCACGGTACAGATATGAGGGAGTATTGACGCTCAGTGGGCTCATCGCGCCAGCAGAGTGCGCATGCCGCAAAGGCGAGAGGGCCGCGACACTGCCGCGCTGCGGCCGCCATCTTGGCTCCAGCGTTAGTGCGCGCGCCAGCCGTTCCTCTTGGGATTGCTTCAAGGTAGCTTTTCCAGCGGATATTTCGGTTGCATTTAAATTAACACGACTTGAACTCTTTAAAAAACATGCATGGAATGGTTTAAAATGTTATTTTGAAACGGAGGCATTATTTTTGAAGTGGAAAAAGGTGTAAGTAGCTTGTACTTTTGTGCGTTGAACATCTCTCAAAAGGAAACAAGTAGTTTCTTTATAGGTTTTCTTTGTAGAGTTTCTACCTCTTATAGTACACTTTACCCCTTTTTAAAGTTTGTACAGTATATGAAGACTTGCTGAACCCTATATATTTATTCTGTTCTGAGATCGAGTCAAACTGGGCATGTGGTGCTGATGTCTGCCCGAGGTTGTATGACTTTCTGCAGACGTTTACAGGTGGCAGTTTAGCATTTCTTTTGTGGATATTATATATATATATATATATATGAAATAGTATATTGGAGGCATTCAGAGGCATGTTCCAGTGAAGCTGGTCTCCAAATGTGACATGTCCAGTGACTGCCTCCAACTAGCCCAAGACCTACTCTGATAAAATCAGACAGGTTTGATTTTGTTTTTAGTCGTACGGATAGGCTATATGTGCATTAGCGCCGACAACCAATAAAATGAGGAATAAGGAACATGGGTGTTTTGGAGCTCTGAAAAAGAGATTTTAGACAGATGAGCCTCTCTTCTCTCATGATATAACTCATGACTAGAAGTCACGCAAGGTGACGTCGACTTCAATCATTCTAGACAACATATGGCAACCATGTGCATTATCACACTATGCCTAGGAGGTAAAGTTAACTTTTCTTTTGTTTCATATGCTGTATATGCACAAACTCTTTTGAATGCAGTGATTTCTACTAGTGCTGGGAGGTGTACCGGTTCATACAGAAAAGTGTTTTTTATTTTTGTTATGAAATGGATTTTTCTGATACCGTAACACCGGTTTAAGTAGCCTAAACAATGTTCGGAACATGGCGCAGCAAGAAACTGTTTAACTTTTTCACTGCTACACCGCTAAACACGCATGCAGTGGAGTACATGCGTTAGTGGAGGTATTGAGCGGTGAAAATGGAATGAGAACATTCTGAAACTGAAGCTGTGGCAGATGCTAAAGTTGTACATGATGACACAGAAGAACTTTTGTCGAATAAAAGGAGCCGTGTCTGTTGTCTGGAGATACTTTGGTTTTAAAAGGTTGGATGTGGACCAAACAACTATTTACTGCAAATGCTGTTGAGCTAAAGTTGTCGCCGGAGGTGGCAACACAAGCAATTTGCTGCACCACCTTAGCTGCAAACATGCTTTGGAGTACCAAGAATGTATGGAACTAAGATTGGCACCCTCCACATCCTCAGGTAAAACTGAAAAAGCTGGAGGACACTCGAGTCAGACGCGTTTGCTAGAGTACTGCCTACGACAAAAAAAGCAAGCGGTGGATTGAGATAACCAAAGCCATTACAATCCATATAGCTGAAGTGTCAGTGGACAGAGATTGGTAACATTAACAGAAAGTGTAGTTGGTTTACAAAACATATTTACTATTTACTGCTTTTCTAAGATATGTTCAGTGCAATACAACTTTTGACAAGCACCTCTAGATATTTTACCAATTTTTAATGCCTCTTTGGATGATTGAAAATATGTTCTCAACATTATAGTTTAAGTTGTTTGCAAAATTTGTTTAATAAAAAGGTTCTATATTTTGACTGCAGCTGTCATGCAATGTGATTCCTTCTCTTCATTAGTGCCACCCCCTTGAAAACTATCACTTTATGGGGCCATGCAAGCCTGTATTATAATACTTGTGTGCACATTAAAATGTTTTTTGTACAATGCAAAATTCTCATGACAGTGGAATAGGTTATTCTTAGCCAGTCTACTGCAGTAATTGCAGTGGAAAATGTGGTTAACATTCATTCATGCATGGGGAAAAAAATACCATTGAATACCGTGAAACCGGTATAATTTTGAAAAATATTGTGATATAGAATTTTGGTCATACTGCCCAGCACTAATTTACATTACTTTGGCAGGGAACTCAAATATACTTGGCTTGGGGTCAGACTGAAAGATCTAGATAGTGTGTTTGTCCATCTGCTGTAACAAACTCCACAAAAAGGGGGAGCAGCCCCCAAACAGTGACACAGAATGCCAGACCAGCCCATATTTCTGGCTGAGCCTGTTTGAAATGCCTCACCCCCAGACTGATTAGCACAAACTTGAAAGGCAGCCATTCAGGCCTACACAGGCCTAAAATGAGGCGAAAGCCTTTGAAGTTCAAAAAATGTCCCAACAATATCACTTCTGGCACCCAGAAGAATGTCACTTCCGGCTGTGCCATGTCACTTCTGGTACTGGCCTTTAAAACCGCCATATTTTCACTAAGACATCAGTTCAGTTGTGGACTTCAACCTGTGCACAACAGTGCCTTTTGCATACCCTTTTGCAGCCAGGCATATTATACGGGTGGCTGTCCCAAACATTTTTCGAGTGTATCGAGTCTGTTTATTTCACAGTGGTATAGTGGCACAGTGGCATGATGATAACTTCCTTGTTGAGCCGGAAGTGATATCATCAAGAGTGAATCAGGAAGGCTTTCACGTGTTTGGACTCCAGAGGCAACAGAAGAAAGTTTAGTGCACCCTGCCACCCCCTGGCCTGGCGTGGAATTACCTTCCCTTGGTCCATGCAGCTCCTTCATACTCACACATGTGTGACAACATGTAATAGATAGAGTAGTCCTTATTTGTATTAATTTTCAAGTCTGTAATAATGTGACTGATACAAATGGTCAGATGGTAGTGGAGGGCAGAAAAAAAGAAAACTCCAGGTGAGAGATGCTGGAGTGGGTCTTGTTGACAGTTGGAGTATCAGCCTTCAATTGAACATTACAGGCACAAGACTTTGGTCATGTGGTGGTGGTGCACAACACCACTACACAAAAATAGAAAATAAAGCAGAGTAAAGTAGAAATTAATAATGATTGCAAATTAATGAATTATATGATATTTCTATGCATATTTAATCTACTAGAAGTAGAATTACTCCAATGAGAAAGCCAAATTAAAAAAGTGGGGGTTTTTTTATGTTCCATAGTAGTAGCCTAGCGTACCTCTATCAGTAAAGTGATTCAGGTGTTTGTTGCATAACAGCAAAAGGCTTCATCACCACTTCATTCATACTTAGGTCTTGGAATAGCAAGCAGACTGCTATAAGAAAATGTAACATTATAACTGGGAATGTAAGGGGAGAGGCTCTCCAAAATACAGGAAGGAACAAGATTATTTAGAGCTTTATATACCACTAGTAGTATATTCATGTCAATTCTGAAGGATACAGGTAACTAATGTAACACTTCTAAAAACTGGCGAGATGTGCACAGATTTTCTGGTCCTGGCTAAGATTTTTGCCTCTGCATTCTGAACTAACTGCTATTAATTAATATCTTTCTTAGGTAGTCCTGTTAGGTGTGCATTACAGTAACCTAGTCAAATAAACACAGAAGTGTGAATTTCTCAAAATCTTGCAGTGTTATAAGAGGTCTAACTTTTGCAGTGTTCCTTAAATGTGAATTTCCCCTTGGTATCTATCTATCTATCTATCTATCTATCTATCTATCTATCTATCTATCTATCTATCTATCTATCTATCTGTCTGTCTGTCTGTCTGTCTGTCTGTCTGTCTGTCTGTCTAAATGTAGAAATGCAGTCGTAGTAACATAGTTAATCTGCACTTAGGTCTGAGTCTGTGACAACATCTAAATACTTTACTTCCAACTTGATTTTTAATTCTAAGGGATCAAGTTTATTTCTAAGAAATTCACTATTTCCGATTTTGCCAAAAATTAAGATTTTTGCTTTTTCTTTATTATTCTTGAGAAAATTACTATTCATCTATTCAGGAATGCAAGACAGACATTGGATCAGAAGGCCCAGAGCACTAGGTTAATAAGATGCTACAGATACGTAAATGTGCATGCCATCTGCGTAACTGTGGTTGCTCACCTTGTGTTTCAAGATAATCTGGCCCTAGGAGACCATGCAGATTAAAAATAACATTGGGCCCAAAGTAGATTCTTGTAGCACACTGTATACAATATCAAGTATCTCTGAACTACAAGATTTTTCAAACAGTTAAAAACAGACTGAAACCAATTTAAGACAATAGTACAGAGATCCACCCAAGGCAGTTTGTGAGAATACTGTGGTCTATAGTGTCAAATGCTTTTCTCAAGTCTAAGAGAACAAGAACAGATATGTGGCTTGTGTCAGCATTAACCCATAATTCTAAAACTAGAATTAATAACAAAATATGAAAATTTATATTTAAATAACATCAAAATGGCTAGATTAAAGAGAAATAAACTTGAGTCAGAGCATTAACTTCAGCTGAACGACAACAAGGCATACTAACACACCTAGTAACTCATAATGGGCTTGTTTACCTGCAAATTAAATCCATGTCTCTGGACTAGGGTGGAGAGGAAGGAACATGCACAAAAATTCAACCTTCAGATAAAGAACCTGTGGTTTAGTGATGAAACATGTTTGTCCTTATCTGTGAAATTTACTCACCAAATCCCCTAACACTCAAATCATTACTGAAACACCTCTATCTATCTATTTTCAAACCTACTCAGGCCAGTCCAGGGCAGTGAAGGCTGAAGCCTATTTTGCCTGAATCAATCACTAGAGAGGGCCTGATTTTGGGCAGTGCATCAGCCTATTCAAACTTATACTTGCAAATACTGTACACACATCACTGATAGTTTTGCTGTTTAACCTAATTTGTGCATCTTTTTTAAAAAGAAATCTGAAGGATACAAAAAGACAGCGGCAAGGCCAAGATTAAAACCCATTCTCCCACAGTAATCACTGCACCATCATAACATTAATTGAGTGGTATTAACATACATACAGAGGTACACTTTTAATGACATAGCATGAAACAGAATTCAATAATGGTGAGTTATATGTATACATTAATGTGAAATTAACATAAAACACACATAAAACTACATAAAATAATCACAATTAACAGGACTTAAAATCACCAGGGATTGTTTTATTAAAAAAAAGATTAAATAAAAATCCAAAGTCAGGGAATGAGTTCTTGTTTTGTTAGGTTTTGTTTATTCTCTGTTTTCTTTTAATTCTCTGATGTTCTTTCTGATTGATTTTGAAATAGTTCTGTTTAAGTTCTGCAAATTGTATCAGCGTGATTGTGTAACTGTTACTTTTTTGAAATAAAATGAATAAAAAAATAATCTCAATGTCAGCCAAAGTCTACTGTGAGTCAGAATGTGTGATAAACTGTATGGCTAAGTAATTACTTAACCAATTACCTTCCTCTGTTTTCTTTACTTACTTCCTCCTTACCAAAAGAAGCTCTTTGTGGAATGCCAGTGCATCATAAGTAAATGTACACAAACTGGGTCAATTTAACACCCCTTGGCTTATGGTATAAAAATGGGTGTTATGTTTACACAGAAAATACTTAAGTACTAAATATAGGAACGTGAAAAGGAATTGATTTCTATGTATTATTTTTTATGCAACAGATACTAAAGGAGGCATGGACTATATTGATACACATATGATGGAATAATGCAGGCAGCACATCAGAAAGCCATCAAAATAGTTCTGAAAGTGAGTAATTTAAAGCAGATCCAGATACATGGCTGGACGCATATATACAGTAGTATTCAAGGAATGGGTACTGAGTGGAAATGGTGAAGAGTGAAAATACGCATTTTTAAGGATATAGAAAATGTTCTTGTGCATTTTTAAACTGATTGTTGAGAATTATTTGTAATTATCTGTACACAATGTGTGTGGTAAAAAGCTCAATTCATTGTTGATTAGGTTAAATATAGTAAATATTTTTATTCATGTTATGTTTTTAGTATCTGTATTCTAAATGATGTGGTGAAATATTTGATTTGATGTAGAACCTGTCTAATGATAGAAATCTTAATATAGCAACTCAAAGGTTTCTTGCAACAATTGTTTACATATACTATATTTTTTCAAGTATAACACATGCAGATTGCATTACTTGATAAGTGTCTTCCCATACAGGAGCCTTGAAGTTTATATTCCAGTCCTTACTCACTAAGTCACAGGCAAAGAACAGATGTTTAGTACATGACACATTTATGACATTGTAGCAGATATTGACTGCAGCTGAGTAATCTTCCATCCATGCATTTTCCAACCCGCTGAATCCGAACACAGGGTCACGGGGGTCTGCTGGAGCCAATCCCAGCCAACACAGGGCGCAAGGCAGGAACCAATCCCGGGCAGGGTGCCAACCCACCGCAGGAGCTGAGTAATCTTTTGCATGCCAAATATTGTCTGTTACAACATGATGCAGGCAGTTGTGGAGGAGTATTATTGGTGTGGACAACCCCTGTCTAAAATTTGGTAATAGCTATGGCTCAATGCTTCTTCTTACTATTGCTCTCATAAATGTGTTCCCTGTCTTAACCTCTTGGGTCATTAGCCTATGGAAGCATTACATTGAGATTGACAAATCTTGTTTAGTGACGTTTCTCTCCCTTAGCTATTGAATTTGGTTTCGGCAGTAGTCACTCATCTGGCTAATGCTCTTGGGTAAAAGAACAGGCAGAGACGATAAATGCAGTGAGAGTTTTGGATTTGTGCCATGGCCTAGCTACACATCTTATCTCAGAGGAAAGCCAAAACTAGTAATTCTAAGAAATGGATAAATTGTTTGGAGAGATAAAATAGAACATACTGAAAAAAATATTAAACTTCAGGAAGAATACTGATTTTCAATAAATTTTAACTGGCTAAGTGTTTTTTTAAATAAAATTTGTGTTTGGCAAGCAAAAGATGGCCTGGTGTGTTTCTGATTGAACTCTTCATATGGATTAGATTTACCCCAGTATTATCATCCAGTAGATTTTGTGAGATACTTGAGGAAAAGGGACATAGCCATGTTGGTAATGTCAAAGTGCTACCGGGAGAGGAAAAAATGCCTGTGTTCAGGCTAAAATATCAAATGGGCTCTACACATTTTTGAACTATGTTTGATGTTTAGGAGGGCATAATTGGAAGTAGCCTAAATGTTTTATTTTGGAAAGTACATTTTTTATTATTTCTACCAGGAGTACTACATTCTGCTCGGATGGGGCATCAACTACATTTTGGAATAAAACAGCCTGTGGTGTTCTTCTGTACAAATGAAGAATCTGTGCAAAATTTGATTGAGATACTGTGCATCCGGAAAGTATTCACAGTGCATCACATTTCCACATTTTGTTATGTTACAGCCTTATTCCAAAATGGATTAAATTAATTTTTTTCCTCAGAATTCTACACACAACACCCCATAATGACAACATGAAAAAAGTTTACTTGAGGTTTTTGCAAATTTATTAAAGATAAAAAAATTGAGAAAGCACATATACATAAGTATTCACAGCCTTTGCCGTGAAGCTCGAAATTGAGCACAGGTGCATCCTGTTTCCCCTGATCATCCTTGAGATGTTTCTGCAGCTTATTTGGAGTCCACCTGTGGTAAATTCAGTTGACTGGACATGATTTGGAAAGGCACACACCTGTCTATATAAGGTCCCACAGTTGACAGTTCATGTCAGAGCACAAACCAAGCATGAAGTCAAAGGAATTGTCTGTAGACCTCCGAGACAGGATTGTCTCGAGGCACATATCTGGGGAAGGTTACAGAAAACTTTCTGCTGCTTTGAAGGTCCCAATGAGCACAGTGGCCTCCATCATCCGTAAGTGGAAGAAGTTCGAAACCACCAGGACTCTTCCTAGAGCTGGCCGGCCATCTAAACTGAGCGATCGGGGGAGAAGGGCCTTAGTCAGGGAGGTGACCAAGAACCCGATGGTCACTCTGTCAGAGCTCCAGAGGTCCTCTGTCGAGAGAGGAGAACCTTCCAGAAGGACAACCATCTCTGCAGCAATCCACCAATCGGGCCTGTATGGTAGAGTGGCCAGACGGAAGCCACTCCTTAGTAAAAGGCACATGGCAGCCTGCCTGGAGTTTGCCAAAAGGCACCTGAAGGACTCTCAGACCATGAGGAAGAAAATTCTCTGGTCTGATGAGACAAAGATTGAACTCTTTGGTGTGAATGCCAGGCGTCATGTTTGGAGGAAACCTGGCGCCATCCCTACAGTGAAGCATGGTGATGGCAGCATCATGCTGTGGGGATGTTTTTCAGCGGCAGGAACTGGGAGACTAGTCAGGATAAAGGGAAAGATGACTCCAGAGTGCTCTTGAACTCAGACTGGTTCACCTTTCAGCAGGACAACGACCCTACTAAGCACACAGCCAAGATATCAAAGGAGTGGCTTCAGGACAACTCTGTGAATGTCCTTGAGTGGCCCAGCCAGAGCCCATACTTGAATCTGATTGAACATCTCTGGAGAGATCTTAAAATGGCTGTGCACCGACGCTTCCCATCCAACCTGATGGAGCTTGAGAGGTGCTGCAAAGAGGAATGGGCGAAATTGGTCAAGGATAGGTGTGCCAAGCTTGTGGCATCATATTCAAAAAGACTTGAGGCTGTAATTGCTGCCAAAGGTGCGTCGACAAAGTATTGAGCAAAGGGTGTGAATACTTATGTACATGTGATTTCTCAGTTTTTTTATTTTTAATAAATTTGCAAAAACCTCAAGTAAATTTTTTTCATGTTGTCATTATGGGCTGCTGTGTGCAGAATTCTGAGGAAAAAAATGAATTTAATCCATTTTGGAATAAGGCTGTAACATAACAAAATGTGGAAAAAGTGATGCGCTGTGAATACTTTCTGGATGCACTGTATATTACAATGGTGTGGATTTCCCAACAAGAAAAACACAAGATGGCGTACCCGGAGTTGCCCAAGTTGTAAGCACTGGCTAAATTTCAGAACAAAACCCAGCCTACAGCATTTACCAGTATAAATGGGGTATCTTTACATCATTTGGTGGAGGTGGGTTCAACAGTGTGGATTTGCATACCAGACAGACATAAGAAGAGCTAACCAGCACTGTCTAGGATGGGGACAATGACTACAGTTTGGAATGAAACATAGCCTACTGTCTTTCATTGTACAATGGGGAATCTGTACAAAATTTGTTATAGGCAGGTGTGGATCTACATATTGGACCAAAATACAAACAAACACACATTCGATTTTACACGTTCGAGTTTTTTGAATAGCGCTCTTCATTGAATACATAGGTAGGGAGCACTGCATCAAGTTCACGGGTAAAATGCAACTACAAACTTTACAAATTAACAATTGCATAATGCACACACAGTAAGAATGCAGATTAGTTTAAGCCAATGGTCAGCAAAGTTAGTCCTGTAAGGCTGCAGATTTTTGTTCCAACCTTATTTCTTGTTGAGAAGTCAGTTATTGTTGTTGCACTTATTGATCAAGCAACATTTTTATGCTTGCTTGTTAAGATTCGTAACTGTTAGTTAATTTCTTATTTTAGTCTTAAAGAGCTCTTTAAATGATCCTTTTTAGCAATAAGAGGCAAATGACTGAGGAAGCAGCAGTTTTTCATTTAACTTGTTTCTGCTTACACCTGCGTGTATTCATTACGACTATCTGGTTACATAAAATATTTAAAAGGAAACGGAAAAGAACAAAGTGAGGGATTGAGAATTGCTTATCTGCTTTAGGCTACAAATCATTTGGTTGACGTGTGTAAAAGAAAGAAAGAAATCTATAATGTAAGAATGACCTAACATGGCAGAGTCAAAATACTAAGGTGAGGTCAGTTTGGGGAACATGATATAGCACGTTGCTGCACCCACCGCGCAACAAAATAGCTTGGGATCCTGGTTGGCAACCCTCAGGCAGACATACGGTCCAGTCCCCCCACCCTGAAAATGACCATCTATCTGCCACTGCCTGGTGTTACCTGAGTGTCTCCTTGGCCTTGTCCAGCCTCTTGGGTCTCACCCTTGGGGGAATCATGCCACATGGCTGTAGTGCCGTAACTGATGCTCCCTCACAATGCAGGTAATGTGCCTTACTTGGGACTCCATGAGCAACTGCTCGTTCAATACAAAGTCAAACCAGCAGTATCCAAGGATTCTCCAAATAAACACTGTACCAAAGTAGTCCAGTCTTCATCTCAGGTCAATGGATAGCGTCCATGTCTCTCAACCATATAGCAAAACAGGAAGCACCAGGACTCTAAAGACTTGGACCTTCGTTGTTTTCCAATGATATCAGGAGTGCCACACACCCCTTTCCAGCTACCTCATGACCCCCCATGCTCTTCAAATCTGTCTACTGACTTCATAGGAAGAGTCACCAGAGACATGAATGTCACTGCTTAGGTAAGTAAACCTCTTGACGTGGTTGACACTCTCTCCACAGACAGACACACTGCTGGTGGCTGTGCCCAAGAGATCATTAAAGGCCTGGATCTTGGTTTTTATCTAAGGCATTTGCAAGCCCAGACTCAGACTCCTCACTCAGTCTCTCAAGAGTCCCAGTCAGAGCCTCCACTGACTCTGCGAAGATCACAGCATCATTGGCAAAGTCAAGATCAGTTTATCTTTCTTCACCAACAGATGTACCAGAGTAGGAGCAAGAACACACCACTGATGAACCCCAGAATCAACTGGGAAAAACACAGAGGTTTTGCCTTTACTCTGCACAGCACTCACAGTACCAGTGTACAGGTTGGCCATGATATCCAGAAACCTTGAGGGGATCCCGCAAAGTCTTGGGTTGTCCCACAGGGCTGAAAGCTTTATGAAAATTGACAAAGGCTGCAAAGAAACTCTTCTCATATTTGCCTTCGCGCTAAATGAAAACCTTCAGTGCCAGGACGCAGTCGATGGTAGAGTTCTTAGGCGTAAAACCAGAGTGCTTCAGTTCCTGGCAGGTGAGCAAATGATCATGGATCCTGGTGAAGATGACCCTAGCCAGGACCTTACCCAGGACTGAGAGCAGTGTTATCCACCTGTAGTGTTTGCTACCATTTGGGAGACGGGAGTCATCCCAACTGACTGGAAAATGGGACTTCTCGTCCCTATCTGGAAAGGGAAGGGTGATCACCTGGATTGCAGCAACTACAGTGGGATAACTACAGGGGGATAAAATACTAACAAGCCATAAATTTAAATAAGGTCTGTTGTCAGCAAGGATTGGCTTCTAATTAAACAGTGGGGTTTGAACAAAAACCTGCAGCCATTACGGTCCTCCACGACCAATGTTGCAGACTTCTGGTTTAAACACAGTAAATCAAAGCAATTTCAAACTGAATGATATGATACCATTAATTGACACATATTGTCAAGATTCTATCATTAAGATATAGCCATTTCGTAGTGGAGGAGAAGAAAATAAAAACTCAAGTCAGCAGCATCCATGGAGAAAGTAAATCTTAGCAGTGGGGATACATAGTCAGTTACAATGCAAAGTCCAAAGACAAGTCAGACACAGTCATAGTTCTGGAGATGCAGACCAGCAGGCTGCTCACCCTCTACTGGACATTCTATAGTATACATTTGCGATTGGCAGAATGAGAAGATGACAGAATGTTTTTATCTTTGGATTCCAATGATTCCAATATCACTGGTTTAATTTCCCATTGGCACAAACTGATACAGCAACATACCAAGAACAGAAACATAATAGATGAAGTTTGGTAACAGTTCTTTTTTAAATTTTCTTGAATTTATTAAAATCAAATAACATTCTATACACATAACTCAGGTTTTACAAAAAAAAAAAAAAAAAAGGTTAGAAACAAGTCAACCCCCACCCCTGAGAAAGAGAGTTAGGCCAGCAGTGTAAAACTGTATGCTAGTAAAGATATGTGAATAGATAAATGAATAAAGTTCTTGATTATCTTATATTTTTTGTACAAATGAGTAACAAGCGGAGGTGCAATATACACAGCTAAATGTCAGCTCTAGAGAGGGTTTGCTAGACTAAAGTAGTGAGTCTTCAGCCTGGGTTAAAAGCTGAGACTAAAGGGGAATCAGTTATACAAATATGCAGATCATTTCACAGCTCTAGAGCCCTATAACTGAAACTGTCAGCCTCCTGCTGTTGCTTTATTAATCCTAGGAATCTTTATTAGTCCAGCATCTTGAGATTATTTGTATGTAATGATAAGGTCAAATAAGTACAGTAAATCAGGCCTAGGACATTTAAAGCTTTATATGTATGAAGGAGGAACTGGAAGCCACTGTAATGACTTAAAAACAGGAGTTTTATAGTTGTACTTTCCAATTCTTGTACTGATTCTTGCAGCAGCATTTTAAATTAACTGAAAACTAAATATAGAACAGTTTTAGCAGCCTTTTAATAACACATCGAAGTAGTCAATACTACATGAAAAAATACATTAATAAAGACATCTTGGTGTCAAAAGATATTCCATAAGTTGCATGCTGATTAAATAAAACTAATTTTTAGGCATACTGAGTAAAAGGGTGATGCTTTATTTTTATTGGTTGGTAACATTTCTGTATTCTCTGTGTTTGAAGACAATTAGTTATCAGCCAGTTGCTTTTTTAATTCATTGATAATTAAGGACATCATAGGAGACATTAAGGACACTATAGAAGATATATAGATTGATCTGGTTTGCAAATTTTGGTATAGCTAGCTTCAAAAGTTTTGTACTCTGTTTGGGAATTCAAATAACACTGCAGTAAATACTTCTGTGTTGTAATTATATTACTTTTAGCTGCTGCAGCAGCTGGTGAACACTTGAGTTCACATGTCTTTGGAAATGATTCTCCCTGTGCTGTGGGTTTATTTAGTATCCAAAAGATGCTGGGTTCATCAGTGTCTCTGAATGGGCTATGTAAATGTGAGCATGCACTTCAGTGTAATGACATCTTGTTCTGGATGTGTTTTTAGCCTTCAACCAATGTGGTTATGATATATTCTGACTCCTTGGCACCCAAAATAGAAAAAGTATAATATCAAAAATGTATTAATCAATGGATACATTTTAAAAAATTGTCACTTTTGAAAAAATACAAAAGTGTAAATACCATTGTTTCTGTCAGGAGAGAAGGTCACTTATATCCTTCAAACTATGAATTAATTATTCCATTTTAAGTAATTTAGAAAATGATAGTAAAACATTGAGACAGTGGCTACATTCTTGTGGAATACAGTAAATAACATGCATAAGCTAAAGTACACATTACAGGTTATGCTATGTCTATAAGAAAGGAAAGACACATTTTATTAAACAGGATTAATCATAATCAGTCAGGATTAATCATAATCAGTCAACCAAAACCCACAAAAATCAATGAGTTTTTTCGTGCTGATCCCAAGCCCAGATAAATGGGAAGGGTTACATCTGGAACGGAATCCGATGTAAAATTTTGCCAGATCAATATGTCGACAAAAATACAGATTTTTATGCTGGATCAGTTGAGGCACAACTTAACAACAGCTGCCACCAGTACTGTTAGCCAACAGGCTGCTGGGGAAAATTGGGCTACTGTTGGTCGAAGGAGAAGAAGAGGGGGAAGACGTGTTTGGAGGCAGGATGAAAGGAGCAAGGTTAGGAGAATGGAAGTGAGGGTAGGAACTTTGAATGTTGGCAGCATGACTGGTAAAGGGGGAGAGTTAGCCAATATGATGGAGAGAAGGGAGTCTGATATATTGTGAGTGCAAGAGACCAGATGGAAGGGGAGTAAGGCTACATGTATCGGAATGTGGATTCAAACTGTTAACCCATGGTGTGGATAGGAGGAGAAATCGGATAGGGGTTATCCTGAAGGAACAGTATAACAAGAGTGTTTTGGAGGTGAAAGAGTGTTGGACAGAGTGTTGATTTTGAAGCTGCAAACTGAAAGTGTGATGATTAATATTATTAGTGCATATTCTCTGTAAGCTGGGTGTATGACGGATGAGAAAGAATATTTCTGGAATGAGTTGGATGAAATGGTGGAGAGTGTACCCAAGGGAAAAAGAGTGGTAACTGGAGTGAATTTCAATGGAAATGTTGATGAAGGGAACAGAGGGAGGTGATGGACAGGTATGGTGCCAAGGAGAGAAATGCAGAAGGTTAGATGGTAGTTGATTTTGCGAAAAGGATGGAAATTGCTGTGGTGAATACTTATTTAAGAAGAGGGAGGAACACATGGTGACATACAAGAGTGGAGAAAGTTGCACACAGGTGGATTATATCCTAGGCATGAGGGTCAGTCTGAGGGAGACTGCAGACTTTAAAGTGGTGGCAGGGTAAAGCGTACTTAGAAAGCATAGGATGTTGTTCAGCAGGATCCAAGAATCAAATGGTGAAAGTTGAAAAAGGAAAACTGTAAGGTGGAGTTCAGGGAGGAGGTAAGACAGGCACTAGGTGGCAATGAAAGCTTACCAGATAACTGGGCAACTACAGCAGAAGTGGTAAGGAAGACAGCTAGATGGATGTTTGGTGTGACATCTGGACAGAGGAAGAAGGAAAAAGTAACCTGGTGGTGGAATGGAGAAATATAGGAGAATATACAGAGGAAGAGGTTGGCGAAGAAGAAGTGAGATAATCAAGAGAGATAAAGAAAGTAGACTGAAGTACAAGGAGATAAGGTATAAGGTGAAGAGAGAGGAGCAAAGGCTAAAGATAAGGCATATTATAAGTTGTAGGAGAGGTTGGACACTAAGAAGGGAGAAAAGGACCTGTTGGCTAGAAAGAGGGACCAAGCTGGGAAAGATGAGCAGCAGGTTAGGGTGATAAAAGATAATAATGCAAACGTACTTACAAGTGAGGAGTGTGTTGAGCAGATGGAAAGAGTACTTTGAGAGGCTGATGAATGAAGAGAATGAGAGAGAAAGAAGGTTGGATGGTGTGGAAATAGTGAACCAGGAAGTGCAGTGGATTAGCAAGGAAAAAGTAAGGACAGCTATGAAAAGGATGAAGAATGGGAAGGCTTTTGGTCCAGATGACATACCTGTGGAAGCATGTAGGTGTTTAGGAGAGATAGTAGTGGAATTTTTAAGCAGATTGTTTAATGCAATCTCAGAAAGTGAGAGGATGCCTGAGGAGTGGAGAAGAAGTGTACTGGTATAAATTTTTAAGAATAAGGGGGATGTGCAGAACTGAAGTAACAACAGAGGGATAAAATTGATGAGCCATAGCATGAAGTTATGGGAAAGAGTAGTGGAAGCTCGGTTAAAAGGAAGGTGATGATTAGTGAGCAGATGTATGGTTTCATGCAAGGAAAGAGCACTACAGATGCAATGTTCTGAGGATGTTATTTGAGAAGTATAGAGAAGGCCAAAAGGAGTTGCATGGTGTCTTTGTGGACCTAGAGAATGCATATGACGGGGTGCCCAGAGAGGTGTTGTGTTATTGTATGAGGAAGTTGGGAGTGGCTTAGTAGTATGTAAGAGTGGTACAGGATTTGTACGAGGGAAGTGAGACTGTGGTGAGGTCTGTGGTAGGAGTGACGGATGCATTTAAGTTGGATGTGAGATTACATTATTTGCAATTGTGATGGACAGGTTGACAGAGGAGATTAGATAGGAATCCCCACGGACTATGATGTTTGCAGATGAGCTTGTGATGTATAACGAGAGTAGGGAGTAGGTTAAGGAGACCCTGGAGAAATGGAGATATGCTCTAAAGAGGAGAGGAATTAAGGTCAGTAGGACCATGACAGAATATATATGTGTAAATGAGAAGGAGGTCAGATGAATGCTGAGGATGCAGGGAGTATATCTGGAAAAGGTGGATGAGTTTAAATACTTGGAATCAACAATAGAGAATAATGGAGAGTGTGGAAGAGAGGTGAAGAAGAGAGTGCAGGCAGGGTGGAGAAGAGTGCCAGGAGTGATTTGTGACAGATGGGTACCAGCAAGAGTGAAAGGAAAGGTCTACAAGATGGTAATGAGAATAGTTATGTTATATGAGTTGGAGATGGTGGCACTGACAAAAAGACAGGAGACACAACTGGAGGTGGCAGAGTTAAAGAAGTTAAGGTTTGCATTGGGCATGATGAGGATGGACAGGATTAGGAGCAAGTACATTAGAGGCTCAGCTAATGTGTAGGAGACAAAGTCAGAGAGGCGAGATTCCGTTGGTTTGGACATGTCTAGAGGAGAGATGCTGGGTATATTAGGAGAAGGATGCCAGGCAAGAGGAAAAGAGGAAGGCTTTAGAGGAAGTTTACAGATATAGTAAGAGAAGACATGCAGGTGGTGGGTGTGACAGAGCAAGATGCAGAGGACAGGAAGATATGGAAAATGATGATCCGCTGTGGTGACCCCTAATGGGATCAGCCAAAAGAAGAAGAAGAAGGAAAGAAAGTCAGTCAACCAATTTATCAATCTGTATTGTTTGCAATACCTTTTAATGAAGGCAACATTTCAACATGCCTTACAAAGCACACAAGAATACAACACAATACAACACATAATAAGGTAAATTTCAAAGATACCTTACATGTAAGCAAAGTTATAGGGACAATTAGAAACACTGGGAAGAGTTTGCAGATTTCACATAGTCAAGTCAGAATATAAAACTGTGCATGGAATGCAAACTAGAAGTGGATTGAAAATAAGAACTGATATATTAAAATGCAAGAGGTATGTGTACCACCTATATATATGCAGTTGGATAAGTTTTAGATCCAAAGAGCTTCTAACCAGTCTTAAGCATCAGGCTTGGCCATTCTTGCTTCACTCAGTGATCCAGCTGTCTCTATTATTGCCTTTTTGTCTTCACAAGCTTCTGAAAGAGTGCTCAGCTTATATTCTGTATTTGGCTTTAAACAAGTAGTTTCTGTAGTTTATTGGTTTACTAGAATTATGTCTGCCGCCTCACCTGGGTTTTTTTACGTTTGAGACCTCAAACCATTCATGCATTTGTAAAACTATGGCAATGTACTTTAGTACAATGGCTGGCCCTGCGCTCTGACCCCCAAAGGTCATACGAAAAGACAATTTCCCCCAGGGATTAATACAATGTTCCAAAAATAAGCTATGACTTAGGACTCATTCAATAGAAGTAACAGAAAAATGCTGGCGGTGGAGAGAAATTGTAGCTACAACCAGCCTACTAAGTGCTGTTGTAAGAATGAGAGGTAGAATAAGGATACTTGAAAACTGTTGTTAAAACACAGCACTTTCAAACCTGCTTAATCCTTTTGAAAGTTGTGATTTTAAGGGAAGAAAGAGGGTACCAGTCCATGGCAGGGCTCACTCACACAAAAACACCCATATTTACCTGGTGCCTATTTAGAATTGTCAATTACCCTAACCTGTATATCTGTAGGGGATGTGGGAGTAAAACTAGAGTTGTCAGAGAAAAACTTACATAGACGTAAGTAGGACATGCACCACACAGTCAACAATACAAGAATACAGAGAGTCTGTGAGGAAGCAGCATTTACCACTGGACCAGCTTGTGGCTATGAATGGTATGGAGCATGCACAAGTTGTTCATTCCTTAAGCATGGTTGATGCTCCAGGCATAATGAGGTGTATCGCCTAGGTGCATTTTGAAAAACTTGAGGAACGTATCTGTCATCTGCTACCCTGTCTTGTGCCATATTTTTGACCAGTTTAAAATGAACAGTTGAATAATAAACACACAACTGAAGAAAAATAAGATTTTCTTCCTGAGTTCTTTCAGATGTCTTGCTTTTGGAAAACCTTAGCAGGATGGTGACTTTTGGGAATATTGACTATTGTTCCAAATCTTTTCATTTAAACATTACTGCTCTGACTATGGCTTGATAAAGTCTCAGAATCTTAACAATGGTTTTGTAACCCCTTTCAGCCTGACAGATATTGGCAGGAATTTTTTATGGTATTATGTATCTGTAAACCCTGGATGGCTAGTGTAAACACTAAAGTTAGTTGAATTTTATTTTTGGAACGATTGCCCTAAACCAGGCCATGTTATTAAGTACAGCATTCATACTGCTGAATCAAATTACTTCCTTAATCCAGATGATTTTGGCTGGGGTAGAAGTGGCATTTACTGTGACTTTTTCAGAATTGTTGGTTTGATTACCTTGCACACCAGACAAATAAAAGAGACACCAAACTTTACTTTCGATGCATTAAATCTGCTGTATTTACTACTATAGCCCATACAAATCTAATCAAATTCACTGTGATAAACAGGAAGTAATATTGAAAATCAGATCATTTCTCATGACTCTGTAATACTTATATTCATATATATGCATGTGTGAGAGAAACAAATGTCATTCATGTCAAATTTTCTGCATTCTTGTATGAAAGACTCCTAAGATGTGATGTGATTTTAATCTAAGAAACAACAAATAAAGCCAGTCTAATACAACAAATATTTCGTGTAAAATGCTTACATTGACATATCTCTTTTGAGATATTTTTTTAAAGTATTCTGTGTCAAGCATGTAACATGTTTATGTATCTTTAGATGAAGCAACATGTGGAACTTTTATTAGTAACAGCAAATGCATCTTGTTGCTGCTGGTCAGACCTTTGCAGTGTTAGGCATTTTGATCTTTTGCTCCTTATGGAACTGTTTCAGTTTCTTTTTTCTAAAAAGTATTGAATGAGCAGGTTTTTTAACAATAGGACTGAAGTCACAATTCTGATTTGGCCAGTCTAAAGGCAGAATTTCTGTTTAAGACACTGTGTCATTGATTTGTTGAGTTATTTTGGGTTTATTTCCATGTTGCATGACCCAGCTTCTATTTAACATCAGATTAAAGACATGCTGTAATATTTCCTTGTATGCAAATGCTGAATCCTTTTCATTAAATTATTTTAAAATATTAATTTTTATACCATTGAACAATGCCTAAGTTACGTTTGTCTTTTAATTTATGCTTTTCAGTGAAACGAATTTATAAACCTGCAAGTTGATGAAGAATCTTTTCATTATTGAAGTTACCCTTTTGAAAGAGGAAATATTAAAAAAAATGATCTAAAAATAAATTAATTAATTAATAAATAAATGTAAGTAGAGTTACATTACTTTATAAATGGCATACAAGCCCTGAATGTGTCATTTGTTCCTGTTTCTGGCTGAAAATTCAGTGTATTCCTACCACTGTAGGAGTTCCTAATACAACCTGTAATATTCCCTCAGTGACTGCAAGCTATCCAAGGCCTGCAGCAGTGAGGCAGCAGCCAACCATAATGCTCTCTCCACCTGTCTAACATCCAGGTTGGAGTTTATTTTTGGTTTACAGTGTTCTGTTCTCTCCAAACATAACACCATGCACTTTTACCACAGTTTAACTGTCCAAAGAGAAGTCCATTATTGTCAGAGAACATCCTGGCTGATCACACAGGCAACAATGTTTTTTCTCTTTTTGGAGAACAATGATAGCCTCCCATGAACATCGCTATTATTCATTGTTTTTATCTTGGGCTTATAGGAAAAGATGTTATCATGTTTTGAGATATGTACAGAGCTTAAAATGTCACCCTCATGATTCTTTGTCATCTCCTTGAACATACTGTAGTAATTGCAGCAATATCTACAGGATGCTCAATTGTATAGCAATGATAATGATTTTTCCCATTTCTGCAGCTTTATGACTGTAGATTCTGTAGATTGAGTCCCAGGTTTTAAAAAATGCATTCTATACCTTTCCAGTGTTATAAACTTCAGCTACCTCTGGTCTGTGTTTCTCTGAAATTTATTTTCATTTAGCCATTTTACTATTGAACATATTTCTGCTGTGAAGATCAGGTAATCCACAATTGTCCTTATTGGCAAGGATTCCAAAAACCCACACTTATATATTTTATTATTAATTACAATATCTTTTTTTTTTTTTTTTTTTGTATTTTTATTTTATTAATTTTCATTGTAATCATTCCATACAAACAGATCAATTTATAACCCAACAAATTTGAAGACAAATCAAACCCCACCCCTGAGAAGGAGAGCTTAGCTAAAGGAAAATATCTTACTTCAGTTTTCTAGAGGTTATAATAACTTTTTTTCATCCTTTCACTGGAATCGAAATATGAGAATGCACAGGTTTTATTGTGTGCTGTTAATGATATTTTTTTTTTTACCTATACTTAAAGGAAGATCAGCTCACATTTTGGAGCCTTTCATGATCAAATTTAAAAAAAAAGTCAATGAGGTTTACAAATGTTTTCTAAAAAGTGTAAATTGTGAAAAGGAACCAAACAAAATGTGAACATATTTACAGTTCCAGCCCAGAGACTCTGCTTAATGGGAATTATATTGGCTGGTGATGTTTAAGCAGATGCAAATAAAATGGTTTTAGGTACAGTAGCACCAACATATTCTAGATCAACAAAGGTCCAAGGTAGCATCTTCTGCTCACATTGGTTTCTGTTGGTCAAATGACAAGCATTGTTGGTGGCAAAGCAGTTTTATCCTTCCTCGGTTGAAGGGGCCAAACAGATGAGATGCTAATCTTCTTCTAAGAGGTGTTCCTCAGTTCTAGAAGTGAAAACGGAAACTGTGTGAATAACTATCCCATGCCCCTCCCACTGGTCCAACATGCCCGTAAAATGGTCCTTGTAACAGGATTACCATGGTGTCATATTTGAGAACATGCACACAATTGTGTATATCAGTTTGGACCTTTTTTTTATATGGTACTCATGAAGACTCATTAGAAAAAGAGCTGTGTTTCTAATTAGGAACATACTGTATATACAACAATTAATTAATTACATTTATATAACACTTTCCTAACCCTAAGAAATCCTGTGTGAACATGTCATATTGTACCACATGTTCTTCTGTAAATTTTAACTTTCCTTTTTTGTTTTCCAATATAATTCACCCTAGTTTGAAAATCATGGAAAAGTAAAATCTGGACTGTTTGTGACTACACTGTGACAGCTACATGAAAGCACAGACTTTGCTGCCTGAACCACCTTCGCCAGGGCCAACAGGCCAGCTACAAGGTCATTAGCTAGTAGACACCCTGATGTTTCGCCTGTTATAATCCCTGAACATTTGAGGATATTGGGGCAGCAGTAGGTACTTCTCCCTTCCACTGCCTACAGCTGCTCCTAGGATCCTTGCTATCCCCATTTTGCACTTTATCTTTTAGGCGAAAGCCAGAAACTCCCTTCTTCTGCCATGTCTACCAATTACTTAACTACGGTCTTTTGCCTGGAACTACCAATCATTGGAAGGATATTCCAGTGAAGCCTCTGTAACTAACTTCTACAGAGCAAGCTACTGTCTTCCTTCCTGCTTCCATGCACACCTCTGCCAACTTTTTCTTTTTCTCCTTCTTCCTTGCAAAGGTAACCACCATTCAGTCCTCCCGTGGAACAATGAGCTCAGTCATGATCACCATCCTGGCAGAGATAAACAACAAGATGATATCTAGATGGAGGGGAGTTGTGATGATTTTGAGTGGAAACTTAAATTGCTGGTCCAAGTCTACTCTCAGGTTCCACTCACTTCCAGGTGTCATTCTGGGCCACTGCCTCTGGGTAATATTCTCTGCTCCTTTACTTTGCTGTTGTGGTGTTATGGCAATGGTGCTGTCAATTCCAGCCTGCGATGAATATACCATGATAACAATTATAACGATAAACAAATAGGTTTTATTTTATATACATCTTATCCATATTCAGGATTACTTTATAAGCTCAGATCCTTATATATATATATATCAGTCAGTCAGTCAGTCATATACCAACCCGCGATATATATATTGTAAGTGAATATGGTTGTATATGTGAATGTGTCATGCGATAAACTGGCATTCCATCCAGGCCTGGTTTCTGCTTTGTACCTATTGGTTTTGGGGCAGGCTTCAGTTCCACCTGCCCTATATTTCAATAATGTTTAAGAAATAATTGAAAGAATTATTAACATTTCTGATGCTATTGGATTAAGAAGGCATATTTTTAATGGTTAACGTCAGAAAATTATTTCAAATAGAAACCACATTATTTTTTGCTTTGTACCCATGTGCATCACAAAGCAAGTTCAACTAACATGCACATCTTTTGTAACGTGGAAGGAAATCCCAGGTGAGCACAGGGAGAATATGCCAATTTCACATAAAGAGTAAAATTTGTCAACCATTGACACTAACAACTGTGCAACCATGCTGTCACATATGATAAATATTATGTGCAACATACTGTGTCAATATGCTGTACCAGTGACTAACATCCTGTACTGTGATATTGTAACTGTTAAGTATTTGGAATTTTTATCACTTTGCGCTTAGTAAATACCTGTACATTGTTAATATACTTATAGATTATTGATATATACAGTATGTATTGCCACCTTGATAATAAGCATCCTTGCTACATGTAGTATGCAGTATATATTTGTGCCTTTTTTGTCTGCTGCTGTAACCCTGAAGTTTCTTTCAAGATTAATAGTTTCTATCTATCTATCTATCTATCTATCTATCTATCTATCTATCTATCTATCTATCTATCTATCTATCTATCTATCTATCTATCTATCTATCTATCTATCTATCTATCTATCTATCTGTCTATTTGTAAACGCTGCACACGTCAAAATTACAACAACAACAACAACATTTATTTATATAGCACATTTTCATACAAATAATGGAGCTCAAAGTGCTTTACATTATGAAGAAAGAGAAAAAAAACACATAAGAATTAAAATAAGAGAGCACTAATTAACATAGAATAAAAGTAAGGTCCGATGGCCAGGGAGGACAGAAAAAACAAAAAAATCTCCAGACAGCTGGAGAAAAAATAAAATCTGCAGGGGCTCCAGGCCATGAGACCACCCAGCCCCCTCTAGGTATTCTACCTAACATAAATGACATCAATCAGTCCTCATGGTATTCAGGGTTTTCATGGAAGAACTTGATGATGATGGTCACGTGGACTTCTGGTCTTTAATCCATCAATGTAGGGACATCACGGTGCTTTGATTAGGTGGTGGTGGTACAGATCGCCACCACAGAAAACCGAAAAAGAATAGACGAGAGAGTAGGGGTTAGTATGGATTTTGGAGCCACCATGAATAATAATGATAATTAATTGAATATAGAGCATCAGGATTAAACTAAAATGAAGCTATGAGAAAGCCATGTTAAAGTAAAGTGTTTTCAGCAGTGTTTTAAAGTGCTCCACTGTATTAGCCTGGCGAATTCCTATTGGCAAGCTATTCCAGATTTTAGGTGCATCACAGCAGAAGGCCGCCTCACCACTTCTTTTAAGTTTAGCTGTTGGAATTCTAAGCAGGCACTCATTTGAAGATCTAAGGTTACGATTTGGAGTGTAAGGTGTCAGACATTCCGAAATATAAAATGGAATGAGATTATTTAAGGCTTTATAAACCATAAACAGTATTTTAAAGTCAATTCTGAATGACACAGGTAACCAATGTAAAACTGCAGACCTGTTAGTTCATAGTATCATACCACAACCTAAAACCTATAGAATATGAATTTAATTGCTAACAGCTAACATCACATTATAATGTGACCTTGAGAGATGCTCTGGACACAGTGGCTCCCCTTAAAACAAAAGTGATCAAAGCACATAGAAGCTCTCCCTGGTTTAATGAAAACACTCGAGCTCTTAAATTAGAGTGTCGAAAACTGGAGCACAGATGGAGAACAACAAAGCTACATGTCTTTCAAATTGCATGGACAGAGAGTGTTAATAAATATAAAAAAGCCCTCTTTAAATCTCGCTCAGAATACTATTCTACATTAATAGATAACAATAATAAAAATCCTCGGGTACTGTTTAGAACAGTGGCTAAATTAACAAATGGAAATTCAGATCAACAGTGCAAAATACCAACAGATATTAGCAGTACAGACTTTATGAACTCTTCAATGAGAAAATTAAAAATATAAGATCCCAGATTTCTGCATCACACTACAAACCAAATACTAGCTTAGCAGACCCTGTCTCACATTGCATTCAGCACTTTAGTAATTTTAATCCTGTAACTGAGCAGGAAGTCTTAACTTTAATTTCTAAAATGAAGCCCACTACTTGTTCCCTAGATCCAGTGCCAACAAAACTAGTAAAAAGTGCAATGAATGTTCTTGCAGCGCCTATTCTAAACATTATCAGTAGTTCGTTATTGCATGGCACAGATACCTGATACACTAAAAGTGTCAGTCATTAAACCATTACTCAAAAAGTCAGACCTAGAGCCACATATACTAAATAATTATAGGCCTATTTCAAATCTACCGTTTCTCTCTAAAATACTAGAAAAAGTAGTCGCCAATCAGCTTCAGTCACACCTTACGCATTACAATTTATTTGAGAAATTCCAGTCTGGTTTTCGCACTGGTCATAGTACAGAAACGGCACTAACACGGGTTGTAAACAACATTCTGATATCCTCTGATGAAGGAAACTCCACTGTAGTTATGTTGTTGGACTTAAGTGCAGCATTTGACACCATCGACCATTCTATTTTACTACACAGGCTAGAAAATGATGTTGGGCTTACAGGCACTGTGCTCGCTTGGTTTAGTTCTTATTTATCAAATCGATTCCAGTATGTACAGAAATGTGCTGACAGTACTCCATCATTATACACAGAAGTTCAATATGGTGTCCCGCAGGGCTCAGTACTAGGACCTTTACTGTTTTCACTTTACATGCTTCCACTGGGATCTATCATTAGGAAGCATAATGTTAATTTTCACTCGTATGCAGATGACACCCAGTTATACCTTTCATTTAAATCAGATGAAGTTTCTCCGATGTTGTCTTTAATTAGTTGTGTTAGAGAATTAAAGGAGTGGATGAATGAGAACTACTTGTCTTTAAATACAGATAAAGCAGAGATGTTAATTGTTGGAGGGAATGACGCTGATCATAACAATATTTTGTCATCATTTAACTCAGTTGGAATCCCAATTAATTTTACTGAATCAGCCCGCAATCTATGAGTTATCTTTGACTCTAGCATGTCATTTAAAGCGCATATTACAAAGTTGTCCAAAACATGTTTCTTCCATCTTAAAAATGTTAGGAAATTAAGGCACTTTCTAAATTAACAGGATTCTGAGAAATTAATTCATGCATTTATCTCTAGTAGGATTGACTACTGCAATGCAGTGTTCACTGGATGTTCAAACTGTTCTTTTTACAGCCTCCAGTTAATACAAAATGCGGCTGCAAGAATTATTACAAGAACAAGAAAATACGAACACATAACTCCAGTTCTTAAATCCTTACACTGGCTCCCGGTTAAGTTTAGGGCAGATTTCAAAATCCTTCTTTTAACATATAAAGCATTAAATGGCCAAGGTCCGGCTTACTTGTCTGAACTTATCATGACTTACAAACCAGAGCGCACATTAAGATCTCAAGATGCTGGTCTGCTTATGGTTCCAAGGATTAATAAAATAACAATGGGAGGTCGTGCTTTTAGTTACAGGTCCCCTAAACTGTGGAATGGTCTGCCTGCTATTATAAAAGATGCCCCTTCGGTCTCAGCTTTTAAATCCTGGCTGAAGACTCACTACTTCAGTTTAGCATATCCTGACTAGAGCTGCTGATTAACTGTACATACTGCATCTCTGTTGTTAGTCATCACTAAAACATAAGTAACATGATAGTTAGAATTGGAAACTAATCCTCACCTATTCTGTTTCTCTTCTCGGTACTCAAATGTGGCACTTGGTGCCACAGCCCACCTGCCAAGTTGTTTTGCCTGCGTAAGGTAAAGTCATCCCTGATGGAGGATCGCAGGAATCGTGAGAAAGAGGGTTCATCTACTGTTAAATTCTGCTCTGTACTTCTAAAAAATTTTTAATTTTTTATTGAGGATTTGTTCTGTTCTGTGTATTGTATTGTATTGACCCCCTTCTTTTGACACCCACTGAACGCCCAACCTACCTGGAAAGGGGTCTCTCTTTAAACTGCCTTTCCCAAGGTTTCTTCCATTTTTCTCCACTAGGTTTTTTTTGGGAGTTTTTCCTTGTCTTCTTAGAGAGTCAAGGCTGGGGGGCTGTCAAGAGGCAGGGCCTGTTAAAGCCCATTGCGGTACTTCGTGTGTGATTTTGGGCTATACAGAAATAAACTGTATTGTATTGTATTGTAATTGAATTGAGATTCATCAGGCATAGCCTATTCTTTGATCTCAATGTAAGATACAGTGATACAGAGCTCAGTTAGCTGTGCTTACTAGTATTAGTTGCTGTTGCTATTGAACTCTTGAACATTTGCCTATTGAAAAAAATATGTTGTCTAGGTATGTTGCTTTATTTCTGGTAATAATTTATTTCTTCAAGGATACCTAGCAGGGCTTTCAAGAGATTACTCCAACTCCTTGACCTTTTGTTTTTCAGTTGACTGTTGTATGGAATGACAATTCAGTAGTGCATAACTTGTATACACTTTTGTTAAATCTCAAACATTCTGATTGAAATGGCTAGCTACAAACCTTTATAATCTTTAAATGTGCCATTTATTTTACCTGTGTCATGTAACCTGACCAACAAGTCTTTAGTTGTCAATTTAATACACATGTTTGCTTTTGAAGAAGCTTCTGTGAGGAATGTTGCAGTTTAATTGCATCACTGGATGATTCAAACTTCATTGTTGTTAAATCCTGGCCCACAGAGGTGTAGGGTCAATGGTCATATTGTCATTTTATTGGTCATCACGTGTTCTTTCACCTATAACTAGTAACTTAAGTCGAAAGCAGAGGATCTTTATGGTTTATCTATAGCTGCTGTGTGGCTTTGTCCGCTGATTCAGCTTTGATGGGGTTATAAGTCACTGTGCTAACATTAACCCCTGCTTGTAAAACAGCTCTGTTGCTTTAAGAGTGGGCTGAGAGTACATTATGATGAGAAAGAGAGAGAGAGGTAGAGAGAGAGTGAGAAGCACACAGACTGCTTCCCTCTGAGCAGATTGAGGGGGCTGAGATATATAACGAGTTTCCTTATTGGCTGAATGGCTGTGGGAGTGTGTTCTCTCTCTCTCTCTCACTCACTCATTTTCTCTCTCTCTCTCCCTCTCTTGCTCTTCCTTTCACTCTTTTGCTCTCCACCTCTCTCTCTCTCTCTGCCCCCCCATTTCTCTCCTTCTCTGCAATCTCCAGCCTGACACTCATCCCTCCTTCTTGCTGTTTCTCTTCTTCTACACTCCTCCTCTGAGCTTACTGTTTACCTTCTCTCTCTTCATCCTGGCGTTTGGAGGGCCTCTTGCTGAGAGGCTGGCTGGGGGGGGGGGTCTTCATCGATCCTGCTGTGGAGGCTCCAGTATTGCCTCCCTATCCAGAGTGGAGCTGCTCAGCCGCAGCCCAGCTGCACCTGCCCACTTCCCTGGATGTCTGTTCACTTCCAGCATCCTTCCATCCCTCGGTCCCCACATCCCCCTTGAGCTCTACAAGGTCTGGCTCTTTCTTGCAGAATTTGCTCAGTCTTTCATTTCTGTGGTGTTTCATTCTGGCGGAAACTCTAAACTGGATTTCTCACTCAATGTGTTAGGATCATGTCCTATGTTTCCTTCCGAGGTAAGGACAATGAATTATATTAATCTAATATATGTTTAACCTTTCTGTATCTTGCTCTCCACCCCCCCCCCCACTTTCTCTCTGTTTCTCTCTCTCTCACTATCTATCTATCTATCTCTATCTCTCTCTCTCTCTCTCTCTCTCTTTCTTTCTCTCTCTCTCTCTCCCTCTCTCTCTCTCTCTGTCTTAATGTGGATGCAGTTAAATATGTAGATAAACAGACAGAAAGACAGCTTACTTCAGCAGTGCTGTGATGTCCCTGCAAGGTCTCTTACTGTCACCTCCAATGAATGTGTAGACCCAGCATGCTTATGCATGTGTAGAAAAACTGTATTGCTGAGCACTTAGAGGAAGAAGGAGCATGTGAGCAGCAGTATATTTGAGTGTGGGTGCATTGTGTGAGTGCTGTGTTGTACTAATATTATGGCCATGACTATAGCATCTGTCATCGGCATTTACTGACAGAATAGTGTGTGCTTCAATTTAAGTGCTTATATACTGATGGGGTATTTGAGCCCTGGTCTGCAGTGCATTCTGGGAGTCTACCCTGCTGATGTCAATCCATCTGACCTGATGTGCAATGTATTGTGGGATTGTGGACTAGTGGACACCAGGTGATAAAAGCCAGGCAATATAGGCTGGACCTACTTCTTTTAAGGTTAGTCAGGTGTTCTGCTATCTGCAAAGAAGCACAAAGATAGTCATGATTGTACTGGAATAATCTGAGTCTTTACTGGGATTCAACTAAACAAGAATGCTTAACAGAATAAGATTCTATGTTGAGATCTATTACCTGGGAAAAATAAAAAATGCTCAAAAAATGCTCAAACTAAAAGATTGTGTCTAATTTGGAATTCAGTAGCTGTCATTGATATCAAGCACAAATGCTTTAATCAGTCTGTATTTTAAATTAAGGAACTGGTTTATGTGTTTTTCATGTTCACTTATTGTTAGGCCTCATTAGTTAAAACTTGGGCAGTGCAGAACCTTCTTGCAAGAGTTTGCCCCGGATCTCTTGTCTCTCTTGACTCAGCCCCATCTTACAGAATATCAGCTGGGGAATGACATACTTTGAAGTCATTATTAGTTTTATTCAGGACAAATCTCTCTAATTATAATGTCCCTTGTGGGCCTGATATATAGGCTGTTTTGTACTATTAAGGTGTGTCATGCTATCCAGCTCTAGTTTAGGATGGAGAGTCCATGTTTGAAGAAGTCCAGGATGTTTTATATAAGTTATTTTAGAAATGGTCAGGCCCAGTCTTTATGGGTTTCAAGTGGACAAAGTGACAATGGCAACTCAGCAACAGGCTTCTGTGAACTGCTTTCTGCTTGTGTTTGTGAGAGCAAGCAGACCTTTAAAGGGGCGAGACTGTATTTATGCAATTTAAGTGTCTCAGAACTTAAAAGTCTGCTTCAGCTTTGCATCCAAATGAGCAGAGCCTAGTAGAACACAATCTAGATTTGGGGATGCACATCTTTTGAAAACACAATATATGAACTGAATTTAAAAAATCTGAAATAGGGTGAATTGGTCTATGGCCCATTGGCCAACAGCTTAGAACTATATTGATTTAAAATTGAAGTAAGTAATCTAATTAAGTCATATTGAGATATATGAAGTAATTACAGATCAGAACTCAACTGTGTTTGATCTTACAGAGTATACTATTGTTTGTAATTAGATTTCTCAACTGTAAAAAAGTTTATTATGGTAAAATGTCACAATTCAGAAAAAGGTATGCAGACAGCCATATTAGGCTTTACTGTTGCTTAAATAAGAATTGTTACAGTACGTGTGGCAAGATCTGGTCTTGCTGATCTAATATCTGATTGCCAAACACAGGTTACATACTACCACTTTTTTGCAAATAATAAACAGTAGAACTTAGAAGTGTTTGTCATAGACTTTTTAGAATATCAAAAGTAGAAAACTGGGGTAGCCTGGATAGCTTGGTAGCTTGGATTTTTTGGTCTAAAGTTCTCAGTATTCTAATACCTGGCATGATATTCACATTCTGTAGACAAAGACTCTATAAGGGCAACTAAATTATTTTCCTTCACAAGTAATTTTAAATGGAATTTTAAATTAGGGCAATCCAAGGTGAAAAGTTCTTGTCAATGGTATAAGTCTGTATACTTGTATAATGTATGATTGGGCCAGAATACACAGAGCAAGGTCAGTGTCCTTTTGTTATATTTTCTAATGTAATAGGTAGGTTCTTCTTAAATCTACTATTATCCTACTGCAATTTGCTCAGACATTAAATACATCCATAGCAATGCACTTCATTTTAACTTTCATCTTTGAGTTTCATTATCAGGCATGTTTTTATAATTGAAAATGAACATGTTGTGCAGTGTGTTTTGTTGTATTGATGTTTGTTAAGAGAGAATGCTGAGAAGCAGAAGCACTTGCATTGTTGATAAACAGGGAACACAGAGCAGCCTCATGTCAGTGTGTTTATAAATTTGGAGAATTGGGATGCATAGTATTGTAATATTATGAAAGAGTTAGGTCAGCTCACACTTGTAACTGGTCCAGGAGTGTGTGGTCACTGAATGTGACGTTATTGTTAGCATGTAGGAGATGATTTTCTGCAGAGCTGCCTTTACTAATAACAAGTCATTGTGTAAAACTGAGGTGTTACATATAACAAAAGTGGTAGGCCATTATGCATAGGGGCATATTTCCACTAACATATAGAAATTGATTTCTATTATTAGTGTTACTGGAGAGTATGCTGCAATGCATTTTTAAATTTTAAATAGCTGGGGCTGTGCTAAAAGGAAGTTATTTCCATTAAAAGGTAGTAACCAAAGTAATGTGAAGTTGAGTTACTTTCAACAGGTAGGGGGCACTCTGCTGCAGTTCTTTATTTCTGTGAATAGAAAGCTGAGTGCTACTAAGAAGCATTTTCATCGACAGCTAGTAAACATAGTTGTGTGGAGCTATTTTAAGCATGTAGAATGCAATGTAGTGTCCATTATCGTAATCTGTTATTACAATAAACAGTAACAAGTTTTAGTGCTACAAGCTTGTATTTTCTTTCACAAGAATGTACTACAGGTTAGGCCAATAAGAGTCACTGATTTATATATAAGGATGTAGTTTTTCAGGTCTTTCATCATTCCATCTATTTTCTTAACCTGCATAGTGCAATACATGGTTTTGTGGAGTCAGGATCTATCTTTCCAGGAATTTTGAGCTAATATAAGAAACAGTGTTAACAGGACAACCGTGCATCACAAGCCACACTCACAATTGCACACAAACTTATTCTCACTGGGCCACTTTAATGATGCCAACCTGCATATTTTGGGGATGTGGGAGGAAATCTAAGGACACAGAGAGAATCCACACATTATGGGAGAGCTGATGGGGACAGGGAGGGAAGGGGAGACGGAATAAATCATTCTTTTCTTTTTATTTTATGTCAGCTCCGTTTTTTCTCATATTTCACTATTTGTATAACTGGTAACAAGTTCTGGCAAGGACAAATGTATTATTGGTGATAAAGAATAAAGGATATTGTTTTTCTGTAGTACTGTATATTCTGAAAAATGACTCTAAAATACAAAAAGAGTATATTGTGGATATCAAGTCTAATAAATTATAATCTGAAGAAGGAAGACCACTGCAAATCTGTCCTCCCAAAGGGTACAGATAGTATGAAACACATTTAAAAAGTAAGTACCAGTCTTCGCTAAAAAGAAACTGAGTTGATCAAGTTTTTTGCTTCAATTATAGAAAGATAAGAGGACTGGAATTCCTAACTGATCAGTAAAGCACATTTGCAAGCATTGTATTTAAACCTGAAGGAGAGTACATTATGGGGGTAGGAATTTATACATCTACAGTGTATGCATAATATATAAGAGTTCATGGTAAAGGCTCTTAAATTCTAATATGAGCTCTCATGAGCTCATAATGACTTTAGAGTTTAACTATGTATTAAATCTTGACAGGTCTTCACCCACCACAACAACAAAATCTAAAACTACAGTGCTAATCTTACATATTATGAAAGATCATAGCCTGTCTGACCCATGGAGCACTTTATACCCATATTCAATACAACATTCTTTCTTCTCGCCAGTACATTTCAGCTACTTTTGAATTGGCTACTTTTTTATTGATAATAGTTTACTATCCCTCCTTTAATATCGCAAATATTATAATATTTTTATGTCTGACCATTCACCCACTGGCAACTTAATTCCTTAATCCTATTAGATAAGGATTAAAAAAAAATAATTTCCACACAAGTTTTTACTTTCTTGGAGGCAGACATATCTCTAGAATTTTATATGCAGTAATATTTTGAGAAGCTTCATTTCAGGAAAGCCACATACTTACTGCATATTATGCAGAGGAAGGGACTTATGTTTTCAGTTTGATGGGTATCAGGTGTATGATTGTTTTATTGTTTTTGTTTTGTTGTAGGAAGAATGTATAAATTTAACACAGATAGGGGCTTTTTTGATTCTATATATTTTAGCCTCTTTAACCCCAAATTAGATTAAGTGGGTTGATAACGGATGAGATGCATGGACATTTGTTTGGGGTGCTTTTTACAAATGGTTGTCTCAGAACATTACAGTACAGAGATTAGAAAATACTAAATTTCACAATAATTAATATAGAAATATTAGTTTTAACATAGAAACAACAATATTAAAACAAAGTCAAAAAGGCTACACGTCAGTTTTCAACGGATAGGAAGAATGTAGTGTAGTATTCATTTAGTGTGTAAGGTGTACCATAATGTGATGTTACTGTGAACATGTGCAGGGTGATGTGCTATAGGACAGCATTTTTCCAAAAAATGTACAGTGCCATTTTACTGACACTAATTAGTGGATTCTTTGGTACAATGGGATGGAGAGTGTATCAGCACTGATACAGAAAGCATTATGCTGAACTGCAGTATTACAACTAACAAGCAGGAGGCACTTAAATACCACTTCAAGGAATTGATGATTTACACCATTGTTCTGTCATGTGCTTAACAGTAATCTAGAAGGAGGAACTGTTTCTCAATGCAGGGTTGGTGCAGCATTCTGTGTGCTGCAGTGCAGTACTATTGTAAATATCGAGTGTTGTAATACAGTGTAATTGTAAACAATCATTAGACACTGTGCTGCAATATAGTGTTCTGTAAGTAAGATGGCAGTTCTGGAATATAGAATTGGTTCAATAGTAGCAATTACAGATGACTGCATTCTAATGTGATATTACTTTTAACAAATAATGTGTTCTGTACCATGTTTCATTGTCACTGTAAATAAGTAGAATGTACTTTGCTGCAATGTACTGTTCAATTAAGAAAAGAATTATAATACACAACTGTGCTTCAGTCTACAAGTCAAACTTGTTAATGTTGTAGTTACGTATTAAGAGATTTTACATTACAGGGCTACAAAAATTGTTTCTTTTAAAAATCTTTGAAGAGGAGCTGCAGTGTGGCGTAACTATTAAAAAGTAGGAGGCACCTTCTCACAAGATTTTGCTCATATTGGTGCTAGTATCTGGTACTTTACTAAAAATCTAGGGACTGTACTAATAAGGATTTCAACCATTTGTTAAAGAAGTGTCATGTATACATTTTGTAAATACAGTACCACGCAGGAGTAGATGTTGTATTACCTCAGGTATGCAAAAATAAAGACTTTCACTTTAAAATCAAGAGAAAGACTATGACAATAGAATCCATTCAAGGCTGTAGAAACTCAGCTTGTCAATGAGTAGATGCCTACTTACTTTCCCTTCCATTGCTTTTTAGCCTCCACCCATTAATGTTAGTTCTCTTTTTCTTTTCTTCTCTTTCTCTCTGTCTCTGTCTCTCTCAGACACACACACACAAACACACAGGGAACTCTTGATCTTTCTACCAACTCCAGCCTTAAATTCGCCTTCAAGGAAGTAGTAATTTACACCACCATTCTACTGTCAATTTTGAGTTCATGATAAACTCAACAAACTCAAGCAATAATGCCTCTTAATGAGCCCCGGGGACCTTACATTGGAATTGGTGACTACACTTAAAGAATAAGTTTGGTATTTTGCAAGTTGAAATTATTTCTTCACAAGCATTAATTTGCCATATGAAGTGAAGCACTTTTTATACATTTTAAATTTGATTTTTTTTTTTTACATTTTAAAATGGAGGTGAAGGGGCTGGGGTTCAAACATGAAAAAATAGACTTAGACTTACCAAATAAGTCTATTTTTCAAGCCAAGAATGTATTAAGTACTCATCCACATCTTGAGATTGCATATGTATTGCAAAACAGCAGCATCTATATTGTTTTAAGAAGGAAAAAAAAAACATTTTTGTTAAATTCAGCCATTTCAAAAGAAGACCGTCAGTGTGCTTCACCTCGCTGATCATCAACCATTAAGCCACAGGTGTGCACTTTCACTATGGAAAGTCATCTCCAAGTACTGCTATTGACATTATTGAATGTTGATGCCCAGAGTGAATTGATTTCTCTGTCCTGTAGACAACTGACAATAATCACTAAAAAAATGCCACAGAATAACTCATTCACTTTGTCTGAAAAAGATAATTAAAAGTTGATTTAAAATTGCTATGAGCTCAGAACTACCATGTCTATTAGGAAGAAACAGTGAAACTTACTAATTACATTTACATATTCAAAATGAATGTTGTTCTTGGTTTTTTTATTACCTTATCTTTAGCTAGTGATATAAAATTTAATAATTGGTTTGTGTTGCTTCAGTGTGTTTCATAGTATTTTGGCTCTATTGCATAATCTGCCTTTTTCATTTTTTCAGTATTTTTTGATAGCGCATGCACAAGACACACCATAAGAAGTGTGAAATGCTGAGTTGTTGTGAACTTAGTATCGATATGCAGTTGGCATTGACTTATTCAAAACTCTAGAGCTTTTGTTAAAATGCTATGCAGTGTAAGTTCAATTCAGATTTATTGTTATGTGTACAAAGTAAAGTGAAACTCTTTTGCACACACTTCTCCAGCATAACATGCTGCCACATGGAGAGAATCTCAATCCATAGGCTATGTAAAATAACAACACAGAAAGCAATAGGTGAAAGTAAGTGCCATTCAGGAAAAAATCATCATGTGATTTGAGTGTGCATTTTTTATTAAATTGCTGCATTTGTGCGAGAATCAGTACATGATTTGAATACACATGTGCCACCAGTGCTCATTTTGAATCTTGGCAGATGTGTACTCACATGATTTCAGTCATATTGACAGCTTTACTGCTATATCTGACACTAAAACAGAACTACAGTGACAAAAGTAGAATGTTATGCAGTCTGAAGTTACGGAAATTTGATGAATTGGGATGCACCTCAAGAAAATGTCAAAACTCCACTCCAAATGGCTGCTGAGAGCAGACAAGAGACCAGGGAATCTATCTTAATCTCAAGAAAGTACCAAGAATTAGTGATAAAATGTATTATTTCAAGTTTACTTTTGTTGTCACAAGCATGCCTCAAAAAGCACATTTTCTTAAACTGAAGCATTTGCTGCTTCAAAGTGGCATGTTTCAAGGCTTTTGTTTTCACATTAATAGAAAATGTTTCACAATTTTATGTGGTAAATTAATACATTCTATGATTGTGAAAAAATCAGAAATGAAAAACAGACCTAAAAAATATCAAACTTTCAATTTAAATAGATATGGCCTACTGTATAACTAACCATATTCCTTGCCACAGCTGCATTTACTGGGGTTAGCATTAGAAATCCACACATGTCATTATATGGGAAACTCCTTTCCCATTACCTTGATAAGGGCCTTTAGCAGTTTTTTTTTCTCAATATGGCTCCTGGGGGAATAAAACTTATCACTTTTACATATTTATATATAGTACAATCAGATGCCATTTTAGGCCAGGAAAAGCCAAGCAAATTGTGAAGCTATATTGTAGGATGGTGTTACTGCAAAATAATTTGAGAGTCTAACAACAGTAGGCATTCTATGATCTCATGGCAGTGCTGTTAGATAGCAAATAGGAAGAACTATGTTGTAACAGTGTAATTTTTAGCAAGAAGAAGCACCCTGCTTCAAAGAAAACTTACATTACTGTCAAAAAGACAAGTGCCGTGCTGGAATAAGATGTTACTGTTAACAAGTGGGAGGTACTGTCTGCAGGGTGGTGTTACTGTTGACAAGTATGGGGAGTTCTGGAACCGAGTTAATTTTAACACACAGGCAACACTGTGGTATGTGTGCTTATATCTTAGAGATGAGAGCTTTAATATGATTTTCTCTATTGGTATTTGTATTGATGCAGTTATTGTTATAAACACTGAGAAGAAAACCATAATCACTTTTATCATACATTTACCATTTACCAATCATTTTTCCTAGTGATTCTAAAAACTGTAGTACATATTCCTCTGCCAGCCATGCTGATTCAGCTCATGCAGGTCCAGGTAAGGTAGCCTCGTCATATATCACGTGAGACAGACATTGCTGTAAATTGTATGGAACAAGGTGACCAGAGGAAAATGAGTTGTACCGTGTTAGCCATTATGAATGCAGTGAGAAGTCAAGCGAAATGACACCTTCTATTGGCTAACTAAAAAGATTACAATATGCAAGCTTTCGAGGCAAAATTATAATCTTTTTAGTTAGCCAATAAAAGGTGTCATTTTGCTTGACTTTTCACTACATTCATAATGGCTAACACGGTACAACACCCTAGTACTATAGCTTTATGCAAATAATTGAACCTTTAAAAATGTCCATCTTCCTCATTAAATAGTTCATTGCTATGCACAATAAGGATACTTTTCTCTAAAGAAGCTGTGAAGCTGGTGCAAGGTCTGTACCTGGAACTGCCAGTGCAGAATCAGTGCTTGATCAGACGACACAGAATTCTACTGACTGTACTCCTAACCTAACAGAATGTTGCCTTATAACAAACAGAGTCTTTTCACATTCAATCCATCATTGTTTAATAGTTTTCCAAGCCATTGACTGAAGTTACCAAAAAATGTTTATTCTCTTTACAGAGGGAATAAAGACTGGTATTTTAATGAATAAGTCTGAAATGCTTTAGGTACCATAGAGCTCACTTTACTTATAATACACCCTAAAGAGATACTGTACACTATTATTAGGCATCATACTGCAGTATTGTTGTTGTTTAGTAAGTGAACTTCGACTATTCATTACTGTCTGACCTACTTTGTGCACCTTTGGAATGTTCCATGTAACTCCCTGTGGTGTGGAATCTTCCATGGACATCTATGGAGCCAATGTTTGCTACCTACTTGCAATCCCTGAGCATAGAATATATCCTAGAAATAATCCATACAGGCTCCACTAGTTTACAAGTGTTATTCCAAGAGATTGTGCACCCATATGTATTGCAACAAACTCACAGTAGTCCAATGTCCAGTCAAAATAACTATGTACTCTGAAAGACACCCAAATAAAATGAAAGTGATATGGACTCAAGACTATAGATCTGATAGATAGATAGATAGATAGATAGATAGATAGATAGATAGATAGATAGATAGATAGATAGATAGATAGATAGATAGATAGATAGATAGATAGATAGATAGATACTTTATTAATCCCAATGGGAAATTCACATTCTTCAGCAGCAGCATACTGATACAATAAATAATATTAAATTACAGAATGATAGAAAAGTACACATACATATACATAGTCAAGCAGAAAGTCAATTGGGATGTATTATTATTGCATTCAACTTGGGGACACTATGCACTGAGACCTGAGTAAAGGGGCAACACACAGTCTTGTTAAATAATAAAAATTATTCTTTATAATGATAAGTTAAGAAATGGTAGATCTTTGGTTAACTAATTGTGTTATTCCATATTAAAAAAAGCAAAATGTAGTGCTGTGTAGTGTTGTGCTATGTTGTTATAGCTTAATAAACGCTAAATGATGTGTTTCTTAATTAAAATGTTCTGTGTTTCTTGTCAGTGAAATTGTTCGTTAAGTTTTAAGTGGACTTCTGTGTAGTGACATTCAAATAGTTGGACTTGTATTATTAAATGGTCTAATTATTAACAAATATATTAGGAGGCTATGGACAGCAACATGGAATTCTATTTAGAATTATAAGGACATATGTGGTAGAATTTGTCAATGATCTACTGAAGATATCACATTCATCTGACATAGCTGAACAGTGCAGCCATAATGGTGTGGACTAACTATAGAGTGCTGTGCAACAATAAGAGAATGTGGTTATAGCTAATAATAATAATATAAAGCATTAGTATCTGCTGTAGTGGAACAGTAGAAGTTCTTCTGGTGCAGAGTGTATGCCTATGTGTTTATTTAGGAGGGGCACTTTGCTGGTGGGCATTTAATATTGCTAGGATTAGAAAGTGGTTTGGTTAAGTAGACATACCTGAAACTGATACAAATATATTTTATAGAAACAAATCTATTTTATAGAAAAGGAAAGATGATACTGAACGTGTAAGCTACAAGAAAGAGCGAGAGTTAGAGAGAGAGAGAGAAAGACGAGGGGAGTGTAGTTTGTGAGAAACAGCTTGTATTATGCAGTTCTGCACGTGTGACCAGGTTTCTATGGCAACCACGTGGGCTGAAATATATAATTTGTCAGCAGCAGACGCTCAGCTTGGCTCATTCACCAGCCCATATCAGCTCTCAGACTGGGTACACTCAAATCTGTTTTATTGAAATCGAAATAAATCCCAGCACTCCTTTCCTCTCCTTCCGGTCGGCCTTTTTGTATTGAAATGATGCCTCGTTGCCATGGAACTGAGGTGTGTGGGCGTGTGAGTGTGTTTGTGAGCGAGTATGTGGTGGGTGAGGAAGTGATATGCAGCACTGAGTTTGTCTTCCTGTTGAAAACTTAAAAAGACAGGGACCCCTGGTGGATGGTGGAGGTACTCAGCTGTGATGCTCCCAGTGAGGTCTGTTAATGCTCCTTCCACAGATCTTGACATTAATATGTTAAAAAAATCTTTGGATATTAAGGATATTTTACCTTGACATTTATAGCACATAGTTTTAGATAACTTCCTTTTCATTCAGTGGCCTTTAATCAGCTGTCATCTTGCCATTTAGCTGCGATAGGTACAGAACCTTTCAAACAAATGCATATTACTAAAGAACAATTCTCCATTTTCTAACCTTGATTATATATTAACTTCAAGTGTAATTCCTAATTTTTTTTTTAAGTCCCAGACTGTATAGACCTAAATCCTTTTAATGTAGTCTTTTTATTATAAACCCAGCTGCTATTATAATTTGCATTGTTTATCATTTGGCAGTAAATTACTCATAAATTTGAATCTTATTCCCATTCATTGTGAAATGGCATTTCTCTTGGTTAGCTATGAACATCCCAGTCTCACAGCTTCCTTCTTAATCAGACTTCCTGGCATTCATTTTCCTTATAAATGCTCACTCATCACTTTTCTAGTTATTGTGTGATAAAGAAAAAAAAAATCAGCATATCTTGCTGTATACAGGAGAATACAGACATCTTTAGGTCACTTTCTAAAGAAAAAGCTGAATTTACAGAATTTACAAGTGCATTTTCAACTAGCATAAAAAGAACATAGGTGTTTCAGTTCAACTATATCTTGAATTTTTTTCACAAATTTTGTTCTTTGTGATGTTTCACTTTAAGGCAAGGTATTTCATGCTGCTTCACTTTTTGCTGTATATTTTTGAGGTTTAGCTTCTAGAATTTTTACTTGTGCTGTACTCCTACCCACTTGAGGCTTTTCAAATCTGTAAGTCAATTGTTTTTTTGACAATGCAATCATTTTTTTGGCTTTCTGAACCACCCACCTTAGTAAACTCTAGTGATTTAAAGCACAATGTCACTGTTGTATAGATTCCCTGTTGACTGTTCTGTTACACGCCTCCATTACTGTTATTAATATGGAGTTTTCACCTTCTACTACTCTTTCACATCTTTCAGTTACTGTACATTATCTTACTCTTGGGCCTTAGCCACACTAGAAGGTGCTGTAGTATGATGAGCAGAAATTTTCCTGTCATTTTGAAACACTGCAGTTCAGAAGAGTTTATTACATCTTAAGTGAATTATACTTTGTTTTGAGTGAATTTCATTAAAAAATGGTAATTATTTAATTATGATAAAATGTGTCAAATTATTAAATTATGTTAAATGAAGAGGAAAAAAGGTGACTCTTGTTCTGTGTGTGGGTTATGGACCCCTGCTTGCCATGGGGACCAATGCAGTCATTTAGCTCACTTATGCCAGGAAACTGTCCTATATGCAGTGGTAACCATAGCGATTATATAACGCTGATTACATAGACTGAGAGAATCAAGGATTGAAATGGACATTGTTGTAGTTAGAAAATTAAATAAATGCTTGGTAATGAAATTACCAAGATGTTAAGAAACATCTGCTTACAACAGAGAAATAATCTGGTGAAAATATAGTTATTATTTAATGATAAGAGTGAGCAACCAGACATCACCAAAATGGTGCAATTTTGGAATAAGAAACAAATGTATGTTAAGTCTGACAAAACTTAACAAATTGTACACCTGCTCCAAAGGTCTAGCAAAGATTGGTCTGGGAGTAAAAGATTGATTGAATGCTTTATATCAGAGTGTGTTAAACTCATGCAGACCAGTTATTGTTGGAGTAAAAGGAACCATACTGGAAAAAAATGAGTAAATGGGCATTTTGTTACTGGGCAAAAAGGTTAACCATTTATGGTAGTGTCCTGCATACAGATACACACATGAACTTTTTCACATATGCTACAAATTGGTCTTGTTCTATCTTTTTCCTAGATATTTTTCAGGAGTTAATTATTCCCAGACTGTACCATGTTAGGGCTTAATTGTAAGGGTCCTTTGGATTTTCTTGGTGTTTTCCCACCACACAGTAAAATAATCAGGGAAAAAAATGCAATTAACGCAAAACAACAGGTAACGTCAAGGTTAATTTGCAGGCAAGTTGAAGCTTAATTAGTGCATGATGTTAAATGCAAACCGCTAAAATGTTGGAAGAAATCAGTAGCCAGTTGTTTGCTAAACATTCAAAGCAGTGAGTCAAAATGAACCACTTTTGTATTATAGAGGATACAAAGACAAGTTGTTTTTCTTTTTTGTCCAGTTTTTTCTGTTGAATAAGCATAATTTAGTACCTTATAAGTCACACATAATCTGAATGCTGAAGAATATAGCTGGAACCATCCATCCATCCATCCTCTTCCACTTATCCGAGATCGGGCTGCGAGGGCAGCAACTTGAACAGAGATGCCCAGACTCCCCCTACCTGGCCATTTCTACTAGCTCTTCTGGGGGAATTCCGAGGTGTTGCCAGGACAGCCAAGAGACATAGTCCCTCCAGCGTGTCCTGGATCTTCCCTGGGGCATCCTGATCAGATGCCCGAGCCACCTCATCTGATTCCTCTTGATGCGGAGGAGCAGTGGCTCTACTCTGAGCTCCTCCCGGATGACTGAGCTTCTCACCCTATCTTTAAGGGAAAGCCCAGACATCCTCCGGAGAAAACTCATTTTAGTCACTTGAATTCGTGATCTCATTCTTTCTGTCACTACCCATAGCTCATGACTTCACACCAATCCAGAGAGAGCTGAAGATCACGGCCTGATGAAGCAAACAGGACAACATCATCTGCAAAAAGCAGTGACTCAGTCTTGAGCCCACCAAACCAGACCTCCTCAACGCCCTGGCTAGCTGGAACCTGTCACTAAATTTTGAATTTCTTGGTTTGTTACTTTCTATCATCTAAAAATACTCTGCACTCATGTGCAGGCATAATAAATGCTGATCAGTCTCGGGATGGTTTTTGAGCAATTCCACTGCTCTGGGCCTGCAGATTGCAACTCTGTCCTGGTCTGGTGGAACAATCCCTAAGCAAATCCGATTCCAGCACATGTTTTCAAAAACTCAGTGAAATCTACCTTTGCATACTTCATTGAACTTTGGATGCTTGGTATATTAGAATGTATTGTAGCGCAATTATGATGTAATTTCTTGCATTTATTTGTTTAACTCTCTAACAAATGGCAGGTGCATCCACAAATTGTGGTCAAATTGATTCTTATAAATAGCTGTGATCACTGGTTAGCAAATGTAATAGTGCTCCATATAAGGACACCAGCTGTCCAGTTTCCATCCTGTTTGAGAGTGTAGTCTGCAGGGCATCATGGGTCAGGTCATTTCCTTGTACAGATTTGTTGATCATTAGAACCTAGGACAGCTGGATCTCATCAATAAAATTACTTGACATTTGTTTGAAGAGTACTGGCTGCTTGATTTCCAGACCAGTCCAAATACTTTTATTAAATTCCATCTTTGTGACTCATCCAACAAAGGTCTATTATGTTACTTAGCTACTACTTAGGTGGTAGACAATGTTGTCTTAGAAGATGTGAAAGTCCATTGTGAGCCATGGTGATGTAACTTTTTGACTCCAGGGGCCATGCTGACTGGACAATGCCTCACAGACAATGAGGCTGTGACCTAATTGACAACATTGTCCCACTATAAAATCTATAAGCCCAACATGTGGCACCTATTGATTTTGATCTGTGAAAAGAAAATAGATTACAGAGGACATCATGATCTGACCTGATCTAGTTCTGTGCTATTTAGGAGAAATCCAATGCCTGGCTTTGTACCTGCAGTCTTTAGCATAGTGGACATCCAGTCATTTTCATACTAGGCTAGGATGATCTCATGTACCAGAGTACAGTATATGCAAATCTGAAAATGTGTTTTGGTGTGGAGCGGTCTTTGTATATTTTTCTAAAGACTTTAGGTGTGCCTGTTGCAATTGCCAATTTCATTCATTGTTTTACCAGTGTTTTTACATTATTTGTGATGTACCTTGTCAACTAAACACAGATCTAAACACAGATCTTTATCATTTATAATATGGTTATATATATGGTTTCCTTCTTTTGTCCATGTACACACATCAAATTTTTAAGCCAGTTTGGATAAAGTCACTGTCTAATACTGTATGTAAAACATAAAAATGATCTACACATAAATATTCCAGTTTAACTAGCATGCATAAGTAACATTCTTAACCTCTAATAAGAAGTTGACAATATTGATGATGTGCACAGACTTTTTAATAGGTAGTGGCTCAAAACCGAAAAATGATGTGTTAATTTTAATTGTGTTATTTTACTAATATAACACATCTTAACCAGGTGAAATGGCAAATAAATTATTCTTGTCTAGTTATATTGATCTTAGGAGCAAGAGGTATCATCTTATTCAGTCTCTTCACTAGAGACTATGCCAGAAGCAATATATGCAAGAGAGAGTCCCATTTTTAGACTGGATGCCAGACCATCAAAGGGCGCTATCCCTCACTTACACACACACACACACACTCCATATCATTTTTATTTGAATTATTTGAAGAGTCTGGAATCTCAATGAAAATACTTAAATACAAGGCTATGCCTTTACTCTGAAGAAATACTGTATAAATCACTTCTCATTTCAGAACATTTGGTATAACTGCAACATATCTTATTGTGTTTGAAGAAGATACATTTGTTTTATTTGTCTCCTGGGGGAAATTTGGCTTTTTACAGAAACTCTTTAAATAAATAAATAAATACATAAATAGATAGATAAGTAGATAAATAAATAAATCAAATTACACACACACACTTTGGTATGAATGCACACTGGAATGACGATAAAGCAAGAAAATTCAAAAGAAAGAGAAGTTCTAACTTGACTGTCACAATCATAGTGAGGCATATTGCAGACATATTGGTGTTCATATAAAGAAGTCCCAGTAGCATCTCTGGACCACCCTTGAAATTTCTGTTCATATAACAACTGTCCATTCTGGTTCTTTACAGGACATCTGCTGATTTCTTAGTCATCTCTTAGTCATCTTTCAGTACATTTTGTTGTTCACTTGAACTTCATCTGATTTCTGACATTTACTAACCCTTTATGCTATTTCTTTAAGGTGAATGCTGTGTTACCCTAAAATTATTCTTCCACACTATCTCCAGGGTGTCTAGACTGTGAACTATAACTGAGCTTACCCTTTTTTGCCGTTTGCACATTAGCTCTTACTTAAAAGCTTCTTTCACACATTAAGTGAGTTCTTTCCAAAATGTCTGAATGTATGAGTGACATCTTTCTTGTACGTTAAAAACCCTAATTGCACCGTTGAACATTAAATTTCTCTCATGCAAAAAACAGTGTACTTAATAGATTTAGTTGTTCTGAATCCATTTTTGAAATTGGAATTTTTGTACTACAAACTGTTTCCACATGATTTTGGATTCAATGAAAAACATGTAGATTTTTTTTTAAAAATAAACTATGCTTGTTTTATGGCATAGGTATTCTATTCATCATGATTAGAGTATTATTTATTATTAGAGTATTATTTGAAGTATATTTTGTGCTGAAAAATGTCAGTCTTTCTTATTCATTCTTATCATTAGTTGAGGTGGAAATGACCCAAAATCAAGTATTTGCTATGAAGTCAGCATTTTTTTCTGTCTTCATGTTTCTTCAAAATAACCAGAAATTTATTTTTAGATGGTTAGAAAGATGCCTTTTTTATTTCTGATAGAAAGTTATTATTTAAATGGTTTTTACAGGAATATGTACAGTAAGATTGAATTGATTCATCTACTGCCTTGGCCAAGTAACATGTAAATAAACAGTAAAACAATAGACAATCTTTTTTTATTGAAAAATAAATCATTTCCCACAATTTTTTTAAGAATACAGAGGCCGAATACAATGAAGAACTAGATGAAGAGCTTCTCTCTTCCTACCTAGCACTCAGATGTCTTTAAAAATCCATTTTTCTTCACTTTCTACACTTTCATTTGAATTTTTTTCCCTGAGAACATGGGAGCGGTCTTTGATGAACGTGTAGAGAGTTTCCACCAGGATATCGGTCAAACTGAAAGACGATATAGTGGAAAATGGAGTCTATATTAGCAGACAACTGTTGGTCATTACAGTTTCAGAGGATTTATTAATTAAATTTAAAACAATTTAAATCAATTATATGTGTTATTTATATTTTTACAAGTCTAAATGACTAATTTTAAAAGTTTGTAACATTTTTTCTGTAAAATATTGTTTTTTCAATTAAAACCTTCATCTCTCAAAAACTGGATGTGATAGATTAATTCTGTTCCTAGAGTTGAATTAAACATCATAATCTATAGGGAACAGACCAGTGTTGTCATGCAGATCAGTTCAGTTTACTATAAAGGCTAGGTTTTTGCGCAGTTCTGTCAAAAAGAAATCATCTCACTGGTGCCGTGATCTGGATTCAACAGATTAGGGCTGACCTGTCACCAGTGAGCTATTCACAGAGGACAAAGTGTAAAACATCAATAGCTCAACTATAAAGTGTTACAAAAAATACAAGTTAGTGTCTCACAAGGAGGACATATGTGTTTAGTTCAGCTGGCTCTGAAACTTAATTTCTGCCTTTCCAGAGGGAGGACAGAGGTACTCAGGGCCTGCCCAAGGGTTTCTGGTACCCTAGGCAAGATAATCCTCCCATGAGTCAGAATAGATAACCATGTCATCTGGGTAGGCGGCACTATAGGAACTGTGGGATTGAAGCAATCTATCCACCAGACGCTGGAATGTCGCTGGTGCCCCATGCAGCCCATATGGAGGACCTTGTACTGTCAGTGTCCAGTAGGGGTACTGAACGCGCTCTTTTCCTTCGCAGACTCCATTAAGGAATTTTGCCAGTACCCCTTCATCATGTCTAAAGTGGTCAAATATTGAGCGTTGTCCTGCCGCTCGAGGAGTTAATCAAGTCGGGGTATCAGATATGCATCAAATTTAGAAACATGGTTAAGGCGTCGGAAGTCATTACAGAATGTCAAGTTTGGAGACCAATATTATTGTACTGGACCATGGGAAAAGACTTTCATGTTCAACATCTGTTTGATTTCCAGTTCAACTTCAATTCTTTTTCTCTCAGGAAGTTGGTAAGGATGCTCCTGGATGATCATCCCTCATTCTGTGACAATGTCATGCTCAATCAGAGAGGTCCGGCCTGGTTGTTTGCTCACTACGGACAGGATTACTGTTTCCAGCTCCCGCCGTTGTTGTGGTGTCAGATTAGGGTTGAGATTAAGGGAATGTTTTTGAATGAAAAGGGAAACAAGGCTGTCCAGAGAAGGGATCAACTTCCCTTTCCTTTCACGGTTTCAGCAGGTTTATATGATACACTCATTCACTGGGCCAATGATTTGGTTGTTTGACCAAGTAATCAATGAGTCCTCTACTTTCCTTAATCCCATAAGGGCCTTGTCAATGGGCCAGTAGTTTAGAATGAAAGATAGGCACTAGGACCATTACATGATCCCCCGGAAATAATTCCCACAGGGTGGTGTTCCGGCTATAATGACAGCCTGTGCTGACTGTGCTTTGTTCATATCCTTTAGAGGCCTGTGGGACTTCCCGATAGGCAAATAGAACGAGGGGAAGTAGCTGATCCCAGTTTCTTCCATCCTCACTTACCACCTTACCTAACATCCGTTTTTAAGGTCTGATTAAATCTTTCTGTTTGATGGTGATTGACTGATGTCTTCAGATGTTTTATCCGCAGTAACTTGGCAACCTCCCTGAATTTTTCCAAGGTAAAGGGAGCCCCCTGGTCTGTTAAGACATCTTCGAGGATCCCGACTCACAAAAAAACCCTACCAGTTCCCATTCAATGTTTTTGGAGGTAGCCGTGCGCAAGGGAACGGTTTCGGGATACCGAGTAACATAATCCACAAGGACTAATATGTACTTGTGTCCTCAGGCTGAGGGTTCCAATGGACCTATGAGATCGATACTGATTCGTTCAAAGATAATATCAATGAGGGGGAGAGGTACTAGAGGAGCACAGTCCCTCCTACGATCTGTCACAATTGACACTCTGGACAGGAAGCGCAAAACCGATTGACCTCCTTGTTTAGTCCAAGCCAATAAAATCGAAGTTTAATTCCTTCTAATGCTTTTTCTGTGCCCAAGTGGGACCCCAGGAGATGAGTGTGTGCTAATTCACAGACCTATACTACCGAGTTTACCCATAAATACAGGTTAGATTGGTCATACCTTTTAGCCATTGTCGCGGTAGAACAAATCAGTGAGCAACAATGTAAATGTTACTTCCAGAATCAAACATGCCGGTCACCCACCACTCCTGTATAAGGAAATGACAAAGGGTAAGCGATGGCACAATACCTTTCTCCTCGGGTGATGTTGCATTTCTTGGGTTCACACAGTTGGGGACAGGTGGACACAATGTGGCCATCCTCCCCACACTTGAAATAGTGGGAAAGATTGGGTTGTTTTTCCCAAGGCCTAGCAGCAGTGCTGGGCTCATTGGGGCGGTGGGTGGGCTCAGAGGATGGTACACGTCCCTGTTGGGATGGACGAGTGGCCTGTTCTGCCCTCTCCAATTTACAGGCCACCTGTTGATGATCGATTACATCCACCAAAGTTTCCATATTTTTGTATGGATGTTTGCAGACCTGCTGAGCGAGATAATCAGGGAAAGCATTAATTAAGCTTTTGCAAGCCAGTTGCTCTACAATCTGCTGACTGTTATTTTCGTCTGGCCGTAGCCAGCGCCCAGTCTCCCCCCATATCTCAAACGTCTGAGCCCGGATTGGCCTCTCAGAGTCAAACTTCCTGAGGTGCCATTCCCTCACCTTTTGGTCTGCTGATATGCCATAGCATTTCAGTACCTCGGCCTTGAGTGTCCTGCTTCTCCCACTCCACGTGCTCCCAAGTGATGTTGTCTGGCAGTACATTAAAAAATTTTTAAGTTTCTTTCGATATCGTCTCAGTGAGTAACACCAATACCTGTGACGGAGCTCTGGCTTGATTGGATTTTACTGCAGTTGCGGCTGCCACACAGGCCTCGGACTTGGACAGCTGTGTTCTTGTCTCCCCCAGCTGGACTTTCACCCGTTGCAGTTCAGCCATGATGGTAGAGAGTACATTGCTCAGGTCCTGCTCTTCAGTCATTTTCTTCGATCTTGGATACTGCTGACTACGCCAGTTGTGAAAGGATTGGAGTTCAACAAAAACAAAGATATGGGGATTTGCCCTGCATATTGATGAAGAGTAATCAATTATGACTGAAACTGGACTTTTCTGCTAAATAACAAAAATCAAATGAGTACGGCAATCAGGTCGGTTTTATATGAAAATGTCAGAAAATTAAATGATGTCACTAGTAAGAGACAAAAATGAGGTCATCATGGCGGGACGGAGGTGAAGGATAGGACAGAAGTGAGGTCATCTGATAAGGAAGGGAAGTGATGAGTTTTGGCTTAGTCTTCCATGGGTCTGAAAGAGGAAATAGAAAAGTCATTAATGCTCATTACCAACCCTTTTCTTGATGTCATGATGTCCCCGTGTTGGACCCTTTGGCTGTCCCCTAAGCATGCATGTGTTACAGTGGCTTATCCAAAAACTTCACAGCTACCTTCCACATGATGTCCTGTTGAAAAACCACCAGCAAACAAATGTTTATTATACATTTTTTGTGGAATTAATGGCAATAATTATCATATAATATACTTTACTTTCATATGTGTTAGTAAACAATAGCCTACCTAGTTTTTTCAGTGTCATTCAATGAAAATTGAGGCACACACTTTTATTCAGAAGCAATCAAATAGGTACTAACATTAGAAATGGGCACTTAAGGGGAAAGGGGTCAATAAGGGGAAAGGTGCAGGAGCTTGAGCCACTGCAGCCACCCCTTTGTGCACATCCTTGGGCAATATTATTCTTACAATCATATTAACCAATTAAGAGAAAACCTATAAGAGGAGAGTATCATTTTCATGAATAATAAATTAAATTTCCTGTGAATGTCTTGTATTGAAACTAAGTGATTATCACATTCCCTAATTTACTGTCTTTCTCGTACTTTTTGGACTGCCTTACTATTTTTATTACTAGACATACATGTTTTTTTAGGGAAGTTTGATTATTTTAATAGAATGCTTTGAACCGGACATAGTCATTTACCAGCTGTTAGTACTTCATTGCAAACTTGAACTCATGGTGGGCTATCGATGAAGTAAAAATGGCAAGAATTGTGGACAAAAAGGAAGAGGCTATACTAGTATTTAACATATAAATAATGGAACAGTTTTGATGAGCATTGGCAATAGAAACACAGTATGCACAATTGTAATGTATACCTTAACTATGTCCTACACACAAAAAGATGAAGCTAACAAGGCCCTTTTTCTAAAGCATTTCTATATTTACATATTTTCTTAGTTTCATTGTTTATTAAATCATTTATATAAATTGAAAATACATGGTTTATCAACACTGCACCATATTGAGTGGATAGCTAGTTCTTCACTTTATCCACTTTAATTAAAGGAGAAATGTCTGTGTGTTTTGTTGTTGTATCTGTGTGCCCGTCCAGTTTCTAGGATTAGGAAGAAAAAGTTAAAAATAGCCCAACCATATAGAAGGGGCCAAAAAAATCAAAAATGCTGATGAGAAATACCAAATAAGGTCTGAAAATAAGAAAATTGGTCTTATTGGCTTATTCTGTCATCCGACATGATATGCAGGCAACATCAGTTTGGTTGCAACTTTCTTGCACCAGCTCAGGACACATGAATGAGGTTTATAGCTATAAAGCTAATGACAGATAATTTCACTTGGTGGGCAATGGATGAGTGAAAATTGACAAACACATCAGGAAACCAAAGCCGCAGCACGTCTAGTCTCGAGTCACTAAACCAAGGCAATGCAGTAGTGATCCCCACTGCATTTTTCCAGCAAAACCCTTTGGTTGGTCATTTTGACGAGTGATGCCAATAGGACCAGCACCAATAGGCGGCTGTATCTGAACAGGAAAAGACTCCACTGCAAGGGAAAGAGATTAGGTGTGTATTATTATACCAGACCAAATAAACAACACACGTATCAGATAAAAAAACATGAGGTCCATATTGATTGCTTAGATTTCAACTCTCCTTAGATGGCCAGCACAGCTACTTTTTAAAATAATTGCTTTTGTTACTTTTAAATGCACTTTATGCTAACTAGCCTATACGTATAAGCATGATATGATCACCTGTTTTATGTTTTGAAAGTATGTTTGCCAGTATGTACTGATTTCTAAAAAATATAAGTTCATTGTTGTTTACACAGCTTAGTCACTTGTTTCTTTTGTTTTGATCTAGATTCTTGATAGAAATTAAGATATTTTTATAAAAGCTAGAGTATTTATTTTGTGCTAAAGATTTTCAGGAAGCAGAAGTTAGTCAAAATCATAATTAGAATTCCTAAAGCATTAGTCATGTTTGTGATGTAACAAATTGATCTGTAAATTGTGAGATCATAGATTGAACACAATTTATTATTGTTTAACGGAACAGCCTGAAAATCATAAAGCCATCTTAAAGTTAATTTCAAATCATGCTGCAGACTAGCATGCCTAAGCTAATTGTGTATTTGATTATTATTAATTGCATAATTCTGTTATGAAGATTTAGCCATACATTTGAGAGTGAGAATAGTGTTGAAAAAAGATAAATCATCAGCAGATCTGAATGGTCATTACCTGCAAATTCATCTTTAAGATTAGTTCCTGTAAAACGTATGGTATTAGTATTTTTGTGAAGGAAGAGCAAAAAGCCAAATAGCCATCACAAAAAGCAAAGAAAATATGTATTTTCCTTTTCTCCAACCTACTTTGAGTATTTTCAGGTTTCACATACTTGAGTTACAGTGCGATTTTACACCAGACTTTCCCTTTTATACTACAACTAGCAAAATACCCGCGCTTCGCAGCGGAGAAGTAGTGTGTTAAAGAGGTTATGTAAACATATATATACATATATATACATATCTACATATACACATATCTACATGTATACATATATATATACATATACACATCCACATATATATATATATATATATATATATACATACACACACACACACATATCAACATATATATACACATACATATACACACATACATACACACACACATATACATATATACATATACACATACATACGCAGTGCGTTGTAACACGGGCTGTGATTGTTACATGGGAGGGAGACGACAAATCACAGCTTCCCGCTTTCTAATCGGGCCTGTGATTGGTGCTTTGACGGATGCCCAGATCCCACAGTATCTCCCCTTAGGAGAGGCATTAGGCAAGTGTAATTGAATAGCGGTGCTGCAAGTTTAGCTTTACACCTGTTTTTATTGCTTATTGACTGAAAGGGGCTTTCATGAAAAAAGTTAGGGCTTTGCTACAGGATACACCCTCCACAAGTTAAGTTTGTATGCGGGCGGTATGGTGGCGCAGTGAAAGGTGCCAGTTAGGAGACCCGGGTTTGCTTCCCTGCGTGGAGTTTGAATGTTCTCCCCGTGTCTGTCTGGGTTTCCTCCGGGTACTCCGGTTTCCTCCCACAGTCCAAAGACATGCAGGTTAGGTGCAGTGGCGATTCTAAATTGTCCGTGGTGTGTGTGGGTGTGTGCACCCTGCGGTGGGCTGGCACCTTGCCCGGGGTTTGTTTCCTGCCTTGTGCCCTGTGTTGGCAGGGATTGGCTCCTGTATTTAGGATATAGCGGGTTGGATAATGGATGGATGGACATTTGTATGCATAGCCCCATTTGCCCGTTTTCGTTTTTTTTCTTTCTTCAGTAATATTTCAGCAAACCCGGAGCTTGTCAGTTCAAATCCTGGTACTGACACCACTGTGTGACCCTGAGGAAGTCACTTCACCTGCCTGTGCTGCAAAAAACAAAAGTAATGTAACAAATGAACCTTAGATGTTGCAAGTTGCTGGAATAAAGGCATAAGTCAAATAGATAAATATGTATTATACACATAGGAACTATTCATTTATTTTCAGTTAAGTCATCTGCAGCAAACCTTTATAAATGAGGGTTTCTCCTTTTTAGATAGTGCAAACTGTTTCTTCTTCATTGAGGTTTTCTCTTGGAGAGCTTTTTTCATTTCATTGAAAATTAAAGCAGCAGCTGCCAAAATATGTAGCTTTCTTATTAATTTTTCAACATTGTGTAAAATAACTTTATAAAGTAACATAAAAGGTTTAAATACTGGTTATCCTTTTACACTAAAATATTACTAAAGAGATACAAAAAAGTAAAATGCATATGTTGTTTTTCTTTAAGGAGATTAAATATTACTGAAGAAAGAAAAAAAAAACTAAAACAGCCAAATGGGGCTATGCATACGAACTTAAAAGGTTTAAATAAAACAGAAATATATACCTTTATTTTTACTTCCTTAACTTGTGGAGGGTGTATCCTGTAGCAAAGCCCTAAGTTTTTTCGTGAAAGCCCGTTTCAGTCAATAAGTCTTAAAAACAGGTGTAAAGATATTGACAATAAGCTACACAAACCCACCAAGACATGGAATCGTTTAAATCAAGGCACGAGTCGAAAAACACCATCCCATACTATTAGTTAACGATTAACACATTTCTATATGTATTGTAAGCATACAATACAACTGATAATATGTTGTGCTTATTTATCTGGTGTACCGACATTTTTGCGCGTTTAACGGCTGAAATCCAACGTTGTTTGTGCCCTTCAGAATGAAAACAGTTTGCATTTACCTTTTTAATAAAAGGCGAGCTTTTAAGCCTGAGAAATCACCCCGTAAATGCACACGTTTAATTGCACATGTGTTAATATGTATGCTTACACAGTATTAAAAGTCAGTCAACAATTAACGTCATTTACCTTCGTTCCCGCGTTTGAGTCGTGCTGTAAATCTCTTCCTTGTTTTCAGTTCACGTGATTACGTAGGAGGCGTGATGACGCGATACGTTACTCTGCCTCCTCCATTACAGTATATGGATAAAAAAGAGGTTCCAGTTATGACCATTACGCGTAGAATTTCAAAATGAAACCTGCCTAACTTTTGTAAGTAAGCTGTAAGGAATGAGCCTGCCAAATTTCAGCCTTCCACCTACACGGGAAGTTGGACAATTAGTGATGAGTCAGTCAGTCAGTCAGTCAGTCAGTGAGTCAGTGATGGCTTTGCCTTTTATTAGTATAGATAACACAGTCAAAATTCCATGTGCTTCTCTGTGGTATACACACATTTACATCTACCTACTGCACAGTAGCAAATTTTTCTACCAAAATCTAACAATTTACTTTACAGTTTTTCCACAAGCTGTCAGTGTTTTTTTTTCTTTTAACCACCAAATTCAAATGTTTTTATTTGATATATTTCCCCACTAGGTATTAAAGCTTTTGTTTGATGTTTTTTATAACAGATATACCTTTGTACTACACTGTAGGCACCAAACATAAACAAACAAAGTAATAGGACCAGAACAAACACTTGCATTAACAGTAAGAGGCAGGGTGAAAATATTTCCATATCTGCCCAGATCCTGTAATATTTGAGCTGTCTTAGATAAATGACAAGTTTAAGCCATTCATGTGTTTTTAAACCTAATAGGCTTTTCAGTGTTGGTTATGGAGTTTACTTGTTTTGGTTCTTGATTTTGCCAAGATTCCCATAATGAATACCTAGGGATTTAGTGGCTTATGACATACATTTATTAAATGTTGGTTGTGAGTGGCACATTTTATTTGCATGTTGGGAATGTATCATCAGTAGTTTCTTGAAAGAGTATATCAGTGGTGAAATATAAATATACATTAGCAATTTATAATTAATGAAGTACTGTGTTAAAGTGTATAGAGTAAATTGAGGTAATATTGTAAAGTCAATTTCATAGTATATTGCACAAATATAGCACATAAAAATAAGTACTAAAAACATAACAGGCAGCATTAAGCATCTCACCCACCTCAAAATTACTTGTAAAATTTGAATTGCCAAGAATTGAGCATATTAAAGCTCCACCTTGGGTACTGTGTGAAAAGATAATGTAATGGACAGGGAATCCTGCTAGTTCCAGGGTCTGAATATATTCATGTTAAATCTCATATCACAACTAGCCAACACCTCAGTGCTAACTTTGTAGCAAAATTTTACCTCAGAATGGTGAAAGTGCCTTTCCTTTTAAAACAGAAAGGAATTGGAAGATATTATGTCGAATATTAATATCCAAGCAAGACAACAATATCTTTGGGAGCTTGAATTTAAAATGTTTCTACAACTCTTTTTCTAAGATAGGGTATTCTTAATAATGACCTCCAGAAACAGTTTAAACTGCTCTGAGCTGACTGAATATTGCAGTTAGCTGAGATTTTATAACTGCCACTTACTTTCCCACACAAAGGCAATTTCTTCAAAAAGAACACTGCAATAGCTGTAGACTCCCCATTTTAGCCATCTGTGCAGCAATCTTCATGACAAAAAATAAATAAATAATTGCAATAAGCTGTTGTGGAAAAAGTGCATATTAAACACATTTTCTGTTTATTGTAAAAGATCTAAATGTATATCTGTAAAATGTGTTAAATATTAACATTTTTATTGCTGCCATTATTCATAAATGGATTATGGAGACTGTTAGGTATCAATAAATATTTTTTAGTGAAAATCTTATTTTAATGCTTATTGAGATAGAGCTAAAATAAAAAAAAAAGATTTTTTTTTTCATTTATTCATTACTAAAAATCTGATTCAGGCACCAACAATATAGTATGGCATATTGATGTACTATTGCTTCTTTTCTTTCGATTCCTGTATTGATAGTTGAGCAGCAGGTTTTATTTATGATGCTGAGGGTGTCAGGATGATGAAAACAAACTCTGCCATATCTGTGAGCACACATGTCAATAATAGCTCAAAGGATCACCCTCCAGAAAGATCTTGAAAACATGCCATGGGTTTAGTGCTAAAAAAGACCAAAACAGCTGCACTAGCCAAAATGTTTTGGAAAAACATGTAACTGACAATGCATTCATAATATGATTTGTTTTCTTTTTTCTCTTGTCCACTTATGCCTCGTAAACAGTGGAAAGCAGAGACAATGCAGAATTAGGTTTAATATAGTTTCTATTTTGTTTCCACTACATTTTTCCAAATGTTTCTGAAGATGTTTTGCCCTGGTTAGTTCCTGTTCTGCATGTCGAACTTGTAGTGACCTGATAATGGCTCAACAACTGGTTGGAGGCATTGCTGTATTTTCCTTGCAGTAATTAGTTACAGTCCAAATACTTACTAACAGTGTATAAACAAGTATTAAAGAAGCTGGGATAAAGAAGCTGTCCTGCACGGTATAAAAAGGTGTCAAAATGAACACTATAAAAAGCAGCAAAAAACAAAACAAAAACAAGAACAATGAACAATATAGGGATTTATTCTTTATTTTCATTGTGTGAAAGTGCACATATAGGCTCTGTTTATGTTTGATGTTTGATACAACTACCTTTTCTTTTATATTTCTTTCTTGTAATGAAAATACATCTAGTATCTAGATACTAGGTTTGCGCCTATGACTGTTGCTAATGGACAAAAACAGTTCTTCAGATTCAGGTAATGAGAGGCATATGAGAGATTGGTTGGGGTAGACTAATTTATGTGAGAATCAGATTAGATAGATAGATAGATAGATAGATAGATAGATAGATAGATAGATAGATAGATAGATAGATAGATAGATAGATAGATAGATACTTTATTAATCCCAAGGGGAAATTCACATACTCCAGCAGCAGCATACTGATACAAAAAACAATATTAAATTAAAGATTGATAACAATGCAGGTAAAAACAGACAATAACTTTGTATAATGTTAACGTTTACCCCCAAGGGTGGACTTGAAGAGTCGAAATTAGTAGAGATTAGCATTTCATCTAACTATGGCTCATCTGAATTACTCTGTTGCCACCGTTTACACTGTTTACATGCATTTCAGATTCTTTTCTAGTTGTAGGTACATAATTAATTTTATCATTAAGTGACTTATACTGCAGTCACCTAGGTAAAAATCTAAATATGGTCTGCCCACTATCATGGTATTTTTTTGCCATAGGAGATTATTAATGTTTGTTCATCTAATATTTAGATTCAAGCTGTAAGTGATGCACAAAGCTTTATTAAATATAAAATAAATAAAATCCTTGGTTACTCTAAATCTTCACTTAATTGGTTGCTTTCCTTCTTACTTGTAATTCTGCAGGATATTTTTTACTCTTCAGTACATCGCATAATGTAAGGCATGACTGAGACAAAATGTGCAAAGCTTATGTTTTTTTGTTTTTTTTAATTTTACATTTCCTGTATTTTTCTGCAGCATTGTAAATAGCCAGACAGAATATAGAACTGGGCATTATGTATAAAGAGCTCCTCCATCACAAAGTATTAGGGTCAGTTTAAAGCCAAATACCACCAAAAGCATTTTGCAGCACTGGGAAACTGACTGCCCTTCTTTTTGTCTAAAAGTCTGTGGTTGGACAGAGGGATCACCAGACATAAGAGAACATGGTGGCAGAATGCAGAAGTAGAGATGGCAATCAATTAGAAGAAAAGATACTGCAAGGTATGGCAGAAAAGATAGGTATAAGGTGACAAGGTGACCTATAAGGAAGCAATGTGAAAAAGGAAGCAATAGTCTTGCACTTAGTTGCAAGAGTACAAGAAGCCAAGATGTGGGAACTTGAAGGTGAGCTGCAGAATGAGAAATGTGTTAAGGATCGTAAAGCAGATGGAAGAAAGAAGAAAGACTGGATGTAGTAGGTGAGTATTACTCTAGACATGTTCAAGGGAATATCATGATTGATAGTAAATTAGATTAGAGATACCTGGAAGAGTACATGGAGAAGTTGAAGAATGAAGAAAAAGAATGGAATATTGATTCTTGTTTTGAGCAAACAAAGGGGTGAGCTATAGGTTTTCAAAGGAGGAAGATACAGAACAATTTAAATGGCATTGGAAATGTTAAAGGCAGTGGAAAGTTGAGTGGGTGACAGACCTGGGCAACATGTTCTTGTTCTAGTTTTTTGATCAAAAGTAGAATCTTGGATTCTTTTGGAGTCCTTATGTAATTCAGAATCTACAGGTTTGAAATTTGTGTAACTGCATATTTCTGAAGTAATATTTAATGTAATTATATTGAGTAAATGATAAAAAAATATTTTTTAAAAGATAATTCTTTGTAAAAAAAACATAAGCACAAATGAGAGAGTATCTTTTCTCTTTTTGACTCTTGTGAAACATGTTCAGCATTTATTTCCCTTGACTCCACAATTTCTAGGTTCTTGTCAGAAAACTAAAACATATAAAAGTTGTCACCACATCAAATGATATATTGTACATGTATCCTAGTTTGAATGTTTTGTTTTAGACATCATAAATCCAATATGTGCTATGATTTTGGTCAGAGTTACTACATGGTGATTGATCAGTGTATAAAATAAGGTTGGTTTATACAGAAATGTGTATGCTTCTACACCCAAATAAGGGAGTAGGAGTATGGAAGATACACAAATATAGGATAAAAACTAACCTGTGTCAGTACTGCATTATATTTTTAACTATATGGAAATATGTCCCATTTTCCATACATCTCCATGGCTTCTCTGTCTTCATGTATTTTTGTCCTTCTGCTACTTGTTCTTTTCTCAGGGTGTGGTCAGATTTCTCTTAAATAAAAATAGATGGTGCTTTTGTATTGCAAAACAGAACCAGGTGGTTATGAGGTGCATGGTCGGTATGTGGAACTTTTTTTGAACTGTGATACCTTCAATAAAACTGTTAATGATAAGGTAAGTTGTTGTCAATCTGTGATTTTATGCAGATGGCAAGACTAATAATGAAAGCATTATGGCTATATGTGCCATATTTAAACATGTATTTTTGTTGCTTGGATTTATGTGGCTTCTGTAAGTACGTTTTTGCGAAAGATGCAGTCAGAAATGCTTTAGGCATCTGACAAAATGTAGGCACTTGCTGCAATTTGAACAGATAACAGTTGTCAGCTCAACTTAATAACATCTGTAAGAGGCAAGTTTATAGGTAATTGCACAGTATAAAAAGTATAGGAAATGGAATAAATGCTAAAATAAATGTTTAAAAATGCAACAAAAAGAACAATTATTATTACGGTAATTTCTTACATAAGCACAAAAAAAATATTGCATTTGATGAAGTCAGTGTTGAGTCAAGTCAATTGAACTGTTGTGCACATAGCATAATGAAATTCTTACTTGCATGTCTCCTAAGAACAAACAAGAAAAATACAATACAAAAATAAATAAAAGTATAAATATAATATATAAAAAACTTTATAATATATATATAATTATAATATTAATATATAATAAATATATACAGTATATATTTATTATATTTTATATACTGTATACATAAAATACACTCAATATGAACAATATTTGTGAGTGTTATACAGTTATACACACTTTTATGTTAAAGTGTTTAAAAAAACGTGTGCAGGAAATGTAACAGGTAAGGGTAAAGTCCCATTTTATCATTTTTGTTTTATTAATTAAAAATAAATTAATAAATAAACATTTTAAACATTAAATAAATATAAAATTAATAAATAAACATTTTTAAAACGATTGTGGTTCTAATTTCTGATGATTCCTGATGTTAATGGAAGAGTGGTAATAGACTATTCTAGAATCCTTTTGTTGATTATAGTGTAACTGTTCATATTGAACCAATGAAACCCTTTGGTTTCTAATGATTGTACAGTCAAAAATATTTCAGGATAGCATTAGGTGCATTCTATCCCAACTATACCTGAGTGTTTGATGATGAGTCTAGGAATAGCCTCTGGAATGCTGAAAAGGCTTACCATACATCAGCAACATTTTTCAGTGAACCTACAGAAAGTAAGTCATCATCTAGGGAATAAAGTGGAAAAATTTACTTTATTTAACAGAACAGGTTTGTTTTCCTAAGCTTACTTGTTAAAACTTTGCTCTCTCATTTGTTTCAAAATATCTATTTTTAGCACAGCCTCTTATGAAAAAGCATGTAGGTCTGACTGGAGCTAAATTACCACTTCTTGTTTATAATTTATTATTGTCTCTACTGGGATCCATAATCTATTAGTTATTACTTATTTTCTATATAGCCTAATATGGGCAGTAGGACAGCACAAGTGATTCTGAAATACTTATAAAAGTACAGTATATTGAATGCAGTGAATTACTTCTTGTTTCACAGAATGAAAGCTCAAACTAGGCAACAAGCTAATCAAAGTCTTTACGAAAGGTGGAAAATTGACCTCTGAATTAGTCAACGATGGAACACAAAATCAAATTATCACAACAATAATTTGCCCGGAAACCATTGTTCTCCTGATTCATTTTCATAATGGGAGATACAGAAATCATTAAAATATTTTGTGAAAGGCAGAACATCAATGATTTATTGTATGGAGTACCAAAAAATTTAATATAACAAAAAACAGCTATGTACTGAAGAAAAACACAAATGGGAAGGATAGCCAAAAGGGGAACATATATTTAAATAAAAATAACAGAAAAATAACATTAGGTTCCTCTCCTGGAATGACAACAAATTATTGTCCCTGATACAAGGTTTTCTTCCTGTATCTTTGGCATCTGATTTAAATATTTCCTGGCCCCAGTCTTGTGATGTTTTAGCTCAGTTGAGAGTGTGTACCATAAATTAGATAGATAGATAGATAGATAGATAGATAGATAGATAGATAGATAGATAGATAGATAGATAGATAGATAGATAGATAGATAGATATTTTATTGATTCCATGGGGAAATTGTGTGCATAATACTTTAAATCAGTAATTTATGTGCCCCCAGCAGAACCACTTGGGTAAGTACTTTTTTGAGAGCATTGAAATGGGCAGGGCATACTGCTCTGGTTTAGCCTGTTTACAAAATCCTTTCACCTGGAATGCTTTTTTCACATGGATCCTGTCAATTCTGTTTTCTTTTTTCCTGCTATTTTAGTAGTCCTTTTGCTTCTGAAACCCCCTTGCCAAATCAAAATTTCCTTACATATTTAAACATTAAATAGACATAAATACAATTGCTGTTATATGTGTTTCAGCTGCCCTTTTCAATTTTTTTGTTATTTCGGTATATTTTGCTTTGTCTGTAAGATAAAACGTCAGACTAGACAGTCCCTGGATAACAGTTCTTGCTTTCAAAGTTAATGCATTATTGATCAGATCCCACATGTACATGCTTCAAGTCAGTGTACCTTCAATTTAACACAAATCTTTGAAACTCTTGAATAAACTACAGCCACATCCTTATGTTGATCCACACCACCCCATGCTTCAGTGTATTTCTATTGTGACTGTGATGATTCTCTGCGGTCTGCCTTTAGACAAACATTGATTTATTTATTCATTTATTTGTGCTAATCAGCTGTAACATAAACTCCTTGCTGAAGAGTTATGTCCTGTGTTTCACATCTGCTGTTGTATATATCTCTGTGTTCTGTATTATACTCAAAAAATGTAAGGATGTAAGACTCAAACTTAGAGGTTGTAAGGCTCAGGATCTCATTTCTGAGAAAACATCACAACTCAAACTTAAAATTTATTTTTTACCAAGATATTATGATTGGCTATCAAGCAGCTACATAAATTTGTCAAGTGCATAGTCTGACATGGACATTAGTTTGACATTAGTTATTGTCAGTTCAAGTCAGAAATTAGTTATTACCCCTAGTTTAATTTTATCTTACGTAACATAAGCCTAGTACACTTTCATTTATTAATTTTAAGCATTTTCATTCAATATTAAATTTATTCTTGCTTCATGCTGATCTAATGTGCTATTTTAATCTTTTTAAAATATGCATAAATGTTACAAACTCTTGTAACAGTTAGAAGTGTTCCCCAGTTACTTTGAATATGTTTGAATATGTTTGTTTAATATCTAATTTTTTTGCCAATTCCAGTAAATTTTCCACAGCAAACAAATATAAATAATTAGTAAATGCAGAATATTAACTAAAAAGTTGCAAGCTACATAACATGAAACATAAATATAAGTTGTTATACCTGTAAAGTAATATGCAAAAAATACTATATTGCAGTGTTTTTATTGTGATTATTACATATTTAATTTATATGATTCATAAAACATTTTTCTATTTATTGAGAATATATCATAGTAAGTATCATATACAACAATTGAGCAAACATTAAGTAATACAATATTTCATATCTAATTCAAATGTAGCTTTAATATCATCCTGAAAGCTGTTAAACTGAAAAATCAAGTAAATAGTCAGATGTAACCAATATGAAAGCGTCTAGAGGATGCTCAATAACCCTTCTAGAGGATGCTGTATAGTATAGAGAGTGTAGAGAGGCCCGGCATGTTTACTTAAGGGTAACACTAATAGTTTCTTGACACATTTGAAAGAAACTTTGGACAGTTTCTTTGATATAAATTACATATTTTTCTTACTTTAGATAAAATAGAACAATATTTTAGGGGTTGATGAGTGAACAATTCAATATATCACAATAGAGTTTTTTGTACACCATATTTGTAACTGCGCCGTGCTGACTCAGTGGAAATTTGCTCTGTATGTAGGTAGTTCACTATCTTTAGAAGGATGACTCACTGTTGCCACACTAGCTGGAATTCATGTAGCTTTGGCAAACTTGCCATTTTTGTAGGGTTCCCTACAGCTGACTCTGAAGCTGCTCATTTGAATGATGGGATGCCTGTTTATAATGTTGATGGTTCATCAGTGGTATCATCCCCAGGTTGTTGCAATATTACTCTTCCATTACCATATTATTTAAACTAATAATATTCCAAACACTTATGTAAGTGGTTTAGGAGAAATATTGGTTTCAATTCTAACTGACAGGAAGGCAATGAATTATTTCACAGTATAGTCTCAGTATGGGACAATCACAAAACATTTTTTTTGAGTTGAGTGACCTTTACTTTTTTAAATTTTATTGAATTAAAAAAATATATGCATTACAATTAGAGTTATAACAAAGCAATTAGACACACAATGCTATTAAAATCATATTAATATATATGAAACACAGCCCTATCAAAAATAGTCAATGCAACATTTCAAAGAGAGTAAAAACACATAAATCATAAATTCTGCCTGTAGCTATTTAAACATGGATTCATTATAAACAAGCTCCTCATATAGATGAAAACACCATAGATTGAAACAAAACAAAACAAAGGCAGGAGCTTGGCAGACTTATTTTAGAACAACATTAATAAGTTCTTGTTTAATTCCGAAAACACTCTCCACTATTAAAAATATTTTTTCCTAGTTTTAGATTATATACAATGCCACTTTTCCATTGAGCTATAGAGGGTGCATTAAAATTTTTCAAGTTAAGCTAAACCAGTCAATGCAGTAATAGGGTGTAGTGTAAGAAATCACAGTGGATTTATTCTAATATATTCTAATCCCATACAATGTTACTCATACAATGCATGCTGTTAGAGGATTAGGAATAAAGCCTGATACTATGTGATCTCTCCCTGAAATGGTCCTAATTTAGGACAGTCCCAAAACATATGACTCACAAAGGCTGTAACTGGAAAGCATAGTTCATAATTAGTGTCAAATCCCTGATATATTTTTTAAAATTTTAATCTAGAAGAATTTGTGTGATGTACAGTTTTAATCTAATTTACAGCCTGTCTTATACAGTTTGATGAAAAATGTACATTATGAATAAATTAGTTCCATTCCCTGAACAGGGAAGTCCTTTTCCAAGCATTGCCTAAGATCGTCTACAGCTGCACACTGTGACATTAATTGATAAGGTTAGAAATACTCCCAATATGCTACTCATTACTAGCAAAAATATATTTGAGTGTGGATACTAATGAAAGATTAGGGAAGTTAGGCAGGTTTCAAATTTCTGACATAAATAGAAATTGATTTGTGGAGGGAATTCCATATTTAAGACACAATGATCAACGGGTGCAAACAGATTGTCAAAATAGAGGTCTTTGAAGTTCCAGTGGCCTAGTGACACCCATAAGTTAAATAATGTATAAGTTAAGGAACACTGTAATATAAAATTATCCTGCAATGGAACTACTGAGAGCAAAATATTTGCCTTAAAGTATTTCTTCTATTTGTTGTATACTTTGGAGAAGTTGTGCTTGCAACCAGATTGATAGTAAATTGACAATAATTATTGATAACATGAGAAAAAAACAAGATTTATGGAGAAAAATTCAAAAAGGCTAAGACTAACAAAGCAGGTGCATTTCTCTACAATCTTTTCATTGTCTAAAAGTACAAATATTCACAACCCACTTGTAAATCTCAAAGTCAGATAATGGAATGCCACCCTCTATTTTCCATCTTTGAAGTGTTATCTTCTATCCTTTTAATATGTGCCCCTTTATGCCAGTACACATAAATTAACTTACAGTTATGTCAAGCTTTTGAAAAATAATGTGTTAATAATATATATTGGACTATTGTGAAAGTGAAATATGAACTTTGAATGGATATTCATTTTAATATAAATTTATCCAGCAAAAGAAACCTGAAGAGGTCATGACCTATTAACATCTTGTTTGATAATTTCCATTAAAATATTGTTTGATGCACTGCCTAGTTCTGTTTTCTAATGTGAATTAACCATAATTTATATTGTTTACCTGAAATAAGGATTTTGCAGTAGAGTATAGCAACCTAATCCAAGCACAGATACTGTAGATCATTCTAAATTTATTTTAAAAGTATTGGGTCCAAAACCAGCTTTGCGGTGTACAGTAATGAAATATACTCATTCTACTCTTATCAAATGCTTTATTTGAATACAAAGATAAAAAAATCTCTGGAACGTCATATAAATAGGGATATAACATACATAAAATAATTGTTGGAGATTTGATAATAGATGTTTGAAGAAAGCATTTGGAAGCAGAATGGATCAATGTCAAGGGAAAAGGTAGAGTTTTAATAACAAGAAAAAAGCACCAAAGCTGACTATCAGAGCCTGAATACTAGGCAAAAATCAAAGTTGAAAAAATGTTCTAAAAGTCATGTATCTAACTTGAATATGGTTCCCTATCTAACACAATGAAGTTTGTTTAATTTTTAAGAGAAATCAGTTCCAGGATAACACGCTATTAACACCAGTCTTGCAAAAATAATTGCAAGAAGACATAACACCTTTGTGTACCAAGACTAGAAACCGGTATAACAACTGTAAACATGGCTGTAGGCATGCAATGAATGTCACAAAAGGGCAGGTACCATACAAAAAAAAATAGTCATCAGATTAAAGATTAAATAATTAATCACAAAGTAATAAACACATAAATATTCCGAAGATAAAGTAACATGACTTTGGGATGTCACAAACATAAATTTGGAAATATCTTCTTTGTTGTATTTGCTAAAACTTTGTACAACACACCCTGACATCATTTTTCAATAATGAAATTAGTCTGTAAGATGCACATTTATTTTTCTTTGGAAAGATAGTAATGAATGCTTGGCATAGAGAATGAATGCTCAGACAAGAGAGTCAGACTATTCTACTTTCAGGTCAAGTTAAAAGGAAAGAATTTAAAGGTTAGGGCTAGGAATAGAAATATCATGAAATAAATTCACGCTGCTCTTTTACAAAAGAGACAATCTGATCTTTTGTCAAATCCAAAACAAAGCCCAGAGAATGTAATCCTGTAACCGAAGCAAACTAATAACAACAAGCAGTTGCTAATTCTTTAACCAATTTGGGAGATATCCTTATCTTGGATGCCAGGAAGTGGCCACACTGAACTTTATATCACCTTCATGGTGACATCACGAATCATGCAGTTCTGGGTAATTTGCATTTAAACAAAGCAACAGCACCACAAAAATGACAGTACCGATGGATAAAAAAGGCGCTAGGAAAAAATGCAATGAAATCGTAACTGTAAGAAAATTTAACCAATATGAAAAACTAATGACAGAAATTACATCACCAAATCAAAAAAAATATAACCAATGCTAAAGTTGTGCAGGAAAACTGCCTCATAGAGTTGCCTGACATTCACAACCTCAGAAAACTAGAATATGAATAAAGATTAACAAATCGTAACAGTAGAGTAGGATATTATCCTATTATCTTCAGACATAGCTAACATTAAAAGGGCTAATTTACTATAGACGTTTTTTCTTTTTTCTATTTTTATTAAATTCCACTGGATGGTTGCCAGAACCTGTGGATTCCTTCATCATAGAGAGTTTATAGCACCTTGAATTTCGACATGTCTTAGGGGTTTGTCCATGTATTCAATAAGCAGTGTAGTAATTTATCAAGGAAGCTGTATACATTAGCTTCTCCTTCATTACATTCTGACATGCATAGAGGCTTGTAATATTCCCTAAATATTTTAGCTACTGTATTTGTTTATGAACACAAACTTTGGTTCTAACTGACTATGTAACTATGTCCTGCACTTCCTTTTTATGTCGAGCTAGAGTATTGTAAGCCTTTTCTCCATGTTCATAATAAGAGTGGCATTTGGTTGCTGTATTTCACTTGTGCTCAGAAAACTGTTGTTTTACTGACAACCTTTTTTGTAAATCATATCATTTTGTGAGTTTACATATCTTTAAAAATCATATAGATCTGTGTCCTTCTAGTCTGCTTTTATGGGTGACATATGAAACAATTTGTGCCCTTTGAGTGTTTCCCAAAATATTCTTGTAGATATTTCTGGAGTTGTGTTAGTCTTAATCAGTTTGTGAAAAAATTAGCTGATAGGTTTAATTGCCAGTTTTGAGCTGTATTAGTAGAAGGTTGTATTTTAAACTCTAGATTAAGAATACTATGTTCTGAGATGATGATAGCATCATATTTACAAGATTTAAGAAGAGATATATACAGCATAATGTACTGTTGAATAAAAAATATTGCCTCAAATATGGATAAAGAAATCTCCCTGACCCCAAAAGATCACGGATCATACTAAACTGTGAGGTTATTGAAACTGTTTTATATGTTGTGTTTTATTATCGTTTCATCAATTATTTCTTTAGCTGCAAAATGGATGAAAAAAACAAACACCTCTTTGGAATTTTTAATTTATGGTAAAGTTCTACATTTTCCACTGCTGAGCCTTATCAACAATAATTAAATCAGCAAAATTTTGCAATGACACTATCAGAATTGATAAAGTAATGTAAAACTCCCAACCCTTTTCAATTTTGTATTCCCAAATGAGATAAAAATCATGCCCAATCTTAACTTCTTAAATGAGGCTAAGATGAAACACCAGTTTTCTGACATACTAAGTAACACAGCATGCCTGAAGCACAAAGCCCCCGCCTCTCTCAGTGACAATGACTAATAAGCTGCTATAGATAGTAATATATGGCAGTTGTTGTGAATACACCTAATAAGACAGTCAAAGGACAGAATTAAAAACAGAGTGAAACAATAAGGAATAAAACAATTCAAAAATATAAGAGAAAGAGACAAAAAATTATAATAATAATTAATACAGGGGTTTGAAGGGTAAAAATGCTTAAAATAATGCAGAAACAACAATAAAAAATACTAATTAAAAATAGCAAAATGAAAAGAAAAAATCTCCAGTACTAAATAATGAAATATAACAAAATTAAAAAATAAATCTTCAGTACGAGTTTCAGTTATTATGACCTCAATATATTACAACATACACATAACACTTACCTAGTGGATAATAGCCTGGGTCAGTCTTCTACTTCTCTTCTGCAGTGGCTATGGTAAAATGTGTTTAGGGGTCCATGGCTGTATGCAGGTTTAAAGAAAAAGCTGTGTGCTAAGGCTCATGTGTGGGTTGGAGGCACATTCACATGCAGATGCGGTCAGCCCAGCTGATTTTTTCATTAGCACTTTGGGAATCATAATCAAGGCACCTATGCTCATGTTTATGTAAAGAAGCCAGAGGAGGAGTATTGGTAATGAGAAAGAAAGAAAGAAAGAAAGAAAGAAAGAAAGAAAGAAAGAAAGAAAGAAAGAAAGAAAGAAAGAAAGAAAGAAAGAAAGAAAGAAGCAGGATTGTGGTAGACCAGATGCTGTAGTTAGAAGGCAAGAGGTCAGGAAGTGACCGTGGATAGAGTGATCTCATGAAACTCATGGGGCAGGGCCAATCCTGCTGATCGCCAAAGGAGTAGGAACGAACTACTCTGAATGCTCCTACTGAATGCCAGTGGAAGGTGGCAGGAGAAGACAGCAGGACTCGTAGGGTTCCCCTCTGAATGACTAGGGATTGATGGTTGGAAGTCAAGCCTGATTGAAGAATAACTGTGCTTTCCAGTAGACATTTCCCCTTACTGAGGTTTGATTGGACACAGTAGATGCACTGTGACTCATGATAGGTTGTATAGACAGGATCTGACTGTGCTTTAATCTTCGATTTTAACCTATTTATGGTTTATTTACAGTATGTATGGCATTTTAACCACCACTCGAACATTGTTTAATTGAATTATTTATTATCTTCATTATTTGACGGAAGACTTCACTGCACTTTTTGAATGCTTTGATTGTTAGTAAAAGTACTACACACTTTTGCACTTCTGTTTGCTGTGTCGATGTATCTTTGTTGCGCAGTCCTTCCTTGCTTTACGTCTATCAATATACAAAAGGGAAGTATGTCAGCTATAGGCAATTGAGGTATCACAGTGGCCTCTGTGACAGTGGCTGGGGATGGTACCCAGCTGGAATGCCTGGAAAGACTGGAGGAGGGATTATGCCTCCTCCAGACCACGAGGGTGCGACCACCCTGGTGGCTATGGGGACCATGGGAAAGGAGCTTGGAAGCTCAACCCTATAGGGGCCCGTGGTCACCACCAGAGGGCACCCCGATGCCTGAGGAGCCCTGGCCCTCAGCACTTCCGCCACACCCGGAAGTACTGGGGGGAAGAAGACCAGGGACACCCGGAGTGCTTCTGGGTGCACAGATGGCACTCCCCGGTGTGGTGGAAGTGCCAGCTGTGCACCCAGAAGCACTCCGGGTGTCCCTGGTCTTCTTCCCCAATCATTGGGAGGCACCTAGAGCACATCCGGGTGGGTATAAAAGGGGCCACCTCCCTCCATTCAGGGGCTGGAGTTGGGTGGAAGAGGATGGAGCTCGGAGGAGAGGAGTGGAGGCGGGACCTGAAGAGAGAGAGAGGCATTGGAAAGGCCTGGACTAAAGGGTGATTGGTGCTGGGGCACTGGGTTGTGTGTGCTGTTTATTGGTGTTAATATGAATAAACATGTGTTGGTTTTGGAACCATCGGTGTCCGCCTGTCTATGTCTGGGCTGTTCCCCTCAATGGCATCCCAGATGGGACTCTCCGCCTGTTTGAAGATGGGGACTCATTGTTAAAAATAATTTTGTGGGCAGACAAGCACAGCAGGTGAGCCCACACAAGCGCCGCGGGAGCGGCACGCACACAACCCAGCGAGAGCGACTCACCCCACGGACTGCCACCTGGCCACAGAAGGGCCATTTCCCCCTGATGCTGAAGGACGACAATGGGCGTTGCTGGCATACAGCGGGCACCCACGAGCATGCCGTTGCTGAGGACACCCGGGACGGCATCGCGTCTACGAAGGCCATGCCAAGGCAGGTGCCTTGGACAGATGGGACCCGGGAGGTGAGTGCCCTGCCCAATGGCAGTCGGCCCTGGGGGGCCGGACTTGCGTTTTCTGTTGCAGACAGGGAGTTCCCGGATCCACGTCAGTGGCAGACGCGTGCAGATCTGCAGGCCTTCGTCAGCGCTGTGGTAGCAGGAAGAGCTGTGGAGGATGAGTCGCTGCAGCTTGAAAGGCTACGGCAGCTGCGAGGTTGCCTGGAGGCACACCGCCGCACCAGGAGAAGGGGAAACAAGATGTCCACAGACCGGAAGTCCCTCCCCAAGACAGGCAAGGGATTGGACGGTGTGTGTTGTGTACCCGTCGGTGATTCATCGAAGGTGGGACCAATTAATGTCCGTCCCGAGCTAGGGAAGGACCTGATTGGGCCGAAGGAGAGGCGCCACGGCAGGCAGCCGGCGCGTGTGGCTGATCGACAGTCTGACTGTCTGTGCTTGCCGGTGGCTCTGCGCGAGCTGGGGGAGTGCCTTCAGCCTGCAGAGTCAATACTACAGGTGATATGTGCCCTCCAAGCGGAATTGAAGAAGCTGGAGGGGAATGCAGTCGCGTCCGTGACGACGCTGCGACAGTGGACGGATCGGCCGACGCTGGAATCTTTGGCCAGAGCGGCACGGCAGTGCAGGTAAGTAATACCGGCACCATAAAGGAAAAGGGAGGCCCCACCGGAAAAAACCGTGATGGAAGTGATTGGATTCAAGTAGGGGTGGGAGCTGATCGTGTGATGAAGGGGGAAAGAGCGAGAGGGTAGGCTGGACGCCGACTGATGAGTGCCATGGGTCCTAATGCCCTATGCCCCGAGCCAGCGTCGGTCTCACGCCATTCCACAGGGACGCAGACAGGACAGGGTCTATACCTCTCCCATAGGGAGACCCAAACCGTCACGGCGTCCCAGAGAAAGAGGAGGAATCGAGGGAAGAGAGCCTGTTCCTCTGCTCACGTCCAGAGAAGGGCCGCTCTCTGCGGAGTCAGAGGGAAACCCCCAAGTTGGCTGTGGTGACGGGGGTGCGAGCGGTCCCGTCTGATGTCCCAATTAGGGGGGCACAGAACCTGAGGAGGGGGGAGCGCTCCCTGTGCGTCGCACGGAAGGACGCCAGGTGGTGGTGTCCAGGCAGCATCTCCGCCCCTGTTTCTACCTTTTGTGTTGCAGTACTGGACCCTGAACCTACAGTAGGACCCACTTCGTGGAAGACCTGCCCTTGCAGGACGGGCCACTGGCCCGTATGGGTCTCAGCTGGCGATGGGGCGATGGATACTTTTCTGTACTTAATTTTTACATGAAGCTTAATACATTTTTTTGTTCCCCTAAGTACACTCTTAAGTTGTTCTGAAAATGTTCTAGCTAATATCGCAAGAGAAAACAAAAATGAATTTGTATCGAAATAAATGCAAGTTCTTTATCTGCTATTTCTGAATTTATTATCAGTTCAATGAATTTTGACAATTTTTAAAATAGTAATTAGATTTATTTAAGCTTATGAACAGCAATATGCAGGCAAATTAACAATCAGTAGAATCTACATGAGTACGTAAATTATCTAATAGTGTGAAACAATTAAGAAGTTCAGAAATAATTTAACTTAATATTTCTGAGATTATGCAGATCCCTTACTGGGTTCTAAAATTGAATAGGATATTTACTCAATAATATTTGGTCAGTGCTTTGTATATTGATTTTACAAACTACCCATTCACAACAAAAAAAAAGCATTCTGTGAGTTAAATGGCAATGAAAACATTTAAACCTGAAGTCTTTCTTTTAATAGAGAGAAATATGTAATTTATACTTATTTTTCACAAAGAAGCTGCATCAATACTATATTTGTGATTTACAGATAGATCATAATACTAATTGTATCAACCCTGCAATTAAAATAGGTTCAAAAAACAATGTGTGCAAATGCGACTCATTCACTTTTTTAGCGTTCTGTTCTGTTCTGAATGTTACTCAGGAAAAACGTACAAATGAAAAATCCTTCCCAGTAACTTAAGCATGCATACAAGTCACTTAAATACTTCACTTTTTGACATCATAATACAGTACATACAACAGATACCAGTTTTAAATGCTGTTGGTCAAATTGTATGTAGTCTAAAATGACTTATACTACAATACTTGCCTGAATCATCACACAATGTGTTTTGCATGTCTTGTACATGTCAAGACTAATTGAGTTCAGAAAATGTTCATGTTCAATTCATGTTGTTATGTGATTTTCATCTGCTAAATGTATTATTACTGTGTCTTGTGTACCATACTTTTTCATGTCCATGTAGTCCTCTGAAAATGAAAAGTTTAGGTTCATTAAAATAAAATGAGATAGATAAATTGTTTGGGGATACAAATCTCACAATGTCATAGTTTTAGTTAGGTGGTTTTTTTATCATTTTTGCTAGTGTTATTTGACTCTCTACTCTCTTACCCTTAAAAAAATAGTTTGTTGTCTTCCTGGTTTATGAACTCCTTTCTGTCCTTATGCTTGAGTACTGCCTACCATGTTCAAGCTTTTCAAGTGAGTTTGCATATCATGCATAAAGCACCTATTGCAATAGCCTTTTTCTGTCTGTCTGTCCAACTGAAATAACTTGGCCCCCTGTGGTCCAATTTTGTTGAGATGATGCACACTTATTTCTCAAAGAAATTTGTTGAGACAGTTCAATTTTCATTAAGATATCTCAAACAGTTTGTGCTATACTGTATGAAGTATTACAATTTCAAAATTTCCCATTGGAAAGCATTGGCGAATTTGCAAATCCTTTCATTCTTCTTCTTCTTTTGGCTGCTCCAATTAGGGGTCGCCACAATGGATCATCTTCTTCCATATCTTTCTGTCCTCTGCATCTTGTTCTGTTACACCCATCACCTGCATGTCCTCCCTCACTACATCCATAAACCTTCTCTTAGGCCTTCCTCTTTTCCTCTTCCCTGGCAGCTCTATCCTTAGCATTCTTCTCCCAAAATACTCAGCATCTTTTCTCTGCACATGTACAAACCAACGCAATCTCACCTCTCTGACTTTGTCTCCCAACATGAGCTGACCCTCTAATGTACTCTTTTCTAATCCTATCCATCCTCGTTACACCCAGTGCAAATCTTAGCATCTTTAACTCTGCCACCTCCGGCTCTGTCTCCTGCTTTCTGGTCAGTGCCACCGTCTCCAACCCATATAACATAGCTGGTCTCACTACCGTCCTGTAGACCTTCCCTTTCACTTTTGATGATATCCGTCTTTCACAAATCACTCCTGACACTCTTCTCCACCCATTCCACCTTGCCTGCACTCTGTTTTTCACCTCTCTTCCACAATCCCCATTACTCTGTACTGTTGATCCCAAGTATTTAAACTCATCCACCTTCACCAACTCTACTCCTTGCATCCTCACCATTCCACTGACCTCACATGTACCATTTACACACATGTATTCTGTCTTGTTCCTACTGACCTTCATTCCTCTCCTCTCTAGAGCATATCTCCACCTCTCCAGGGTCTACTCAACCTGCTCCCGACTATCGCTACAGATCACAATGTCATCGGCAAACATCATAGTCCACGGGGACTCCTGTCTAATCTCATCTGTCAACCTATCCATCAACATTGCAAATAAGAAAGGGCGCAGAGCCGATCCCTGATGTAATCCCACCTCCACGTGGAATGCATCCATCACTCCTACCGCAGACCTCACCACGATCACACTTTCCTCGTACATATCCTGTACAACTCTTACGTACTTCTCCGCCACTCCCAACTTCCTCATACAATACCACAACTCCTCTCGAGGTACCCTGTCATATGCTTTCTCCAGGTCCATAAAGACGCAATGCAACTCCTTCTGGCCTTCTCTATACTTATCCATCAACACCCTCAGAACAAACATTGCACCTGTGGTGCTCTTTCTTGGCATGAAACCATACTGCTGCTCACTAATCATCACTTCACTTCTTAACCTAGCTTCCACTACTATTTCCCATAATTTCATGCTGTGGCTCATCAATTTTATCCCCCTGTAGTTACCACAGTCCTGCACATCCCCCTTATTCTTAAATATCGGCACCAGTACACTTCTTCTCCACTCCTCAGGCATCCTCTCACTTTCCAAGAGTCCATTAAACAATCTGGTTAAAAACTCCACTGCCATCTCTCCTAAACACCTCCATGCTTCCACAGGTATGTTATTTGGACCAACGGCTTTTCCATTTTTCATCCTCTTCATAGCTGTCCTTACTTCCTCCTTGGTAATCTGTTGCACTTCCTGATTCACTATCTCCACATCATCCAACCTCTTCTCTCTCTTGTTCTGTTCATTCATCAGCCTCTCAAAGTACTCTTTCCATCTGCTCAACACACTCTCCTCGCTTGCGAGTACGTTTCCATCTTTATCCTTTATTATCATAACCTGCTGCACATCTTTCCCAGCTCGGTCCCTCTGTCTAGCCAATCAGTACAGGTCCTTTTCTCCCTTCTTAGTGTCCAACCTCTCATACAACTCATCATACGCCTTTTCTTTAGCCTTCGCCACCTTTCTCTTCACCTTGTGCCTTAACTCCTTGTACTCTTGTCTACTTTCTGAATCTCTCTGTCTATCCCACTTCTTCTTTGCCATCCTTTTCCTCTGTGTACTTCCCCATTCCACTACCAAGTTTCCTTTTCCTCCTTCCTCTGTCCAGATATCACGCCAAGCACCCTTCTTGCTGTCACCCTTACTACATCTGCTGTAGTTGCCCAACTGTCTGGTAATTCTTCACTACTACCCAGTGCCTGTCTCACCTTCTCCCTAAACTCAATTTTGCAGTCTTCCTTTTTCAACTTCCACCATTTGATGCTTGGCCCTCACTCTCTCCCTCTTCTTGATTTCCAACGTCATCCTACAGACCACCAATCCTATGCTGCTTAACTACATGTTCCCCTGCCACCACTTTGCAGTCTTCAATCTCCTTCAGATTGACTCTTCTGCATAGGATATAATCTACCTGTGTGTATCTTCCTCCACTCTTGTATGTAGCCCTATGTTCCTCCCTCTTCTTAAAATACGTATTCACCACAGCTCTGTCCATCCTTTTGGCAAAATCCATTATCCTCTGACCTTCTTCATTCCTCTCCTTGACACCATACCTACCCATCACCTCCTCATCTCCTCTGTTCCCTTCACCAACATGTCCATTGAAATTCGCTCCAATCACCACTTTCTGTTCCTTGGGTACACTGTTCATCACTTCATCCAACTCACTCCAAAAATCTTCTTTCTTATCCATTGCACACCCATCTTGTGGGGCATATGCTCAAACAACATTCATCATCACACCTCCAATTTCCAGCTTCATAATCATTACACTGTCTGACACTCTTTTCACCTCCAAAACTCTCTTAACATACTGTTCCTTCAGAATAACCCCTACTCCATTTCTCCTCCTATCCACACCATGGTAGAACAATTTGAATCCACCTTCGATCCACCTGGCCTTACATCATATCTGCTAACTCTCTCCCCTTACCAGTCATACTGCCAACATTCAAAGTTCCTACCCTCAGTTCCACTCTCTTTACCTTCCTCCTCTTCTCCTGCCTCCGGACACGTCTCCCCCTTCTTCTTCTCCTGTTTCTTCTTCTTCTTCAGCCAACAACAGCCCAATTTCCACCAGCACCCTGTTGGCTAACAGTACTGGTGGCGGTCGTTGTTAACCCGGGGCTCGACCGATCTGGTATGGAAATTTGTATTGTTGTCCGCATATTGATTTGGCAAAATTTTACACCGGATGCCCTTCCTGACGTAACCCTCCCCATTTATCCAGGCTTGGGACCGGCACGAAGAAACACACTGGTTTGTGCATTCACTGTGGCTGGGTTTTGCGAACACTTTCATTGTAAAATGTAAAAACATTTTGTGCGACTTTAACTAGAAATTAATTTACTGTTTCAGTTTAATTTGGTAGCAGCTGCTTGAACAGCTGTTCGGATGTCCAATGCAAGTCAGTCAAATTCTGAGCAAAGTAAACAACTCACACAGCAGCCCTGTTTTCCTGCTGCTTTAGTTAACTTGTAAGTTAATTAATAGAGTCCAAAAACAGCAGTGTTGCGTAATGTAATGAAATAATAATACTTTGTTACAGTACTTAAGTATTTTTGAGAGTATCTGTACCTTACTTGAGTACTTTCACTTTTACTTCACTACATTCCCTAAGCAAAAAGTATACTTTTACTTTGATACATTTCCCTTAAGCATCTTCAATACAAAAAAAAATTATGGTTGGGACACAGTCTACAAGCAAGCAGTGAATCAGAGATCCTGGTTTTCAAGCATGTTGGTTAATCACAGTAATGCACAGGTGCAAATGAGCTCATTGAAGTAAAGTAATTTAATTTAGTTATCATAGTTAACATTACGCCTGTCGAGATATCTAGCTAAAGTTGCAGATAACATCTGAATCACAAATATAACGTCTACCGATGAATTCTGTGGAATTAATTTAATGCAAGACTCTGGAAAAAACTGTCCATTATCGTGAAACACTCTTATTACTTTTCTTCAAGTAACTATTATTTACACCAGGGAAGGGAATACTCATGGTTGTGGCAAGTTAAAGAAGAGCATTCAAAATTCAGTTAATAAATTTAAAAAAATTAAAATGATTATTACAGTCAGTGGCACAAATTAGGGCTAGTTGATGCACATAATTAACTTAATACAGTTGCAGATGGGGTAAAAGTAATATGTAACTGTGTTATTGAGTAGCTTTTAAATCCTGTAATTGTATCCTGAGGGATAGATGAAAGGAGGGAGGGAAGAAAGGAGGAGTGGATTAATGAATGGAAGGAAGTTGTGAAGACCTAGTTTTCCCATAACTGTTAAGTAGGCTCCATTTTAAGGTGGTGTACGTGCTTAAAAGAATAAACTTAATTCTTCAAAATTTGCTTGTGTTTTTATTAACATATACTTTTACTTTCAGTACAATTTAGTACATTTAATATCAGAAAAATACTTTTGATTCTTATAAAAAATATGAGATACTTTTAGACTTTTACTCAAGTAATATACTAATAGGAAATTTTAACTTTTACCAAAGTCATTTTCTGGTACGATAGTTGTACTTTTACTCAAATGTGGATTTCAGGTACTTTATACAACATTGAAAATCAGTCACTTCTCTAAAAATAAATAGAATGGAAAAGCAATTATTTAAGCATATGCATGACTGAATTGATTGAACATTATTATCTGCAAATTATTATTATAAAGACCAACATTACCACCCTGCAGTTAAAGGGTGTTTGAATTTATTAATAACACAGGGAAGGTGCAGCTGCCATAACTGATATAAACATAGGACAGGTTTAGAAATAGGCAGTGGTGCCAGGGAGGTGGCAGGCTTCAATAGCTTAATCAACCGATCTATGGCACCTAACCCCTGATCTTTTAATCCCAGATATATACGAACAGTCGCAGCAAAACCTTGATCTTCTTATGCATTATGTACCATTTGTATTCCTGTTATACAATGAATCAGTTCTTTTCTAAGTTCTTACTGATTTATATGATTTTAATGAATTACTATGTTTTAAATAATATTAATAGCTAGATGGGGAATTATTTCAGTTTCTTTTCTCCTTTCATAGGTAATATTGACATTGATATTATACTAGAATTAGTCATTTTGTATTAGTAGATATTTTTCAATTTCTAATTACTGGATACTACTCTATTGGGTATACTTTCAAAAATTGTATTTTTAAGAATATTGAAGAATAGTTTGTCGCAGACCCTCCACCATTAACACACATCAATCCAAGCCATTTTCACATTACTTGAATTGTAGTCTGGTTCACACCTTCGAAGAGTGTTCCTAATAGAAACTAGGATCAAAATCAGTGATCCTGAGAAGAAAGGGTGCTTTCAGAGATTAAGTACATTCAAAAAGAACAGAACATAGTAAAGGAAAATATAGGTGAATTATTAGCTTCCGTTATGCAATTAGGTAAATTTACTTTATAGAAAACTGCAGAAAACTTGAGCAAGGCCCTTAACCTTCAATTGCTCCAGGGGCGCTGTACAATGGCTGACCCTGTGCTCTGACCCCAAGGGTTATGCGAAAAACCAAGTAATTTCCTTTGGGATATTTCAGGAAATCACCCAAGTTAAGAGGCTTTATCAATGAGTGACAATTCATTTTTGGGCCCTTGAGCAAGGCCCTTAACCTGCAATTGCTCTGTCCTGGGTATGATGTTAACCTGCATCTAGCTCTGCAAGCAGGTTCTCAAACTTGCAAGGGAAAATGTGGGGGTTGGTGGCAAGATTGGCACTCCAGCCACTGTAAAACACCTCACACTGTTCCATTCCTTTTGAACTACTGTGGTGATGAGGTGCCACCCGTTGCACGACTGCACTCAAGTCCTAATCTGGGATCCTGAGGTGATTCATAATGTGGTGGATGCAGCAATACGCTGTATCAGTGTATGCCCCTAACCTCTTCCTCCTGCTGTCTCATAAGCTTCTTGATTTGGCTTCAGCTTTGTATTCACTGTGTGACCATGAGCTAGTCACTAGACCTGCCTGTGCTCCAACTGGAAGACCAAAAGAAATGTAACCAATTGTATCATAAATATTGTAAGTCAACTTGGATAAAGGAGTCAGCCAAATAAGTAAATGTAAATGCTGTATATCAATGATCACCCTAGCACTAGTGTTGATCGGCGAAGTTCACCAAAACGCTCTTTAACGCAAATTTGTTGGGTTTTTCAGTGACCTTGTTTGCAAAATGTTTACATGAAAACTTGCTGTGTGGCCAGCTTAGCAAACTTTCTTTTTCCCGGTGCCCTGTCATGTGTTGCAAAGCCAGTGTCCTCACAGAGCTATAACAGTCAATATTGAATGGGACAACCCTCTGAGGATAAAACACTGATCCTTTGCATCACAGTCTCACAGCCTGCCAGTGAAAGGCAGTCCTCAAAAAAAGAGACCAGAGGCAGCCAATGTGCAGCTCTTCCTCTTCTATGTACAGCAGTAGTTCTCTAAAAACACTTAATTATGAATCACATAATAATTTTATATTTACATATGGAACATTACATATATTACAGCCAAAAGTAATAAAAAAAAAAAGAATCTCATTTTGTTTACTGTTTGATATGGAGCAAGCTCGTCTTTTGAACCAGTAGATTTATTAGAGTAGATTAAATATATAGAACTTTCAGTCAGTCAATCCATTAATAAATGCACACATGCTATAATATGAAAACACACAATAATGATAAAAAAGGAAGAAAATTTAAAAGAAAGAAAAAATTCTGACTTAGCGGTTACAGTCACCATAAAGCAGAATGCAAGCTTATTGCTAATGCTATAAAGAAGCCTCAGTAACATTTCTTGACATGGTTCTGATTAATAATTAATTGGTTGAAAGTACTCAATATTAGTGTGTCAGAGACATGTGCAGCATTGTTCAAAATGACACTTGGTTTTAAACAATGCTTCGCTATTACCTCTTGGGAGTCTTCAGCGCATCCCCAAACTAAGCCAGCCTTTTTAATTAGTTTGTTGATTCAGTGGGCTTGAAGTGAAGTGATGTTACCATCTCAGCATATCACAGTATAGAAAATTGCACTGGCCATCACAGAGTTATAGAATATGTGAAGGATGTCTTTACCCACATTAAAGGAATGCAGTTTCCTGATATAGTTACTCTGTGTTATAAGACCAGTTAAGCCTGTGATTGATGATTATTTGCCATGCAAAGGTATGTGAAAATATTATTTATTACATTGCCTATGAAAGGCTCATGAGTCACATCATCAGTCTCACTGTCTTTTCCTAGCAATTGAGGGTGATCTTTCTCCAAACAGGAAAGAATATGTAGCATATACATTTGTTACTTACATCAGCATCATCCCAAGTTTGATTCCCAACTTGTCAGGTTTGTTTGATTTTCATGTTTTATTGTGTTAAAGGGTATCAACATTCCATCAGAAACAGCTGCTCATGAACTGGTATGTCTGCAAAGTGTCTGATATAGGAGCAAAGCTGTCCATATATGAAGTGCCTAGCCAGCATTAGTTTTACTTGGGGAATGGAGAACATGTAAGATAGCACATTGTGGATAGAGTGACAATGTACACAAATGCAAGAATAAGCAAATTTCTTTACATGCATACTCACCTGACATCAACTCATGTATGTGATTCAGTACATGTGTATGCAATTCACCACATTCAGCATTTCAGTATGGCTGTACTCAAATCATATTTCTTTGTCCTAAAAGATGCCTTATTTACGGTCAAATACCATGTTGCAGCCCACCTATTTTCAAAAACAATGCTCACCATTTATTCTTGCATTGGAATTCATTACTGGGTCTGCCGTGTCTGTAAAAACTTTGCAAGTTAACTGCCGTCCACCTCTGCACTTTTCACTCATGGCTTGATGCTATGAGAGTTTCAAAGCACATAAGTCACAAAAACTTCCAAAAATTCCCACTAGAGGATATAAACATCAAACCCAAGTTAGTAATAAAGGCAAAGACATGATCTTAAAAAAAAAATAAAACCTTTATTTTTATAAAGGGTCTGTTAAACAGTAAAGTTGTGTGGAGCACAAAAAGTCAAAAAAGGAGTTGCCAACAAAGGCAATCCAAGGCAAACAATTCCCCAGTATGAAATCCCAAAGAAGAGTCAAAATACAGAGGTTAGATGTCAAAAATCCAGTAAATAACAAAGCACAAGAAACTCACCACACCCTAGTGCATTGGAAATGAACTGCAAGGAACTATGTGCCCCCTCCTCAACTTTATAGAGTTGAAGGCAGTATCTTTCAGTGATGAACATGTGGCCCCGCCTCTTGGGGAACCACCCACAAAACACAAGGCACATAACAATGGCATGAAGATAGATGAATTAAATGGAATGAATAATGTAAATCAGAATCAGAATCAACAGTAACATATACAAATACATCAAAAGTGTATAACATAAACATAAAACTAGAACTTGAACCCTAGCCAAGGGAGGAGACCTGGCTGAAATATAATACTCCATCTCTCCATCCATTATGTTCCCCTTCGCATGTTCTCATTTCCATGTCAAATTCATACTGGCTGTATACTTAGTAATCCATGATATACAGTATGAAGAATATTGTGATGCCATTTCAAGTGAGATTATAGTAATCATTTACCTAACTCAAACAACTGGAGTGTTGATTTACCTACTCATAAGAGTTCAGTTAAAAACAAATTAATTAAGCTTACCAGGGCAATAAATCTATAGGAGATATCTAGGAGATATTTTTAATAAAGTATCTATCTATCTATCTATCTATCTATCTATCTATCTATCTATCTATCTATCTATCTATCTATCTATCTATCTATCTATCTATCTATCTATCTATCTATCTATCTATCTATCTATCATTAAAATGTTGGTAGATTCTGGTTGAGAAAATTCAACATTAATGACAGTTCTCTGTATTGTTCTAAATGATAAATTAATGACTTCTTTCATTATGCTATGTTCTAGATTAGAGGAAACCAAGCTTTGATATATACCAAGTAGAAGATTAACACTTAAAACTCCAGATGGGGCTAAAGTTTATTTTCTTCATGTTTAACTGAGGAAAACAGCATTTAAATTCCTTTAACTGAAAAAAAAACATGCAGAAATTATACATTAACAAACATAATAAGATGCACAACAGAGGCCACCTACTAAAGTGCGAACACCAAACATACCAATCAGGCATGCCCCGGTGAGAACAGTGAAACAAATGTAACATCTGAAAAGTATGAATTTCAGAAGCCAACATGCAAATGTCATGACTTCATAAATTTTTTGTGTTTTGTCCTGAATCGATTCTGACTATCTATGCGACTTTTCTGAGGTCTCATTGATTCTGATTTTAAAAATAAATTTATGTATAATGCATTTTTTGAAAACTTACAATTTATTAGCACTCAAGATATTGCTATCTGACAAAGAACTAACTGAAATTTTTATTAAGCATATTGTTTGTCTGAGTTGTCTTCCATCTTGATTTTCATGAGATTTTTCTGATTGGAATGTGGACCTAGAAAAATATATGAGATACGTCATTGACTCAAATCAAGAAACCTGGAGCGGTTTTCTTGCTATTGCTAATTTTGCTGGGAAACTGTTGACTCATTTGGCTTTACCCATTCTCCATTTGAGTGTTTGTATAAGATTTAGCCTCATCTATTGGATTTACCTGCATGTTTTTAATTTCTTCCTAGGCTTGAGGATTATCTATCTAGATTATGGTCAGTGTTGCAGCTAGTGTGATAGAACCTGTTTAAGATGGATCCTCTGCCAAATGGTTTGTGGAACTATAAGCATAGGATGGCATATGTCTTTAAACCTGGATAGAAGGTGTGGCTTGAACCCTTCTGAGGCTTCCCTCTCACAAACTAGCACCACATTTTATCAGTATTTATGTCATTCAAAGAAGGGTTGATACAGTGTAAAACAAACACATTTTAAGATACACAGAACTTTCCTTGTCTCTAGGCCAAGGCCTGTTCATTGGAGCCATTATTTTGACAGAACACCACCTTATTCTGTATGGGTGGATAGTTCTGATGAATACGATGTGCTGTCTGTCATTAATTCTTGTCATCGGCTTTTTACTGTAAAATACTTAGTGAACTAGAGGGGCCTGAGGATAGGTCTTGGGGTTATTATTCTGATTCTCATGCTCCACTCTGTTGCGCCATGTTCATGTCCGATTTCCAAGTAAACTGGATGGCAGTGTCCAGAGACTGCACCCTTCAGAGTGGGGTCTGTTATCATTGTTTTTTTTTTCATTCAGTTTTTGTTGAATGAATTTTATAAAAATTGAAATACACAAAATGAAATTTCCTTGTAATCACCTTGCATAGATGAAGACTGCCAATGGTAGGAATTGGGACTATTTGACTGCAAAACCAGGCATCAATGTATGTTTCTAATTTACTGTGAGTTTTTGAATAGAGGAAAAGTTTTGATAGTATAGTGTTTTTGATGTCTCCATAATATTATTTGTTCCTCTTTTGATAAACCCAATCTTTGCCCTTGTCTTCCTCTCAATAAATGACACAATAGAAAACAAAGATCAGAAGAGAAACACCTAAGGTCCTAAGACTACTATGGGAGTTAAAAATGAAAGCCCCACGTCCATGAATGAGTCCCATATTTTTAGATCAACTGAGTCGTTCCTGTTAAGTAACCTCATAGTTGTGACAATAATAACCCTATAATTTCACCAGTTTGAAATATTACAGCTCATTATTAATCCGTTAGATAGTAGAAGGTGGTGTAGATATGTTCTATAGAAGCAAATTGTGTGGCCAGCTAGCAGTAACCAGTGAACTTGTTAGTTCTATGCTATGTAATTCAAAGGCAGCAATGAAGGGATGAAAGGGTGTATTTAAATGTCAAGGTTCTCCAACAGAATAGGTAATAATAATTATCCAGTAGAGTCTGAGTTAATCAAATATATGGCTGAAGGAGACTGGTGTCTAGTAACATTTGTCACTTTTGAAATCCAGTCCAAGGTGGATTTTAAGATGTCTCAGTATGATTTTAAAGTATGTGATTAAAGGTTTAACACTGTATTGTTTAAAGAATGTTTTCTCCATCTTTTAGGGATGATTGTGAGTTTTTTTTTTATCTACTGCCTAACAGTTTTAGTGAGTATAATGATGATCAGTCCTAGCAAATATAGATATGATTTTTAATTTACTCCTTCGTTTGTAGAGCTATATAATAGCAGTGTCTACTAGATATAAGGAGCTAGCATTTGGAATGAAGTTACATTGTATTACAATGAACAAAACCACAGTTTTTCCAATAATATTTCAGAGGTAGATGTATTTCTCATGGAGCTTTTTGAATTTTGAAAAAAATAACTTCCATATTAAATTCACTAAGAGATTTGATTCTAAAGTCTCAATATTTCAGTGAGAGGGGATGCATGATATGTTTTAAATCTGCATTTGATAGTAATGACACAATTACTTTTGAAATGCTTTATTGTTCCTGTGACAGTTTGCAGATAATACCACAAACAGTACAGCCTGAAGAGATAAAGAGATGTTAAGTTTCAAAGTTAGCAACCTATGTTGGTAAAGGATGAAAAATGTACAGTATAGTATATTCCAGATTTCCTGTGCCCACATATTAACTACATATCAAGATATCAAGAGGTTTGATAGTATCAATCCTCCTTAAATTTCTAAACTAGTTAATTCCTCAATTTTTTCACACAGGAAATGAGAACATTATACTATACTATATTTGCACTGGTTAAAATAACTTCTATGAACTGCAATACACTGAAAATATTGGAACTTTGAAATTATATTCATTTTTAATGCATTATTTTTCTCACAGTACGGTATGCTTATGCAACACTGCATTGGACAGAATGTGTAAGGCAAATAGACAGAATGGACGAATGGGTAGGTCTGTTCAGGATGGGAGTGAAGTTTTACTTGAATAGGTCTTTAAAATTCTTTCATAATTGTGACTCTTTCAGACATAACGTAGGCTATGTTTTCACTATTTTTTTCTGAATGTCAATCTGTGCTCTTTAAGGATGCTCCAATCAGTTTTTTTCATATCATTAGAATCAGCTGATTCCTTTATCCTTTCTTTTTTTTTACACTAAGCCTCTCCATAACCAAATATAAAAGAAGAAGCCATATGTTCTAAATTAAAGTGTTTGCAATTAAATAAACTGCAAACTGTGTTAACCTGTTCATTTTTACTAAGAAAATGAGATTCTGTAGGCTTATTGTTCAGTGACCGTAAAAATACTAAAATAAATAAAATCCCCTTATAATACACTCTGTTTAGCTAATAAAATATATTCAGAAAATTATCCATAATGCATATACCATGAAAGAAAACAGAATGCTTTTAATAATTACAAGCCACAATTCAAATAAAATAAAATGTTCATAAGATATTTGTCAAGAAGATACAAGGCTAATATGCTTAAATTGCCAATTGTAGTTACTTTCTTCTTTTTCTGTTTGTTTTCTAATCTTTGAAATCTGCTGTACTAAACACCAACTTATTCGCAGTCCACACTTTGACAAGGAGTCTTTGTTTTATTTAAAGAACAAAATGAAAAATTATTAACTAATTAAAGCAGTTTCTCTTTTTATTTTCACTGAAGACAAGTGTCTCTGTCAGTAGGGAACCTTTACTGTCAGTACAACTTTAGATGGACAACATATGTAGATGCTGTTCCTCTTCATGAACAAGAAAACTCAGATTACTTTCCTCAGTTTACTGTTTAACTTTCTTTAATGTAAAAGCTAATATTCCAGTCTTCTCTTTCCCCTAAAGTCTGCCTAGTAGCGCTCTGTTTACAGGATGTATTTTGGCAACAGAATGACACATATACCTTCATGTACTTTAATACTTGCATAAAGGAGCATTACAACTTCATGATTCTTGCATCAGCTGGGAAAGGCAGGAACAAAAATGACATCATTGCTGAGTTAGCAATGGGCAGCAGTAAGAACTGGAATTCCATTATATGAATGGGAAGCATCATCCCCTGCAGCAGTGGGGGCATGCGTTGATTAGGACCTGCTTACAGGGCTGGAGGCAGGTTGATGTCATACCCAGGAAAAAGCAATTGCAGGTTAAGAAGAACCTATAAAAATGGCAAGCCTGTAACAGTCACACAATTACTATTATACTAGTGTGGCATAAAAAACTGTTCCTTGTAAAGAACAGCTATCTTAAAGAGGAATTCAATGAGCAATAATCTGTTGGGTCAGCAATGGCAAGAACCACAAAGTGCTACAATACTTTTAATTTTGAAAAATATATGGTCATGGTAAGCCCAACCTAAGTGCTGAAATTGGACGAAAACAGAACATGAGGAAGAGAGGAAGAACTCCTGTTAATCGCCTAAATAGGGTATAGTATTACTAGGGAGCTATAACCATGCTCTCCAGTCAGAGTTCATATAAAAATGGAGAGTAAAGACTGTGCTTGACCTACATTTAAGAGATTATAGGCCCTCATCCACATCCCTGGGTTCAATCAGGAAGAAAGTGAATGGATTAATATTTGTGTCTATACTCACATGGGCACTATATATTTTCAAAGCATGGTACTAAAGGGAGGATGCAGTTGGAATATACTGCTAATGTAATTTATTGTCTTTTGTTCCCCTACTGTGTCTAGGTGGCAACAACAAATTTAATCATTGCATATGAAATATTTTAATTTATAATCATTTAAATCGATATTATAGTGACATTCAAATTTTAATGTATGTTTAAGATTATATTCTCTGTAGTAATAGTTTATTTAAAGTAATTACAATTACTGTGACTTTTTTATATTATTAAAAGTGAGTAGATGGATCATCAGGAAATTTATAGTGCATGAATACAAGGCCTAATACACCTAGTTTGCAAATTTGCAATAATACAGTATAGTAACAAAAAATACTGTAACAGCCTAAGTGTGGACTTCATAATAATTATTTGCTTGTTTAAATTCTGCAAATGATTACATTAAGATTCTTTACAGTGTTTTTAGCTGGGAAATGAAAATATGACCATTGTACAAGCAGACAATTTAGTCCAATCTGGAACACCATTTAGACCTTAGTTCAGAAGCTGGTAGAAGTGAAAAGCCTTTAGATGGCAGAGAGACAGGAATTTTTAAAACTTTTTTCCAATTTCCTGTGTAGCTCAAGTGGGTTTCTTGGTGTCTGATTTTGGTTTTTTGCATGGGTTGCTTTGAAAAGGTGTATTCACATGAATGTTTTGGCAAAACATTGAGTGAAAGGCCACATCAATGCAAACTTTAAAAGCCAGAAACCAAATAAATGCAAATAACTACTGTAATATTTGTCAATCAAAAGAATGTCTAAAACTGAGCAAAATCTTACAAACACAAACAGGTAACAAATTGTGCAATGGTATCCAGAATCTGAGCACTGAAAATTTTAAACTTACAAATAAAATTGTACAATCCAAAATACCAAACACATAATATCTATAATTCCAAATTCTTTGACAAAAAGGTTTTGCATAAATGTACGGGGACAGTACTGGATATCAATATAAACCCTAAAACAAGTTATATGCTCTATGTCTTCATCACTTGATTGCCACATAAGTATTGCCTGGGTTTATTTTGAGAGTAGGTCATATATAGTTAACAATTCTTGCTAAGTAACCTGCTATTACACTGAAAATCCAATACCATAACTCATGGCTGAAATATAGAAAATGGTCAAGTCAAAGGCAGCAAACTTTAAAAATCTGTATAGCAAAGCAGTGAAATATCAATCATATTGTAGGGAGAGAGTGTGATAATGGAAAGGACAATTAGCAATCCTAGGCGATATACACAAGATACATGGTGTTTTGTACCTTGTAATGTTACACACAAATAACTAGACAACTACTCTAATGATGGGCAGTTTGTCCCAGAAGCTTTAATCAAACTGGAAGTCTGTCGTCATGTGGCACGGGTCTCATTGCTGAAGGCAGATTAGGATATTCAATTGACTTCTTGTTTTTGGCAGAGAAACCAGACACATTAGTCAAATAGAAGTAAAAGTCTGTCACATGGTCTTTCTGTTCTCACCATGTCATCAGAACAGCAAACGGCATCGTCTTTCGAGTGTCACTGAGCCAGGGTCTCAGACTGACAGTACATGTCACACAGCAAATGTGAGGCGCCCATTCTTTGTCTTGATCACCAATTTTGCAGCCGAAATACAGATGATAAGCTTTCTTCACAAGAGCAGTCATCCAACGTTTCTGAGGCACAAGTGTATATTCGCCACAGATATAGCAGAATGTATCACGGCTGTTACGACATTGACGAGACATATCACCCGACACCAAAACGTCTATAGCATAAAGCTTACTTACTGTTATATTGCTACAGATACTATACTTTACAATACTGATACTATACATACACACTGACTATCTATATTAATCAAATGAGCAGGATCAGTGTATGCAAGCCACCTTTATAGCATGCTAAGACAACGTCAAGCTCGTTCAGACCTGCCCAGGATGTCAACTTCCACAGAACAGCTTCCAACCTGGCCTGATTCCATGCCTGGACATGCCCAGGCTGCACAAACCATTGTTGATAAGTCACTTACGGGAACGAAAATGTTTGGATACAAATATAAGAAAAAATCATGACAAAACTGAAGATTTCTCTGAAATACATGATGGGTAAATTTTGATGTGATATTCGTGATCAGCAGCCAAAAATCTATAAGAAACAACCAACAGTGTTCAAGAAGCAAAAACTTTGTTGTGCAGTGTAATCTATATTGCTAATAAATTTAATATGTGAGGACACGATGGACAGCAGTAGTGATGAGCTGACGCCCCGTTCAGGGATTGTTCCTGCCTTGTGCTATATGCTTGCTGTGGCTGGCGCAACACTGGATGGATAGATGGATGGAATAATTAAACATGTACTACAAATATATTTCAATGATCCTAAAATTTTTGAAGGATCGGCATTCTAAGCTTACAGATGGCTTTACGTCTATCACAGAGCTGATTGTGTGGCGATAAGTTACTTGGAGAAAGAAAAGTAAGGACAGGAAATGGGGTTTAGTATGTTTGAAAGAGATAATACTGCTGCAATAAATTATTCCATCAAAGGTCACGCACAGCGCAGCAAGCATCTTGCGTGAGGCAGGAACAATCTCTGGACGGGACGCCAGTTCGTCACTATCACAGCGCCACTGTGTTCCCATGTTTAATACATGCTTTAATTCCTATCATCATGAAAATGATATCAAGTGTACATCGTAGTATTTAAATTGTTCAGAGAGCTGTGATATCATGAATGTAATGGATTCTGTGTCCTGTCGGAGGAAGAGAAAGCCCGTTTAAGAAGCACGTAATGATTCACACACATAGAGTACATAGAAGAACACATACAAAACAAAGCATTTAACGTGTTACTTTAGTTATAATGGGATTTGAGAAAGTAGTAAATTAAACGATTTTAAGATGAAGTTTATGATGTTCTAGTTTAATTACAAAATAAAACTGTGATTAAAGTGAAATTTCAAAATTAAAGTTGACACTTCGAGCTCTTTTTTCTCACTGTTTCCCTATTTTTTTTTCTTTTCTCTGTACCCTAATAAACTTCCATATGACACTCAGATGGTGGGCTATGACGCGCCTTTTCACGGCGACTGATATCTGACAACTTCTTTTTATTTTGGGCACTGTGCAACTTTGTGAACTTCTGCTTTCGAGTTTCTCCACTATTATACTACTGTTTAAACAAACAAATAGTAAATTTTTCCTTGCCTCCACTTGGTATTCACTGAAATTCTTTTATTTACCCCGTGCTTTTGCAGTTGTCTTTTCACATAATGCTGAGCTTAAGGGCTATTTATATTGATTTGCATATTCAAAGAAGCATAATTCTGGGAGGAGATGGAGTGGGACGATAGGCATGTGCACATGCGTTACTTTTCATGCAAACCGGAAATTATATAGCTGAAAAATGCACAGATTTATGCATTTGGATTTTTTTGTGCGTACGCACATTTATGCTTTTGTCCATACACACAAAAATGTTGCGTAAGCCCGTTTTCACGCTCAAATCACGATGTATAAAACCTAAACTTGGCATACAGCCACGCTCATTTTCACGGTAACTCAATCCTTGGAGTACGCAAGTTCTCCGCTCGGTTTTGCAAACTGGTGGCACCCAGCGTCAAAGCAGTGCTTTTGTTCCAGTGTGGTTTCCCTTTCTTTTTTAGATCCATATCCGTGACGCTGCTTTATCAAATACACTGAAATTAACAGCTGTGACAGATTAGGGGGCACTATCGACCCCTTGAACCCTCAGACCACACGTCAGACACCAGATAAAAGTCCAACGATGAATATTTATTATAATAATAAAGTGCACAAAGCACCCCCACTCCACAATACTCAATAATAAACAATAATCAATTCACAATCCTCCACTCCCAGCAGCTCAGTCACCCTTCCTCCCAACTCGGCTCACTGCTGGGACTTCCCAGAGTCCTTTTATAGTCCATGACCCGGAAGTGCTTCTGATCCCCCAGTTCATGTGATTCTTAGCACTTCCAGGTCAGATCAAAACTCTTCTTTTCTTCAGCCCAGAAGTATATTATCTCTCCCGTTCCCGTGATTGGGAAGTCCTTCCGATCTATATGGAAAGTGCAAGTTCCTGGGCCTCCCTGCAGCATCCCCTGGCGGCCCCCACGGTATCCAGCAGGGCTGTGAAGAAAAACTCCAAGGTCCATGATGCCCTGCTGGAATTTGGGGTACCTCCATGCTTGCCGGGAGGGCTCCATCTGGCGGCGTGGGGGTATTGGCCGGGATGAACGGCCGGCCATATACCACACAGCATATTGTTTATTAGGATAAGGCATCTGATTGTAATTAACCTGTAACAATATAATGGTCCACAGAATGGCCAAACTATTCCAAATACCATAGCTGCCTTAGTGTTGTTACTCTCACTGCACCGTCTTCTTCTTTCAGCTTCTCCCATTAGGAGTTGCCACAGCGGATCATCTTTTTCCATATTACTCTCACTGCACCACTTGGAGTATTTATATCACTGTATCTGAGTGTATCTCTACAGCAGCTGATCGGAAAGAGAATTATCGGTATACAGCATCAAGCACACGCTGCCACAGCCATGCTGCCTATTTGAACTGCTCTCATACGGCAAACGCTTCAGAGCCTTTCCTGTACAAACTCGCGGTTAAGAAACAGTTTCTTCCTAAGAACTGTAAATACAATAAATCAGCCATCAAGTGCTCCTTGTAGAACTGTTTGTACTTATAAGTACAATCACCTCACTGTAAACTTGCGATACAGTTATAATATTGCACAACCTGAGCCACTTTATAAAGTGTGTATTTACATATGATGAAGATATAATTTTTAAGATAAAATGCAACAAAATATGTTTATTACATTGTACAGACAAAACTTTAACTTCATTTAAATAATCTAGATTGTTAATAATTAAACATGTGAGGACATGGTGTCGCAGCGCTAGCAAGGAGCTGGTGCTCTGTTCACGGATTGTTCCTTAAAAGTTTTGAAGAATCGGCGTTGTCAGCTTACAGATGGCTTAACGTCTGTTACAGAGCTGATTGTGTGGTGAATGGTGGGTATTTGGGGAAAGAAAAGGAAGGACAGGAATTAGGGATTAGTACGTTTGAAAGAGACAGTACTGCTGCAATAAATTATTTCATCGAAGGTCGTGCACGGTGCAGCAAGCATCTTGCGTGAGGCATGAACAATCACTGCGCCACCGTGTTCCCATGTTTAATAACATGCTTTAACTCCTATCATCATAAAAATGATATCAAGTATACATCTTAGTATTTTAATTATTCAGAAAGCTGTAACATCATGAATGTAATGGATTCTGTGTCCTGTCAGAGAAAGAGAAAGCCCATTTAAGATGCATAGTGATTCACACGCATAGAGCACATAGAAGAACACATACAAAACAAAGCATTTAACGTGCTACTTTAGTTACGATGGGATTTGAGAAACTAGTAAATTAAGCGATTTTAAGATGAAGTTTATGATGTTCTACTTTAATGACAAAATAAACTACGTGATTAAAATGGAAATTTCGAGATTAAAGTTGACATTTCGTGCTTTTTTTCTACTGTGCACTTATTTTTTTTTCTCTGTACCCTAATAAGCTTTCATATGACACTCAGACGGTGGGCTATGACTTGCCTTTTCTTGGCGACTTTGATATCTGACAACTTCTTTTTAATTTCAGGAACTGTGTGACTTTATGAACTTCTGCTTTCGAGTTTCTCCAACACTCTATGTCACTTGATCAACTTCCTTTTGTTGTTTATACCACTGTTTAAACCAACAAATAGTACGCTTTTCCTTGCCTCCACTTGGTATTAGCTGAAATTCCTATTTTTTCCCCGTGCTTTTGCCATTGCCTTTTCACTGAACGTTGAGCTTAAGGGCTATTTATATTGATTTGCATATTCAAAGAGGCGTAATTCTGGGAGGAGTTTGGGGAGTGGCAGCAGGCTTGTGCACATGCGTTACTTTTCACACTTACCGGGATTTATGTAGCGGAAGAACGTGGACGTTGATGTTCGCACAGATTTATGCATCTGGATTTTTTTGTGTGTACACACATTTCCGCTTTTGTCCGTACGCCATGTTATAGTGGGAATTATATGCACGGCGTTATACATGAGGCCCCAGGTCTTTATGGCCTGTATATTTGCCGCCTAGTAATAAAATTGAAAGTAAGGTAGTGTCATGCCCCTTCTGCTTTAGGTCATTGTAGAGTCACGCTTTGGATACATGGACGTTTCAGATTCCAAATAAATGAAGTTATAAGTAAATCTAAATTCTTAAAAAAAATTTTATTAATGTATATGTGGATGCTTAACAGTGTTGATTCTTCCTGCTAATGTGAAATGGAGGGTGGATCATCTGTTCACATCTTGTTTTATTTTTTCTATGCCTATAGCAAACTTGTATTGAAAAAGATCTTTATATTTACTTCTCATATTTACTCCTAGATATTTAAACTATTCTGATAAAATACATGGATAGGTCCAATCTAGTATTGCGTGGTAGAGAGTTCACTGGAAAAAGCATGCTTTTATGCAAATTGATTTTGAGTCCAGATATCTTTTGAAAGTCTGCTAGTGCTTTTAGGACTGCTGGCATAGACATTTGTGGGTCAGATACATACAGTACCATATCATCTGCATATAGTGATATTTTTTGTTCAAGTCCTTCTCTGAAAATCACCTTTATCTCTGATGCATTTCAAAAGTAAACAGCCAATGGCTCAATGATGACTTCAAAGAGAAGTGGTGATAGGGGACATCCTTGTCAAGTACTGCATTCTAGTTAGAAGTAGTCTGAAATAATGTTATTAATACAAACCGAGGCTTCTGGACTAGTTTAGAGTAGTTTAATCCATGCACATATGTTTGGGCCGATCCAGATTTGTGCGATGTGGTGAATAGGTAGTGCCATTCAACAATATAAAATGCATTTTCTGCGTCCAAAGATAGATCTCTGGGATGTTAGATTTAATGGGTGAATATATTATATTCAACAAATATTGAAGATTATAAGCTAAGTGTCTGCCTTTATTAAATCTGGTTTGGTCCTGAGATATTACAGAAGGAAGCACTTTCTCAATACTTCTAACTAGAACTTTGGAGAGTGTCTTAATGTCATTATTCAGGAGAGAGATTGGTCTGTATGAAGCACATTGTAGTAAGTCCTTGCTTTTCTTGGGAAAGATGGTAATTAATGCTTGGCGAAAAGTTTGAGGTAGAATTTTGTTGTCTTTAGCTTCTGTATACGTTGCTAATAACAGTGGTGCTAACTTATTTGGAATTTTTTCATAAAATTTAACTGGGTAGCCATCAGGGTCAGCTCCTTTCCCACTTTGAAGTGGGTTTATAATGTCCATTAATTCTGAGAGTGTGAAGGGTTTATCCAGTTCCACAGCACTAGCTAGCTAGTATCTAGCTGTGGTATCTGTAATGAGTAAAAAAAATGTGTCTTATCTTCTTTAGACTGAGTGGAATATACAGACTTATACTATTCTTTAAATGTGTGGGTTATATTGTTATGGTCAATGATTTTATCTCCGTCTGTGTTGGTAATTGCTGTTATCGCATTGCAAACTTCCTGCTTCTGGATTTGATGGGCTAAAATCGTATTGGCCTTATCTCTGTATGCCAAAATTTTCATTTGGAAGAATTCACTTCCATTCCTGAAACAATTCTATTTGAGCAGCTTAAATAATGTTTTTGTTATTTTTTTATTCAGATAAAGTATTTAATTATATACTTTTGTAAGGCATGTAATATTTGGGAACGGATTTCAAATATCCCTGCATTATACTGTATTTCAAGAAATGTTCAGATTCCTCTTAGCATATATATATTGTGATATATATATATTGTGATATTTGCCTGGACACCATCAGACCGACACCACATCTTTATCCAAAATATACTCTTTATTGTCTTCTTCACAGCACAACACAACTCAGTCCCGCACAACAACAATGCACCCCAGTCACCCTTCTCCTGGGCCTTCTCTCTACTCGTCCCTAGGCCACCTGTCCTCTCTCTCCAGGAGCTTAGTCCTGCTCCTGCTCCCGACTCCAGCCCAATGATAGGAGGGAGGCGGCCCCTCTTATCCTCACCCGGATGAGCTCCAGGTGCTCTACCTGACGTCACGTCCTGGTGTGGCGGAAGCATCAGGAGAGCACCCGGAAGCACTCCGGGTGACCCTGGCAGGATCGTCCTCCATGGGCGTGGCGGAAGTAAATAAGTCCCGGGCTCCATGAGGCTCGGAGCACCCCCTGGTGGTGACCAGAGGCCCCAGTGGTCTTGAGCCTCCCTGCTCCCCTTCCGTGGGCCTCTTCTACTTCAGGGCGGTTGCCACCTCGTGGCCCGGAGGATAAATATGCCACGACCCAGTCCTTCCAGGTGTCCCGGCCGGGTCTGACCACCAGCCGTGTACCACAATATATATATATATATATATATATATATATATATAGGGTATAAATACACTATATTGTTTTTCTTCAGATGAGATGCATATGGCTGCAAACCTGACACATATAGTTGTTGGAAGTGGCAAAGCACAGAAGTGTGATGTTATGCTTACTATATATATGGAAGTCAGTGAGCACTTGAGATGTTCCAGGGGCTCACAACCTTGGCATTTCCCACGACACTGATAGTCATATACTGACTATGGACTAGGACAGTGAGTGCACAAACAACAAGATTTGGTGCATAACATGCTCAGTGTAGTTTAGTTTACAAATAATCTAAAATGTTAATAGTACAGTGCAAAACGTTCAATAAATAAATTTTTCAAAAAAAGAAATAAACCAATAAATAGATGCAGAAGAATATATTAAAACCAAGATTAAAGACACAGAGTTAAAATAGGCTTGTCTGTTTCTCTCTCTCTCTCTCTCTCTCTCTTTCACAGCCCCAGTATGCTCCTCTCTTCTGCTCACCTCCTCAGGTCTGCTGGCAAATGCGGTCATCCAATATTGGTTTTCATCCCAGCCACCCCAGGTGGTAATCGGCTGTGATACAGCAAGCCTGGATCTGTCACCCTATCACCATCATTCTGGATCCATTAGATGATCCTCGAAGCCATTGGCCACTCCTGCTCCTCACAATACTCAGCAAAAGTGACCCAACCCTACAGTGTTGTTCTCCTCGCTGTCGGTGGGGTCACCTTCCCACATTGACCCTTTTCATCACACTGGTTTAATCTGCCGACTCTACTCTTTCTTCTTTCTAGACTTTCTTCCTTGATTTTTCTCCACTTTCTTTCTCTTCTTTTTCTCTCTTTTTTCTCTTTCCCACTTCTCTCTGGCTTACTCACACTTTTTACACTGTGAGTGTAGGTGCTTGCCTTAACAACCAGTAGAGGGTCAATGAGGAATAGCTAGGCAGATCTCTCTTGCACATGAACTAGTATTCAACCAATTTTCCAAAATAACACCCTGTGGCTTAATGGGTTTCCAACGGTGTGCACCCACACCTATACATCTTGAACTACACTGATTTTATAGGAAAATTATGCACCGTCACAGACCCCTGAAGCACTTTATCACAGCACTGTACACACATTTTGGGTGGAGTAACATTTGATTTGATAAGACTTTAAATTTTAGCTTGCCAAGTGTATCACCCTACAAGATTATTTGAATCTTTGTTAAGAAAAAAATAAATACAATTTTTGTTCAAATATGATTTATTTTACATATAGATAAATTATTTTTCTTGATTTATATTGCCATCAGCATAAAGGAAACTGATTTACTGTTAAAACAAGTGGAAAATGTTTATTATTAGACTAATTTCTGTTCCTCAAGATAGTTATGCTTGAGATCAGTTAGTTGGTCAGGTAGAAATGGAAGGTGCAAAAGGAAAGGAAGAAAAAAGAGTGGGAAGGACACACAGAGAGGTGGCATGCCAGCCTGGAGAGATGGCATCTAGGTTGTTTTTCACTTCTTCATGACAAGAAAGAAACGAAGAACTTCTTAAACAGACTGGGAATATTCAGGTCTGGGCAATGGGCTTAAGAAGTTTAAAATGCTACTAGGAATCATACATCCTTATTTTCTTGGTCTAGATGCAGCTTGTGGCAACAATAAGGCTCTAAACAAAGGATTTTCTTTCTTTGTCATCATTTCATCAAAGCTCCATTGCTTGGAAACGATAGGTAGCTACCACAAACTTTAAAGACTCCAGTCACTTTTCTATTATGATGTAATAAAAGTATTTAGTCAGTCATTGTCCAACCTGCTATATCCAAACACAGGGTCACGGTTGTCTGCTGGAGCCAATCCCAGCCAACACAGGGCACAAAGCAGGAGCAAATCCCAGGCAGAGCGCCAGCCCACCGCAGGACACACACACACACACCCACACACCAAGCACGCACTAGGGACAATTTAGAATCGCCAATGCACCTAACCTGTATGTCTTTGGACTGTGGGAGGAAACCGGAGCACCCAGAGGAAACCCATGCAGACATGGGGAGAACATGCAAAATCCACCCAGGGAGGACCAGGGAAGCAAACCCAGGTCTCCTTACTGCGAGGCAGCAGCGCTACCACTGTGCCACCATGCCGCCCCGCCCTAAAAGTATTTATTTATATTTATATTTTTTTCTTCTCTCTCTCTTTATACTTAATTAAAGAGTCATATTAAGGTTCAGTACATTGCTCTTTGGGTTTGAATTGAAGAATAGGCCTGCTGAATAATGCATATCAAGCTTGTATTTTTTTTTGTTTTTTGTTTATTGATGAAGTTATTATACATGAGAATGTAGTTGGACTGAAGTTTTAGGTGCATTTAACTTTTTTATATTCATGAGAACATGGGTGTTTTTTTATTTTATTCTTTTTTTTTAGCAGAAACCATTCTTTAGTCCATTATTTGTAGACATCACTGTCACCCTTCCCATGCTATAGGAGAGAAATTACTGAGTTTTTTTTTCCAAGGGCAACAGTGACAGGTGTACACAAGTATGGTTACAGTAGCAGGAATGACATGGAATTGTGTAATGGGAAAATAAAAATATATTGATTTGTATTTTAAACATATGGTATTTTTAACAAACTAGAACTGGAAAATATAAATGGAAAAAGTCAGAATAGTTCATTTATTTTCATTTGTGTTAATTGAGGTTGCAAAATCTGGTTCAAATCAGCATATACAGTAGACTAATCATTGGAATGTTTTGGATCTCCTTTCTGGAAGTTATCATCCACCACTTAAGCATGAAAAACATGCTACCAAACAGATGAAGAGGAAAAAGAATAAAGTTAAGTGCAGAAAAGTGAGTTGATGAATTCTTCATTTTTTATCTTGTTTTTCACTGGAGTAGATGATAATTTGATATGAGGAGATTCCAGTAGTGCCAACAGAGTTGACAGTTTGTTCTTAACTACTTAGAAATTGCATTTGTGTGTAATAATGGGATTAGAGATTTATAAAGCTAAATTAGTGCAATTTTATAGATTCCTTGATTGGAAAATTGTTCTGGGTCCTGCTCGTGTGAATTTTGCACATTCTTTGTGTATCTATGTTTTTTTCTCAAGATACTCTGGATTCATTTCAATATCTCAAAGATGTTCATACTAATTTAATTAGTGGCTATAGAGAAAAGCCAAGCAAAATGACACCTTTTATTGGCTAACTAAAAAGATTACAAAAGATTATTAGTGGCTATAGAAAGGCTTAGTATAAATGCTTGTGGATATTTTTAAGTTAGTCATGATGGGCATTTAATCCATAGTTGGCTCCAGCCTGCTATCCATTGTTGCCAGGATAGACCCTGATCTCCACAAACCTGTATTAGATTAAATGTATTAGATAGTGAATGAGAGGACTACACATTTTTACCATTTGTGATAATCTTATCCAGTGATGCTGATGCCTTTTAATGTGCCCACAAGAATATATGGACTTTCACCTACAGTAAATGTGTATATAGACAAGATTCAGTCATCCTCCCAATAACATATTAAATGTTGCAGATTAATAAATATTTTTGGAAACATTTTAGACAAGCTGTGTTTGAAAAATAGCTTTTAAATAGTGATTTACAAGGTAGGATTGTGGGTACAAGGAATCAGCTCAGACACTAGATCTTCACAGAGCAAAATCAAACAAACAATTACGCGTCTAACATGAATGTCTATGGAATAAATGCAGAAGACCCAGTGAAAAATCCATGCATACCCTGGAATAATGTGCAATCTACATGTAAATACTGACAAGCTTAAACATTCAAATGGCTCCCAGGATCAGCGAGGCAGCAATGCTGAGCACTGCACCACCATATTGCTGCACTGAAATATATTGTTTAGTGTGCAACTGGAACTTATGGAGGAATGTTTTCTGTTTTAAAAATTATTACATCTAATGATGGCTCCTTGTTTCTGAAAGTGGATAGATAGAAGGTTGGATTGATGGACTTGTTGTTGAATGACAAATGCAATCAGTGTGCAGCAACTGTAATCCTGCTTGTGTCTCTTGTTCATTTAGATACAAGATGACGTTCTGCTATCCAGAATATTTTCAGTAAATATCACATCTCTGTGGCTGGATGACATTTTGCATTCTTATAAAGACAGTCATTTCTATGTTTCTTCAGCTACCCTGTTTTTTTATTCCAGGAGTATTTTTAACTGTGTTGCAATACAGTCTATTTTAACACACAGCATGCTATTTCACCAGTGATTTGATTCAATTCAAATAATTAAAATTCATTCTTACAAAGCACCCTTCTGCTATACCCTGATTACGCACAGACTACAGTCAAATTATCACACAAATAAAATGTAACAAAAATAAAACACATAGCAAAATGGTGAATACAACAGCTATGCCAGTATACACACACATGTATATAGTAGGTATAATACTTGCTCAGTTTTATAGTAATTGGTTTCTTAAAGCTTTTGAAAAAATGTTATATTTTTACTCTGGATTGCAACTGTCTTATGGCCACTCGAGTCATGCGTCAAGCACACTGCCATTCAACAGAGCACAGGAAAATTATGGTGTTTCTACCATAATGCCACAAAAATCTGACAATGGCAGTGAAATACAACATTCAGAAAATAGACACTGAGAGGAACAACAGAATGGAACAATCTTTACAATTGTCAATCAAAACAATTCCTGCAGTTATTAAAACACATTGTAAACATATTCAGTAGCAGCACTAACCAGAATGTGCTTTGCTAAAATAATGAGTCTTCATACTTAATTTAAATACTTAGACTGATGGAGCTTCTCTAATACTGGAAGATCATTCCAGATTTTGGGTTTAAGGAGAATGCCTCCTATAGTAGCTTTGTTTATATTTTTAAAATTTTAAGCAGCTATGCATGCTAAAATTGAAATGTATGCCCAAGAATATAGACATTAATAAATTCTGTAAAGTTAAAAGGGGAGTAGTCCTTTAACAACTTTTTATGTCAAAATTGCACAAAATGTAGTTCTAGGTATAATAGCTACTGTTTTGTTTTAAATTAAGTGTTGAGTAGTAATCAAGAAATTTGAACAGGCTGATAATAAATTATTACAATTGTCATTTCTGCTTGATACAAATGAATGGCGTATTTCAAAATCTTGGCAATTTAAGATATTAAGAAACTACACTGTTTGTAATCTGGGGAATGTGAGTTTTAGAAAGTTTGGAAATTTATTCCACCAGTAGAGTCACATACAACATATAAAAATTAGAATTATACAGACTAATGCAGTGATCATGAAGGTCAATTTTCTTTACTCCAAAACTATCCATCCATTGTCTCCCGCTTATCCGAGGTCGGGTTGCGGGGGCAGCAGCTTGAGCTGAGATGCCCAGACTTCCCTCTCCCCGGCCACTTCTTCTAGCTCTTCCGGGAGAATCCCAAGGCGTTCCCAGGCCAGTCGAGAGACATAGTCCCTCCAGCGTGTCCTGGGTCTTCCCCGGGGCCTCCTCCCGGTTAGACGTGCCCGGAACACCTCACTAGGGAGGCGTCCAGGAGGCATCCTGATCAGATGCCCGAGCCACCTCATCTGACTCCTCTCGATGCGGAGGAGCAGCGGCTCCACTCTGAGCCCCTCCCGGATGACTGAGCTTCTCACCCTATCTTTAAGGGAAAGCCCAGACACCCTGCGGAGGAAATTCATTTCAGCCGCTTGTATTCGCGATCTCGTTCTTTCGGTCACTACCCATAGCTCATGACCATAGGTGAGGGTAGGAACATAGATCGACTGGTAAATTGAGAGCTTCGCCTTGCGGCTCAGCTCCTTTTTTACCACGACAGACCGATGCAGCGCCCGCATTACTGCGGATGCCGCACCGATCCGCCTGTCGATCTCACGCTCCATTCTTCCCTCACTCGTGAACAAGACCCCGAGATACTTGAACTCCTCCACTTGGGGCAGGATCTCACTACCAACCCTGAGAGGGCACTCCACCCTTTTCCGGCTGAGGACCATGATCTCGGATTTGGAGGTGCTGATTCTCATCCCAGCCTCTTCACACTCGGCTGCGAACCGATCCAGAGAGAGCTGAAGATCACGGCCTGATGAAGCAAACAGGACAACATCATCTGCAAAAAGCAGTGACCCAATCCTGAGCCCACCAAACCGGACCCCCTCAACGCCCTGGCTGTGCCTAGAAATTCTGTCCATAAAAGTTATGAACAGAATCGGTGACAAAGGGCAGCCCTGGCGGAGTCCAACTCTCACTGGAAACGGGTTTGACTTACTGCCGGCAATGCGGACCAAGCTCTGGCACCGATCGTACAGGGACCGAACAGCCCTTATCAGGGGGGCCGGTACCCCATACTCTCGGAGTACCCCCCACAGGATTCCCCGAGGGACATGGTCGAATGCCTTTTCCAAGTCCACAAAACACATGTAGACTGGTTGGGCAAACTCCCATGCACCCTCCAGGACCCTGCTAAGGGTATAGAGCTGGTCCACTGTTCCGTGACCAGGACGAAAACCACACTGTTCCTCCTGAATTCGAGGTTCGACTATCCGACGGACCCTCCTCTCCAGGACCCCTGAATAGACTTTTCCAGGGAGGCTGAGGAGTGTGATCCCTCTGTAGTTGGAACACACCCTCCGATCCCCCTTCTTAAAGAGGGGGACCACCACCCCGGTCTGCCAATCCAGAGGCACTGTCCCTGATGTCCATGCGATGTTGCAGAGGCGTGTCAACCAAGACAGCCCTACAACATCCAGAGCCTTGAGGAACTCCGGGCGTATCTCATCCACCCCTGGGGCCCTGCCACCAAGGAGTTTTTTGACCACCTCGGTGACCTCAGTCCCAGAGATGGGGGAGCCCACCTCTGAGTCCCCAGGCTCTGCTTCCTCATTGGAAGGCATGTTAATGGGATTGAGGAGGTCTTCGAAGTACTCCCCCCACCGACCCACAACGTCCCGAGTCGAGGTCAGCAGTGCACCATCCCCACCATATACAGTGTTGACACTGCACTGCTTCCCCTTTCTGAGACGCCGGATGGTGGACCAGAATCTCCTCGAAGCCATCCGAAAGTCATTCTCCATGGCCTCCCCAAACTCCTCCCATGCCCGAGTTTTTGCCTCAGCAACCACCAAAGCCGTATTCCGCTTGGCCTGCCGGTACCTATCAGCTGCCTCCAGAGTCCCACAGGACAAAAAGGACCAGTAGGACTCCTTCTTCAGCTTGACGGCATCCTTCACCGCCGGTGTCCACCAACGGGTTCGGGGATTGCCACCACGACAGGCACCGACCACCTTACGGCCACAGCTCCGGTCAGCTGCCTCAACAATAGAGGCACGGAACATGGCCCATTCGGACTCAATGTCCCCCACTTCCCTCGGGACATGGTCGAAGTTCTGCCGGAGGTGGGAGTTGAAGCTACTTCTGACAGGGGGCTCTGCCAGACGTTCCCAGCAGACCCTCACAACACGTTTGGGCCTATCATGCCTGACCGGCATCCTCCCCCAACATCGAAGCCAACTCACCACCAGGTGGTGATCAGCTGACAGCTCCGCCCCTCTCTTCACCTGAGTGTCCAAGACATGTGGCCGCAGGTCCGACGACACGACCACAAAGTCGATCATCGAACTGAGGCCTAGGGTGTCCTGGTGCCAAGTGCACATATGAACACCCCTATGCTTGAACATGGTGTTCGTTATGGACAATCCGTGACGAGCACAGAAGTCCAATAACAAAACACCACTCGGGTTCAGATCGGGAGGGCCATTCCTCCCAATCACGCCCTTCCAGGTATCACTGTCATTGCCCACGTGAGCATTGAAGTCTCCCAGCAGAACGAGGGAGTCCCCAAAAGGTATGCCCTCTAGCACCCCCTCCAGGGACTCCAAAAAGGGTGGGTACTCCGAACTGCTGTTCGGTGCATACGTACAAACAACAGTTAGGACCCGTCCCCCCACCCGAAGGCGAAGGGAGGCTACCCTCTCGTCCACCGGGGTAAACCCCAATGTACAGGCTCCAAGTCGGGGGGCAATAAGTATACCCACACCCGCTCAGCGCCTCTCAGTGGGGGCAACTCCAGAGTGGTACAGAGTCCAGCCCCTCTCAAGGAGATTGGTTCCAGTGTCCAAGTTGTGCGTCGAGGTGAGTCCGACTATATCTAGCCGGAACCTCTCAACTTCGCGCACTAGCTCAGGCTCCTTCCCCTTCAGAGAGGTGACATTCCATGTCCCAAGAGCCAGCTTCTCTAGCCGAGGATCGGACCGCCAAGGTCCCCGCCTTCGGCCACCACCCAACTCACACTGCACCCGACCTCCTTGGCCCCTCCCATAGGTGGTGAGCCCATGGGAAGGGGGACCCACTTTGCCTCTTCGGGCTGTGCCCAGCCAAGCCCCATGGGTGCAGGCCCGGCCACCAGGCGCTCGCCATCGAGCCCCACCTCCAGGCCTGGCTCCAGAGTGGGGCCCCGGTGACCCGCGTCCGGGCAAGGGAAAACGCCGTCCAAAATTGTTTTTCATCATAGGAGGTTTGTTTAACCGCTCTTTGTCTCATCCCTCACCTAGGACCAGTTTGCCTTGGGGGGCCTTACCAGGGGCATAAAGCCCCGGACAACAGAGCTCCTAGGATCATTGGGACACGCAAACCCCTCCACCACGATAAGGTGGCGGTTGAAGGAGGGGTACTCCAAAACTACCATTGTAGAAATTGGACAGCTGGATTTGGTATTAATGAGATCCACAGATTATATTTGATAAACATGGGCCATTAAAAATCCACAGTATTAGAAATATTTTCAAAAACAATATGAAATTGGTAGAACACACAATTAAAATTCCCTTAAATTCCCTGTTAAATAACCCAAGCTACCTTTCAGTTTTCTTATCAAAATTATGTGTTCCATAGAACTCTAATGCTGTCTTCAGTGTAGTATTTATTTGCAGCAGCACTACTAATACTACTACTACCACTACTACTACTACTAATAATAATAATACACTTATGTTGCTTTTTCCTTGCTATGCAAAGCACTTTATATAAACAGAGTGGAGCCACTTCAACTACCACCAATGTGTAGCACCTACATAAATGATGCATCAGCAGCCATTATTTTATCAGTGTGCTCACCACACATTAGCCATCAGGTGGTGAAGTGGTGAGAGAGGTAGTTAGCCAGTTAGGGACAGGGGATGATTATGGTGTCAAATTGGATAAGTCTGTGATGGGAAATTTAGCCAGGACATTGGGAAAAACCGTGCTCTTTTCAAAAGATGCCCAGGGATCTTTAATGATTACAGAGAGTCAGGACCTCAGTTTTAAATTTCATGTGAAAGACAGCAGTGTATTTACAGCAGAGTGTCCCTGTCACTTCACTGGGATCCACACAAAGACAACAGGGTAAGCACCCCCTGCTGCCCATACAGTAGCAACACTAGCTTTTTATAGATGGTCTCCCATCCAATTACTGGCCAGGCCCAACCATAGTTAGCTTAAGGTAAATGACCTGTTCTGAAGTGAAGTGGTATGTCTGCTGACAATGGTGTCTTTTGAATTGGATGTTGTTCAGAACTTGTTCTTTTTATAGTTGTTCCAGAATGGTGTGTTTTAACTTTTCACTAAATCAGATGGTTGATGGTGCCTTGGTATTTCTGTATGCACAGCAGAAATGCACTATGTGAAATTCTCTTGCATTAATATAAAATCTAAAAATTATTTTGCTTACCCTGTCCCGGCAAACCAGATATTGCACTGGTATATATTCAGCCCCCTTTTCAGTAGGAGATCTTATATTAGCTAGTAAAACCACTGGGTTCTGATTGTGTGGGCTCCTAACTTAAACTCTACTTATTGATTTTATTGCACTCTGTATATACAATTCATGAAAAAATAGAACAAATGTTTATAGTTGGAAATGTCTGGTTAAGCAAAAATAAGTAATGGTAATAGTAAACTATATTAATTTACATTAGGGTTAATTTTTATCACAGTATTTGCATTTTGGAAAAGGGGAACCTTCAGTTTAGAAAAATTCCAGTGCAGCAGTAGCTGAAAATTGTTACACATGAAGCCATCCTTTGTAATTTTTCAGCTGATTCTAAAACAATGCAATACATATTTAAAATAAAAGTACAATTTACTAAAGCCATGAAACATAGCAAAATGTTTTAGTTCTGGCGTTCTGATAAGCAATAGGTTTATATGTTCTGTGAATCAAATCCTGATATGGCAGGCGTACTGCAAGCTTTGTGCCAGTTACATTATGTTGTCAAGCAATTTCACACTTTTTAAATTGCAGGATTTAAAGTGAAACACAAAACCTACTGCTGTGTGGTTCTTGGAAATATCCTAATACAGCACATTTATTCTGGAAATGTTCTTCTTTTGGTCCTCAGAATATACTCCTGTTAAAATGTGTGTTTGTCAATTGCTGTTTCTCCAAAATCTCACTAGTTCTTTACTCAGCTAAGTCCATCTTTTGTGTTTTGTTCTTTTTATTTGACACAGTGTATTTCACCAGTGGCTAATTTACTTGTGTAAAATAATTATTATAATAATACCACATTTCTGGTACAGGCCACTTGTTTATATTGCTTCCTTACACTTATTTACATCTGTTAGCTTTGCATTAGCATCAAAAAAGCATGAAAAAGCTCATGAATTTTCTTTAGGAAGGAAAAAAGAACCTATGAATGAAAGTCCAAAAATAACAAAGTGGATGGTTGAGATGTACAGTATGTGTCATACAAACTATCAATATAAAAATGAATAATAACTCAGAATTGTACTTAAAAAAACAGTGCTGCCTGATGTACTAATTCATTTTCATACCTGCTTAATCCTGGCAGGAACAGTTACAAAGGAAATTTTCACAATTGAATGTATGTCTGTATTGAGTGTTCATACATAGTACTATGTTTTTAAAATAGTTCATACCATTAACCTGGCAGCATATGTTTTGACTGAGTGAATGAATATTGGACTTGTATGTACATTTTAATTTAAATCTGAAGCTTAAGCAGTAATAACTAAACTAACTACCATTACACTGTCATCCAACAATATTTGGTTAAATTGTACAAAAATATATAGTGTCAGAATACAAATTTAAAAAAACAAAAATTTTGATCCCTTGTAAGATATTCCTTTCTTATCAAATTTCTCTTAGCTGGTCAGACTCAATGTAAATATACATTAGCAGATAAAGGATAATTATTCCTAACTCAGTAGCAAAGAACTGCAAAGTAAAGTCATAAAACTTCAATTTTAATGTTGTCTCTGCAGATGCATCAATCAATTGTCTTCAAGGAAGTAAGACCTTCTGCATGCATGATACAGAGTTCAATGATTGTGGCATGTGGTGACGGTACCATTTATACTGCGGTTGTTGAGGTAAATTGCTTTCTTGGGAATGTGACTTTACTGCGTTAAAAATGTCACCGTGCTCTTCTAATATCTCAGGTTCCCAATAAAACAAAAGTTGTTCAGTGATTTGAGTTCCATCTAGGACGGTCACAAAGGAAAGAAACTGAAATTTTCTGATGACATCAACATTGCAATGCAATTGCAGCTTGGAATTTTTAATTAGCAAATTACTTATATTTATATTATTGTTAATGGGTTAGTAAATTTCCTAAATTACTGTATAGTATTTTCTTATTGTGGGCTCTACTCTAATTCTTTTTAATGCTACAGGACCAATCATCCCTTTGGCAATTTATAAAATGCTTCAATGTGAGTTTTAAAATGTTTGTGTATGTTTTCAAATTGTAGTATTAGTTTAGTAGATTTAAACAAGACGATCAATTTTGTCTTTAGCAATAACTCAATGTATCTTTATGTCACCTGTTTTTTGCTTTTTATTTAAGATGATATATGTATTATGATGTTCTTTTTTTAAACAGGTGTGGCTCAGATGTTACTGAGCCATAACTAATTGGCTTGCATAAGAGACATACAGCAATTACACTGCATAGTGTGAAGAATTTGGGGCTACCTTCTGAAATAAAATTTATTAAAACTCTGCGCTGTCTGGCAACAGGTAAAATGATAAAATATAACTGATAATTAGCATCAACAAAACTAAGTATTTGCAATATCCTTAAATTAAACCATAATGGCACTTGTAGCACATGTTCTAATATTGAAAATTGTGATTTTTTTTTAATTGAACAAAGTTTTCTGATCTGTTCTATTGTCATTCTTCTCATGACTTATTGCCCTGTTGAACTTTATATGATTCTAAGTGAAATAGGTACTTCTATATAACATTGCAGGTACCTATTCTGAACTCATTTTGTGTCTTCAGTCTTTGCCTTGGCCCCACTCCTGTTTCATTTTCTTGACTTATCCTATCCTATCATTATACAATAAGTCTGTTTGCATTCTGCACATTTAATGCTTGGTTCCTTTGGCAGAAAACACACAATAGAATCCTGATGTCAGGTGCCTGAACATTCTTTGAATCAATTTGACCCTACTTTATAACAATAACAATTTGTATCCATGTCAATCATACATCAGAAAAGTTAGTAGCCATTTTGGCCTGTAAAGCACACCATTATATTTAATTCTATTTTCTTTTTGAGTGTAGAAAAAACTTTTTGTACCTTACATTGTAGTCAGAAATTGCATTAAAAGAACCTTTGTATGAAAACTTGTCATTTAAAATGTAGCAGCTTGTTCAACAGTTTAATATCAGTTATAGCAATCATTTCATAAATAAAAAGAATGTGAAAATAAGAAAATAGTGCATTGCTAGATAAAGGAATCTTTGATATTTTGATGATGATATTGCACAGAGGAACTCATATCTAATGTTTGACTTCTTTGTAGTGACTAATAATGTAATTTTGCTGATGCGAAAAGTAGCAACATCATGGGGGTCTTTAGACTGTTAGATAGTTTTGAGCATCCAAGGAGACCAGGTTCAGTGTCATATGAAACAGATTTGTCGATCTGAATGGTATGGTAAATATATTAATAGTAATGTGTTATAGTGTAAATTTTCCAGTTTTGTTAGGACATCAGGAACAGTTTATTGCCAGTCTTAAAAGTACACTGTTAATCTAAAGATATTTTGAATGGTGCTTCCAACAACAAACTTCAGCACAAAGCAGGAGCGGATACAGAAGGGTGACAGTCCGTGGATGATTGCTGCATGATAATTTATGAGACTTCTGGTTTTTGACTTGTCTGACGAATGTCTTTGGAACATCAGTCTTATTGGAGTTTAAAGCAAAAAAAAGCACAGCAATCATGTGCAAAGCTTTAATGGATATTTCACTGTTAGTCTCAGCTACCACAGCTTGATCTTCATTTGAGGCTTACAGTATACTATATACATAAATTGCTTTAGTATTTAATAGGCCATTAACAATTATTTGTCTGCGAGCTGTTGACTCAAGCTCAATGCTCTTGTTTCTATCTTTTTGTTTTCTTTTTCTTAGTTTAAGATGATTTATCATTGCAATTTGTCTCACTAGACAAACTCTAAGAACAGAACATTTACAACCAGGTTAAATGCCAGAAGTCTAAATCTTAAATGGAGACATCTAAACAAAAAATGTACCAGGCCTGAAGTGAAAAATATGTGAAAGGAAAAACCAAAACAATAAAATGAACACTTACTATTTTTTATACTCAATCACAGTCTAGTAGACCAAGAAGTAAGAACAATGTTTCCTAAGTCACTAGATTGTTCACAGTTCAATTTTATTCTGATTATTTTTTGTTCTTCTTGATATATACCATAAATAGGAAGAGTCACTCTTAAGTTCTCAAAGAGCAACAGCAATCTGGGTTCTTTGCACATTTATTAGAACACATATTAGGGGAAGCAAGTTTTACAATGTGCCTATATGTCAAAAATAGTGAATTTTCACTTTAATTGCCACTATTCAGTGTTATTACAGAGATGTGGATCATTGAAATAAGAATAAAAAGAACAGTGTAAAATAAACAAAAAGCACCTTAGGCCTAGAGTATATTGATCAAACTTGAAGCACTATTTGAAGATGAATTAAAATAATGATTTCTGTCCAAGTGTCCATTAAACCAGATAGCCATTCAAGTGTTGTAAAAACTGTTAATGTGCCTTAAGTAACATGCCCTAAGGTGGAAAAGGAATTAGAGCGCAGAGTCAAATTAAGAAAGATGGTCTTAATCGAATACTATGGGCTCAATAATATGCATCCGTTAAGGTTCTTTTGGTGGGCCTGGTGCAAGGACAGAGTTGAATTAAATCAAGCTTACATGTAGATGCAGATAGATGAAAGTTTGCAAGAATTTCTTAAAAATAACAAAACACAAAGACCTTTAAACATCTTTTTTACTAGTTAATGGCTGCAGCTGATTCATCTTCCATTAATTATTAATTATTGCAGGCACCTGCCAGATTTTTTTTTAGTGCATGTAGCTTTCCTTATTTATTCCCCATGGTTCCTGCTCTGTGGTCTTTGCTGCAGGAATAGGCTCTGGGGATCCTAAAATTAGATTAAGCATGTTTAGAATTTTTTCTTCCTGTATTTGCTGCAAATGTGATGGAGGGGTGGTTTGTGTTATGTTTTCTGTGATTCCAGAAAAAATCAGAACTTGAGAATGAATGATAATGTGATTGTAGGAATGACTATATTTGGACCGTCTTTAAGATTTTTATGGAGTGTGATTAAGAGGCTTGTGTATTTTAGCTTTTGTATATGTGTTGCATTTTTGGATCTCATTTGGTTACATACATATTAAATAAGAGGGTCTCAAGTTTGTGATAAAATCAGTTATAATTCACTTAGGCTTAATGTAAACAATCACAAATTTAAAAAATGTTTGATATGATTACTTCAGAAATATGAATGATCATTTTTCTTTTACAGTAATACTGGTTTAATATTGTAAATAGTCAATATGGTATCTAAGATGAGCTTCTATTAATAATACATATAAAGCAATTTACTAGTAAACATACATTGTGAAGCTTAGGCAATGTGATTGTACTGAGAATTCCTGAAGTACTGCTATCTTGACAAGAGTATCTTTTGTTAATGGCTTTCCTGATTCTGTCCAGAGTTTTCAGTAATGCCCAATACATATTTATCTTAATGTTAAACAATTTAAATCCATTACAGGAAATGAATCATTTTGGTTAATCTCAATTATCGTTTTATATTCTAATGGGAATATGCAAATATATCTTTGGATACAGAAGGCTCTGAATTTCATTTAAATAATAAGGGTACTGTGTTTCCTCACACTCAGAAAACAATCATGAAATGCAATATATAGTAGTATGTAATTATACAATAGGTACATTAACTTGGGAGTATAATATAAAGATTTAATCCATTTTGTTGAAAGTGTTCAAACAGAAATAGTCCTTTGTGCAGGTACACTTTATACTGTACAATAGATACAATGAAATACATTACCATTTCTTTAATTTAAAAGTCATCAAAATTACATCTTGTGTATTATTTATGTATATTGGTTATCTTGTTTCCTTGGTTCAAACTTACCAACATAGACCACCCATATTCAATTGTGCTAACGTTGTGATTTAATTTTTTGAAAATTATGACTTAGGAAAATATACATGCTGCTTTTCTAAAACAAAAATTCTAAGAAAATTGTTATTAGGCCTTTTTCCTTTTCCAGTGATTTAGACTCCATTCAAAAGGGAAACTGTTTGAGAGCAAGGTAGATGATTATCCTCTGGCTAAAGCTGAGGGGACTAGATCTGCTGGGGACAGCATTAAAAGATTTTTTTTTTATTCTGCAACAATATGAGCCAACTTGGGTCAAAACTAGGGCCTGACTGATGTTTTTAGGCTCATAATGATATTGATATGTGGGCAGTAAAAATGCTCAGTTATTGATACATACGGTACCAATATTTCTGGTGTGTTTAAGTATTAGGATTTCTTGGAAAAAATCTGAATGAAAAGGAAAAGATTAAATGTATCATGCTTATGACATAATAGATACCAATGATAATAGACATAATGGAAGCCAATAGTGACCAATGTCACTTGAAAAAAGAAAAAAAAATCTCATGTTACCCATATTTCATAATCCACATGTTGAAGGCATGAATCTTCACCAACAAATGAGGGAGAGAGGCAGATGTTCAATTGAAAAACTTACTCCTATGAGGTTTTAGTTTCCTGTTTATGATATGTATTGATCATTCTATAAGTATATATTTAACAATATTTTAGCAAAAAGCATCTGTTTTGTGCATATGACTAGATAACTGACATGCATGACTTACTACATCACTACAAACTACATTGGATAAGTAACATATAAAAAGTATCATTTATGGGTATAATATTCCTTTAAGTGTGTGCTGTAGATGTTGTGAGCACAACTGACTAATTGTTAAATTGGTACTTATAAAGAGAGTAGTCAGATGAGGTGGCTCGGGCATCTGATCAGGATGCCTCCTGGATGCCTCCCTGGTGAGGTGTTCCGGGCACGTCTAACCGGGAGGAGGCCCTGGGGAAGACCCAGAACACACTGGAGGGACTATGTCTCTCGGCAGGCCTGGGAATGCCTTGGGATTCTCCCGGAAGAGCTAGAAGAAGTGGCCGGGGAGAGGAAAGTCTGGGCATCTCTGCTCAAGCTGCTGCCCCCGCGACCCGACCTCGGATAAACAGAAGAGGATGGATGGATGGATGGATGGTACTTATAAAGATTATAATATAGCTTGAGTTGACTTACATATGAAGAATAAACTTCACTGACTACAAAAATGTCATACTATGTGAGATTTTCTGATGATTCTATGATAATAAGACATTTTTAGGTAATTAATGAAAGTATAAATGAATCAGTGCAAATGTGTATTTCCTAGGAGAGTCGTGTATTAATTAGTGCATTTGTTTGCATGTATTTGCATATAATTATGAACAGTTTTATGTTGATTAATATAGTTATACATCCAAAAGTGTGCTTGCCATATGCTTATACAGCTGACCATCCCAAAAAAAGTAAAATTTGAATGCATTTTGATAACATAAACAACATTAGGGCACCAATCATAAGTAATAATATTAGAATTTTTTATTGTCATTTAAAAAAGGTACTAGTACTAAATAAAAAGCTGTTTGGGAGCCAACAGATCCAGCATTTGGTCATAAAATGAGCCAAATAACTTGATTTACTGAAAAAGTTGGCAGTATATATACAGTATATGCTTTCTTTTTTACTTCTGCAAATGTTTGTTTGTATATATTTGTTTCTTGTAATGCATTTAGCCAGGGAGGTCAAATAACTGGTTTGACAACTTTTCTCACAGCTTATATAGGGCCAGTAAAGACCATGTAATACACAAACCGTATGACTTAAAACAAAACCTATGACATTTATTTCATTGCTACTCTGTGTAAAAGTAAACATATCTATTTTGTAAAGATGTGTATCATATAAAGATTTCTTTGATATAAGCAAATAAACAACTGTTCTTTTGACAAGTACAAATAAATTCACAGCCCACAAGGCATTTTGGGAAAACTTTTTACTTGCATTTCAATTGTGATTCACTCCAGAGTAAGAGTGACTCGTACATATATTCTGAGAGCATAAGATTTCAGTTACATTTTAGGAGAAACAACTGACAGTTTGAAAACATACCATTAAGTAGATGATAAACACAGGATGTTGATGTGCATTTATGAACAGATAAATTGTCTTTTCAAGTAATTGCAGTAATTTACAGAAGCAAGTCTATATGCCTTAGAAAGCCAAACCTCAGCTCGTTTAAAAGTGATATACTGGGCATTTCAAAAATCAGACTGAATAACAACCTTCTTGTTACTTTAATAAAAAATAGATGCTGTAATAGTGGCAAATGCTTATCTGCAAGCTCACACAGTGTAAGTGCCCTGTCAAGCGATCACTGTGGCATACAGTGACAAATGTGTAAGCAGCTGAAAGGGAAAAATTCTGTTGTTTTTTTATAGGATAAATGCCTGACCTTTGAAACAAAGTTACAGAGTGAAAACATTGTGCACACTAAGTAGTAGGCTGTGCAGAGGCCATTTCGGCCAGGGTGAAGACAATAGGGAAGCATACAAAAACATGAAATACAGCATTTCAGCATGAAAGTTGTGAACTTCAAATGTAACACTAAGTAAACAAATGACTTTATGTATCCTCTGTAAAATTTTACCATATTGTCAGTCCTTTTGATGATAAATGCGGACTAAGCTAAGAGTTTCAAAAGATAAGGTATTGTTTAACACGTACATTGTTAGCTCTCAATTTGTTACTGTTAATGTGCATATTAGTCACAGGGATTGGCTTTTCAAACTGAGAGCTTTTACACTAGAAAAATAACCTAATAATTTGCTTAGAAGAGTTTCAACATCATAATATCAATTCAGGTTCAACCTATACCGATGTGTACGGTGAGACCAAATTTTAGTGCCCAATATTATCATTTGGGTCCTATGCAAAACAGGGAGCTTAGCATAGAAGATGAGGATGTTGTGTGGAAAAAATAAGCCTTACACTTTGTTTAGCAGTGGAAACAAATTGGTATTTTATTGACAGGAATAAAAAAACATAATTCTAATTTATTTAGTCCTGTTAATAATTTTTATGGACATCGTATGCAATAAATATGCAAATTAGACACTTTCTTATGATCTTATACCTTTACAGATAGGTAGCATTTACCATATGTAATTGGAGGCAGTCAATAACAAACATAGCTAGAGGTAGTCATAATTCATGATCCTTATATACAGTAATTATTTATTCTGTTCAGGCCAGTGTTAAAATTGCAGCTGCTGACCATGAAACCTCTCATATCAAGGACAATTCTGGGACACTGAACACAAGCAAATATTATACAAATGATCTTCCACATTTCCCCTTTAATTCTTTGTAGTATCTTCTAAGAGATATCAGTCTTCTTGACAGCATCAGTATATACAGGGTCAGGAATGTCAACCAGTGAGGAGAATCTGATATTGTGGTTGGAGAGAAGTGTAAGAAATGAGGGATTTAGAAGCAGGGATAGCAGCAATCACAAAAGAAGCATGAGTCTAAAAGCAACCAGTAACAACAGCTTTAAGTTTAACAAGGACAAGGTAACAAATGAGAAACAATGTAACAAAGTCATAGAGTATTAGACAGAATATTCAGAAGCCAGGAAGGTCCTAACAAAAATCTAAACTATGATTCTAGGGAGAATCTAACAACAACATTTTTAAAAATATATATTTATTTCAACTGCCTCAGCTACTGTTTTAGTAGTTCGTAATTTTTGTACTGCAAGTTGATTAGCACATGCAAATAAGAATTACACTGTACTCTGTACACATAGCAATAATTACCACATAAACCTATAAATGTAGGAGGATAAATATAGATATAATTGGGATGGTTTGTAAGGTTATGGGAAGTATAAATATAGTTATGGTACTTGGTGCTGTCCTATCTGGGACGCTAAGAACATACTGTATCTGTGCCTATGTGATTCTTCAAGACAGTTAACCTCTGGGCCCCCAGCTCTGTTTTAATGTCCTATATAACTTCTGCTGTCATGTTAGGAACAGCTACCTGGCCATCACCTGTTTCTTTTACTCTGTTTCCAGGCGTCCAGCTCCATATATAAAGAAATCAATAGGCAAAAAGCATTTTTTTTGTCAGCATGTGCTTAGACATGGTTGGAAAAGAGAGAAGTGGTGAAGGGTGATAATAAGCAGATCTGGCAGACACAAAGTCATAACCAAATCAGAAGACATGTTTCTTAGGGTCACCAGCTTGCACGATAGACACCTCACCACACAACAGCTTCAATCACAGCTTAACAGTGAACGTAAAAAGCAAGTCTCATTTTCTACTGTGAAGAGTCTTTGTGCTGAAGATTTTAAAGGGCAAATGGCAGTAAGAGGACAAAAGGACAAAATAGGGCTTTGAAATCCCGGCTGTGAGCTACTGCAGACTAGAAGTCTTATGGACCGATGAATCAAAATTTGAACTCTTCAGTTCATCATGCAGGGTGTTTGTATGCCATCAGTTTGGTGAATGAATGATTCCTCAGTGTTTGACACCAGCTGTCAAACATGGAGGAGGAAGTGTGATGGTCTGGGGTTCTTTTGCTGGAGGCATGAGTTGCACATAGTGACTGGCATTTTGAATCAAAAGGGTTATGACAGGATTTTGCAGTACCACACAATACCTTCTGGCCTATGTCTAGTAGGTCAGGGGTTCATCCTACAGAAAGACAAAACATACCTCCAGGCTATTTCAGAACTATGTTAAAAAAACAGAAGGTACCCTTCAAAACATGGTCTGATCAGCACAGTCTCCAGACTTAAACCCCATTGATTTAGTTTAGAATGAACTGGACAGAAGGGTGAAAGAAAAGCAACGTACAAGTAAAACACATTTGTGGGAACATCTGCAACAGTGTTGAGAAGATCTTTCTGACCAATATTTTATTTTCCTTATAGAAAGAATTACACATGTATTTTGGCTGTTATACTGGCAAAAGGTGGCTAGTTTGATGAATAAAAAATTTGAATTAAATTTTGTACACTTAATGATTCCTCAACTTATTTTTTATTTGCCATTGTTTACTTATTCTATGCCTTGATTTCATGAAACATTAAGACATTAAACTGTGTGCATTTCCATAAAAAACTGAAAAAACTGAGTTGTTCTAAAGCTTTAGACCGGTAGTGTATATAGATAGTATTTGATCTTTTTCCAAAATATAGAATTACATGTGCAACATATACAAGAAACCCCATCCAGACTGTCTATCTGTTAAATTAGAAAAATGTGAGTTCCAAAAATTATCAGTCCTGCTTCTTGATTATAAGATTACTTGTTCTTGATTCAATATGGATAAATCCAAGGTTGATATCATCTTGAATTAGAAAGTTCTTCATGAATTATTATAAATGGTTTATTAAAGACTTTAAAGATCTTTGTTGCACCTATTACTGCTCTAGCTAAAACGTCTCCTCAAAAGTTGTACTGGACTGTGGAGGTGCTGCAGTCTTTTGATACTTTAAGAAAATTATGTACCACTGCACCCGTCTTGTGAGATCCTAAAGCTTACCCTATTCTTTGAAGTTGAAATTGATGTGTCTAGTTTAGGGGTAGAGGTATTTCTGTCTCAAAGATTTCCTGGTATATTATAGATATAATCAGCCTTCTTGTGCATTTTATTCACAAAAATTATCTTCAACTGAAGAATATTATGATGTCAGTGATTAGAAATTACTAGCCGTTACATTTATGCTTGTAGATGGATAGAATTGGCTCAAGGGTGCTAAGTATTTTTTTATAATTTTTACAGATCATAATAATTTAATGTATCTTTGATTGGAGAGATATATCAGTGTCAAACACACAGACTGGGTACTGGTCTTTAGTTGATTTAATTACACAATTTCTTGTCAAGCTGATAATAAGAATCTGAAAGTCGATATCTTTTCAGGACAGTTAGAAAACCCTAAGAGTTCACATGAAATAGAGCAGTAATTCCCACTAAATTATTTTGGCCTGCTACCACTAGAGATAATCCAGATGACATCCTAGACATAGTTAGAAATACCCACAGCAGCCAACCTACCTTTGATACACTGGAATAGCAAATGCCGCTCTCTCCCCTAAAGATGCACGGAGGCCTCCAGGCCCACAATGTCCCCTAATCAGTTCACCAAAAAATCAGCTACTACTGGGGAAAAAACTTTCCTCTATCTTCAAAGAAGGCTGTCATGGATCCCAGATAAAAATGCAGAACTTTTCTTTAATTGCACAGTGTATGCACACATGTCTCAGTCATGGAGTGAGTAATCAATTAAACGCAATACATTACGTCATCTGACTCTTAATATACAGAGCTTTATTATTCCATCCAATGAACTAGTGACACCAGTATTTTTCTGACTCGTGTCGACTCTCCCATTAATCTGAATGCCGCCTCCTTGATAGGAGTGTTCTGTGGATCCTCCTATTGCTCTTAGCACTGCTTCATAGGAAGGGTGTTTGGGCTTTCTCATTAGATTATTCACACTTTCTAGGGAGGTGTTTATTACTCATTTATCTCATTCTAACCTTGGAAAATCAAGGTGTTGGTTTCTCTAAGATGAGACTTCACATGCTTAAGCTGTTTCTTATGCTATTATTATTTTCTTATTCACTATGTTAAGGCTCCATATATGTAGTGGCGGTTCGTAATATGGGGCACTTGGGAGCTGTCCCGCCTCCAAATATCTTCAGAACTTACTTAAATTAATTAGGTAATCATGAAATAAATTTGTTTATTTGCACAACATTCCTTGTATAAATACCTATATTTGCTAAGTGAAGGGCATCAGCCAAGAGAGTGTATGTAAGTCCTTGATCTTTTGGCAAGATTTACATATGTGCAAGCAGAAAGAAAGAAAATGACCAGAAAACAAAAAAGAATAAAGGTAAAAAAAAAGCAACTAAAGAAAATTCCATAAGAGCAGTTTATGAACCAAGTTCAGATGATTCAGATGAGTTTGTCTACTCCATTGACCCTGAAGGTAAAGAAACAGTCAAAGTAAATTGACAAAAGTTAAAAATGATAGATAGATAGATAGATAGATAGACAGACAGACAGACAGACAGACAGACAGACAGACAGACAGACAGACAGACAGATAGATAGATAGATAGATAGATAGATAGATAGATAGATAGATAGATAGATAGATAGATAATTTATTATTCCCCAAGGGGAAATTCACATACTCCAGCAGCAGCATACTAATAAAAACAATATTAATTAAAGAGTGATAAAAACACAGTGACACTGACACTGGTAGTGGACAATATTTCATCAGTCAGGATTCATTTAAAATAAATTGCACAGAAAGGTATACTTCTTAGTAAAACAAGTAAAAGTTTTTTTGCTTATGCTATTTTGACGCTCAAAACATTCATTAAAGACAGCATTTACTGTATGTGGTTCAAGGGACTGTGGAGTCATTGCTTGGATGAAAAGTGTGTTCTGATTTGGGAATATTGCATACTCCATCAAAAAAGCAAAGTGTGCCAAGTGAATCATTTTCAACTCAAGTTTGCAGAACTGGTTAAGGAATATGAGTCACTTATTAAAGGACTGGGGCAGATTAATGGGTATTCACACAAAGTCACAGTAGATGACAAAGTTCCACCTGTTACTCAGAGACTCAGACATGTTCTATATCACATGATTGAGGCTGTCAATCAATAATTAGACAAGATGATTGAGGAAGGAATTATTGAAGAAGTTAAAGAAGGTGTGAAAAGAAAAACGCTGCAGAGGTGAAACTGTGTGTGGATCTCAGAGAAGTCAATAAAGCAGTCATTTGTGCAAGGCATCCAGTTCCTACAGTAGATAGCATTCTACAAGCCATGCAAAGTGCAAAGGTGTTTGCAAAATTAGATGCTAGGAAGGGTTTTTGGCAGGTTGATGTAGCGGAAGAGTCAAGAAGTCTTACAACATTCATTACTCACCCTGAATACTATCAGTTTCATACTGTCCCATTTGGATTATCTAGTACACCCAAAGCTTACCAAAACACCATGGACTCCATATTAAATGGGCTTATAGGTGTGGTATTGTATTTGGATAATGTTCTTGTTTTGCAAATAGTAAAGAAGAGTTTGAAAAGAGATTGAGAGAGGGATTTAAAAGATTTAAAGAAAGAGGACTCTGGTTAAACTGAAAGAAGTGTATTTTTGGTTTTCAACAAGTAGAGTTCCAAGGTCACTTAGTCACATCTGAAGGAATTAAAACAGAAAATTAATTCATAGATTTAATGGTTGCCTTAACAAATTAACCTTGTCTTGCTTATTTTCAGCTAAATGCCCCAACAGTAGTAATAAGCGATGCAAGCTCAGTTGGACTTGGAGCTATATTGTTGCAAAAGCAGCAAAATGGACTAAAATAACCAATTGCATATGCCAGTTGCTCATTAACTGTCACAGACAGGCGTTACTTCCAAATTGAACATGAAGCATTGAGCTGTGTATGGGCTGTTGAACATTTCACAACATATGTTTGGGAAGGAAAATTTATGCTACAGACAGATCACAAACCATTGATACACATGCTCAATCCTGAGAAAGGTATACTGCTGCCACCACAAATACAACATTAGGGGTGGAGGTTACAACCCTAGGACTTTAAAATAGATCATGTAATGGGAAAATCAAATGTAGCAGATACATTACCCAGATTTCCGTTGCCTGAGACTGCATCAAAAGGGTATTTTGAGGATTACATGCAGAAAGTTCTGACTGTACAAGCATTAGACCTACAGGTAGTAACAACTGAAATGATCAAAGGCACATCTAACCAGGATGAATTATAGCAACTGAGCCAGGTAATTGAAATAAACAAATGGCCCAATCCTATTCCTGAGGAACAACAGTGTTACTCAAGATTTGCAAATAAACTATCAACGTATGAGGGATTAGTTCTGTGTGGAAGTAAAATAGTATTACCAGCTTTTCTAGTTAGTAAAGTGCTTATAATTGCACATGAAACACACCAAGAGGTAGTTAGAACTAAACAGTATCAAAAAGGCAAATTTTACTGGCCACACATGGATGAAGATGTGGAGAGAATGGTTTGAAATTGCACAATGTGTGTTATGAATCAACCTGTCATTGAAGATCAACCGTTACAATCTTTTGAGTTACCCCCTGGTCCATGGATTAAGCTGGGCATTGATTTAGTCAGTTCAGCTTAAGGTGAATATATCTTGACTGTAATTGACTATTACTCTTCCTATCCAGAAGCAGTTGTCATTTCAGATATTTCATCACGTGCAGTGTCAGCTGAACTAATGAAAGTTTTTGCTCGTTTTGGATATCCATTCAAAGTGGCCAAAGTTGTTCTAAAAAGTGAAGGTATCGGACATATCTGTGCATCTAATGAAATAAAAATAAAATAGAAAGATTTCACAGATATCTTAAAAAAACTCCTCATCATGCTACTGGGGAAACACCAGCATTTCTTATGTTTACAAGAGATATTACAATAAAGCTGCCAAGTACTGAATGTAACCAGGAGGAGAATACACTAGAGGTAAGGAAGCATCTTTAAAAATATATAGAGAAATTATGCAGATTATGCAGATAAACAGAGCGAAGGAACATTCTTTCAAAGTGGGAGATTTAGTTCATGTTGCAAATATGGAGCATGGAAAGCTGGAAACAAGATTCAGAAACACCAAATATGTCCTGCTCAACAAAATCTCAGACAACTCTTTTGAAATGGTAAATGTTGATGATTGGTCAAGACTCAATAGAAATGTCAAGCATCTGAGACATGCTACTTTGTCAACTGACTTTGTAGTTTCTGGAACTGAAAATGGTCAAATAATAACACAAACACAAAATACTCCAGATAAAATAGATCCTGCAAAGCAATGTGAGCAACCATCATTGCTAGAGACTGTGTCTAATTTGGCTACAGAACAAACTGTAGGAAAACTACTATAAGGCGACGAGTTATTAAGAAACCTGCCAGGTTCAAGTACATGGTAATATATATAAGTATGTTGATTAATATTTAAGAAAGGACTTGATGCCCTTTTCTGAGATTATTTAAAATTTGAATTTGTATGTTTAAAGATGGTTGAAATGTGAATTTATTACTGTTGCTGTGAAGCTAAATGTCTAACAAGGAGAAGGATGTAGTATAGCTGAGTGATCTCACGATAATGAGACAGGAAAAAAGAGAAGAAATGGAAGGGAAGTGGGGAACAAGTGGAATTAATAAAGTTTGCTTTTGCTAATAAAAACAGACTGGTAACATCTCAACAGATGGAAAAAGGTGTTAAATAGAGGAAACTATCATAGATATCTTAGGATCCCCTCAATATATGCCTGGGTTTGCTGTGTTCAGATTTTTTGGTATTAATTTTTACAACAGTTATTTATAGGATTAATAGTTATTATCCAGTTTGAAATGTCATGATTTGGTCAATTTAATCTTAAATTATTATTACTTGTGTTTTATTTCCGATTGTTATTCTTTTCATGAACATGGCTATGCTGTAGAGAGCAATTGTGTTTGATATGTGAAACCAAAAAAAGTCTCCTTTCATACTACAGCTCAATTCCCATTTTTTCATTCATACATGACAAAGATCTGATTATTTAAAGAAGTATGATTAGTAAAAATCGTCACGGAATCCAACCTTTTCATAAAGTATTTAAAATGCCCTCGTAATGAATTCTTTGCATCTAAACCACACACATCACTCTCACCAGTCCTGTATCTTTGGGCCACATGTTTCTATTTATTGAACACTAGTAGGAATAAATGTGCTCACACCAAATACTCTGATCTTTTGTTTCTTGAATCTTTTCCTTGCTATCCTAAGCTGACAAATTTGCCATCAGTCTTTTAGTTTGAAATTGTTTGACAAAAATGTTGTATTCATTTTGTGCATGCAGGGCACATTCACGACAGGAAAATTTGGATCATTCACAAAATTTATCTGAGCAGTCAAAAATACAAAATCAGATACAAGACAAAAATAAGGATAGAGAAAAATCAGGATAGAGTAATTTAGCTAGTCTTTTAAGACTGCAAAGTAGTCTAAACTAATTACAAATATAAAACACATAATAATCTGTTTCATAAGTATCAGTATTTCAAGTCAGTATTTAGTAGATGCAGTTTTGGCAGCGATTCCAGCCTTGAGTCTGCGTAAAAAGGTCTCTGTCAGCATTGAACACCTGGAACATCTGCAATTTTTCCCAGTTCTTCTTTGAAAAGCTCTGTTTGTTTGAATTGTGATTGTGAGTGAACAGCTTTTTGCAAGTCCAGCCACAAATTCTCAATTGGCTTAAGGCTCTGATTTGACCAGTGCAGAACATTAACATTGCTTTTTAAGCCATTCTTATATAGCTTTCACTAAATGCTTGATTTGCTGTCTTGCTGAAAAACAAATCACTCATGGCACAGGTTTCTTGCAGACTGAATCAGGTTTTCCTCCTGTATTTTGCTGCATCCATTTTACCCTCTACCCTCCTAAACCTCCCAGGACCTGCTGAGGAGAAACATCCCCATAGCTCAATGCTGCTACCACCATGCTTCATGTATGGGATGTTGTGTTTTTGGTAGCAGAGATGGAGATTCAAAAAAGGTATGAACGAAACCCATACAGAACCAAAACTCAGCTATAGGCAACAAACCATGCAATTGTCTCGATTCAAATTTACTGTACATTGAAGTCATTTTTGAAAATGCTGGTTGACTCATTCAGTTTGCCCAGATTTACTCTGGGTGGTCATGGTACCCCAGAGTCAAATTCACCTAGCAATCAAACCTTTCACAAAATGACTTCCAGAACCTAAAACTAAATTGTGGGACCAACATTATAGATGTAAACCCATTGAGACATGCTACTTTCTGCAGGAAAATGTCTACAAATATGATGGCTGATGGTAAGGGAACAAAATGGGCACTTCCAAGAAACATGTCCACAATAACTTGAATGGTGGTGTTACCCTGGATGGGGTGGAAAGAACGGGGATAGATCTGTGATAAAATCCATATAAATATGTTTCCAAGGCACAGAAACAGGTTGGAGCAACCCAATAGAGCAGACCGATAACAAGTGTCACATGCAGCAGTACAGCATCTAACACATCATTATTTATGCCCTTCCACTAGACGGTTGTTTTTATAAGATTCAAAGTTTGACCTATTCCAGGGTGACAGACAACTGAACAATGATATAAATCCATGTCATCAAGCAGGAATAACAATCTGGATGGTATGTTTATGGAGGAATCTCTCTGATTTTGTATTGCATGAATTTTACCCATAATTTCCTCCATTTATGGTATAGTAAGCATACCAATACATTTTTCCTCACATATGATAGGTATTGGGTCCTCCCCACATTCATCGGGCTCAAAAACATTTTTACTACAAGGATGATAAGTTATAGAGAAGTTAAAATGACAGAAAAACAAAGCCCAGCTAGCTTGTTGTGCGTTTAATCTCTTATGATTAATATAAATAAAAAAAGGAAACTTTTCTCCTCTTAATTAGTGACACCACTCCTCCAAAGAAACTTTTATCACCAACAATTCACAACCTCCCACTTCATACGGTAGTTCATTAACAACTTTGATTTACAATATCATTGCAATAAACAGAACCAATGGCAACACTAGACATGTCTAATTCCACAGTGAAAGGTAATTCTGGATTCAGATGTCGAAGTATGCATCAATGCATTACTAGCTTCTTTAGTCCATACACATTTTTTATGATTTTTCTGGAATAATAAGGTTACGGAAATAACACAGAACTAAAATTCGTAATAAATTTATGATAATAGTTTGCAAAATCCCATGAACCTCTGAACCTGTTTTACCTTCTCTGAAGGTAATAGCCTGAATAGCCTTAAGTTTAGTATCATCTATAGTCAAACCTGTCTGAAATATTTTATATCCCAATAATAAGATTTTTCCCTGATGAAACTCACTCTTTCCTGTTTAATAAATACATTATTCTGATGAAGTCTTTTAAGTACTTCCTTAATGCAACTAATATGGGTCAGGAGATTCTTTGAAAATATCAAAATGCCATTAATATACACTAATACACAAACTTCCAACAGGTATATAAAGATATTGTTTACGAAGGACTGGAATATGGCTGGTGCATTTGTTAATCCATAAGGCATTACCCTGTATTTGTAATATCCTATTTTTATATTAAAATCATTTTACCATTCGTCTCCCTCACAAATACGAATGAGATTATAAACATTTTGCAGATCTAGTTATGAAAAAAATGTTCAACCGATCACTTGATTTAGTATTGAGGAAATAAGTGATAAAGGATAGTTTCTTTTAATGACTATTTTATTCAGCTCTCTATAATCTTTACAAAGTCGAAGACCTCTGCCTTTTTTTTCAACAAAGAAAAAGCCTGCTCCAATCTGATAATTAGGTGGGATTTATAAAACCATTTTGTAAACTGTCTGTTATATACTGCTTATTACACAAGTGACTTAACAGACAGTAGCTGGGACAACAGCAAATAATATGATGACTCAACTACCAGACTGGAAAAAACACAAAATGGTATGATTAAAAAATCAAAATGGCATTGTCATAAACTAAATGTAATGACTGGAGTAATTTTAAAGAAAAAATATTAAGAAAATGTAGTCATTTATAATGTTACTTAAAAACTTAGACATTGACTAAATAGTTATATCATGTTTTCTACATAGGCAGAGTTAAAAAGGTGTCCAGGAGTGCCTCGCCCACCTTAATGGATGCACTATTTTATGTAGCCTACTTAGTGTTACATTTTTTGTCTTGAAAAATTACATATTTATTCAATTTGATCTTTCTACTGTAAAATGAGCAAAACACTACAACTACAAAGTCAGAAGTTTAGAAAGTATAATGATACAAATAATAAATAATAATAATAATAATGCTAATACCATATACACTATCAAAATGTGTTGTTTGTGTGGTATATCTTGAAGCACAGTGAAATACACAATTCAGTGTCACAGTCAGGACAATAGTAGCGTGATTCCTTTTGGATTTTCTTTCCAGACTGATCAGCTTTTGAACAGCACACATGTGCAATTGACACTAGCATCACTTTTGGATTCATCAGAATCACTTTCGATTTTACTGTCCATTTCAATTTCACTGCCTGAAGACAAATTCACTTCATCATCATTACTTGTATCACTGTCAAGAGTATGCAACACCTGAGCTGCTGAAAAACATTTCTTATAAGACCCCATTATAAAGCTAGGAGAAGACATGTCTGCACCATTACCCAGGTAACACTCAAGCCTGTTGCTTACGCAAAACACACCTATATTTTTTCCTGAGCAACACTTGGCACTAATGCTGTTGGCACTTTTACAGCCCGAGTAATCCTCGGGTCTAAGGCTTACACGAGATGTGTTTATACAGTTGCCCAAGTGACGCTTTGGACTAACGCTTTTAACATTGTTTTTACAGTCCGAGTGATGCTCGGGTCTAATGGTAAGGAAGATAAAAATTTTAAAATAAAATGTTTTTTTTTCATCAAAGTTTTTTTAAGGTTACATCTAATGTAAATAATAATCAACAAATATAATAATTAAATCTATCTTGCCCTAAGCAACTCTCTCCTTATCAACAATCTATCCTTAAAATACATGAAATTATTTGGATGTAAAATATTTTCTGAAAGAAATAAACTTTGTTAAATAAAAGTAAGGCTTTCATTATTGATTTGCCACTTCAAGATTCTTTTGATATAATTAAAACAATTATAGAAAGCGCTTTTTCAAACGTTATAATTTTTACCAGTTGCGTTTTTTGACTCCATTTTGAGACTCTGTTACTACACGCAGTTTGAGGGTTGCCAGGGGTCATGCCACCTGAACATACTTCCAATCATGTCACTGGTGAAACAGTACAAAAGGCCTGCTATTAGATTGTGTCACTGTCCAAATTTGTGTATATCTGAAAGACTTTGGATGTGCATTATAATTGACTTTTCTTTAGTTTACAACTTTAGTTTTTCACTGATCTCACAAAAAGATGTGTATAGTTTTCCCAGTTCTGACCTTGTACTTTGTTCATTTTTACCTTCAAACCTTCTGCTTTTCTGTCTGCCTCCTGGTTAGAGGTGAAACAAACACAGAGCAGACCGTTCTTTTTGCATGGGCCTTAGGAAGCCAAGGACCTATCAGAGTGCTAGGCCTGTCCGGTAATGATTTTTTAAAGAAGAAAATTTTCTTTTGTATTTAAAAAATAATGTTAAAAATGAATATTGCTATCCTTGGGAATTCACAAAGAATTAAACAGATACTTTTTATTTTATTTTTATTGAAATGCACCCTTCTAGCAGACATGTTTACATTTATTGCCCAGATTAGTTATTCAGTGAATGGTGGCAACTCATGGTATTAAATTAGGCAGGAGCTTGTGCATAAATGTAAAGTGGCTGTTGTAGATTGTTGATAATTACACAGCTGAGGAAAGCCCATCTCCCATCACCCATGCTCACCACCTTCTACAGAGGGACCATTGAGAGCATCCTGTACAGCTGCATCACTGTTTGGTTTGGGAATTGCACTGTCATGGATCGCAAGACTCTGGATAGGGTAATGAGGACAGCTGAAAAGATCTTTGGAATCTCTCTTCCTCCCATCACGGACATGTACACTACACACTGCATCCGCAAAGCTACCAGCACTGAGGAGGACCTGACGCACCCCTCACATAAACTATTCACTCTCCTGTCATCTGGAAAAAGGCACCGTAGCATTCAGGCCTTAACTATCAAAATATATAATAGTTTCTTCCCTGAAGCCATACGACTCCTAAACACTCATGGACTAGACTGACAACACATACACACCTTCCCATTCAACTAGCTCAAATATGTATATTTATTATTATATTTATTATCATACTGTTACTTTCTTCCTACTTCCAGTGTCATGTTTGCATATGTTCATTCTATTAAGATATTGTCACATTTTGGCAATTTGCTAATTTCTGTACCTGTAGATATCATAAATGTGTACTGGACAGCTCTGCACTGTCTTTGTTTGTACCACTGTCTGTCTTTTCACTGTCCTGCAATGTTTGCACATACTTGCACACATGCACTTTATGTTAAAATCTGTAGTTTTTTCTGTAGTCCTGTGTTCTATGTAGGCAACGTGGTCCTGGAGAAACGTTGTTTCATTTCACTGTGTACTGTACTAATTGTATGTGGTTGAAATGACAATACTACTACTACTACTACTACTAGTACTACTAGCAGAGAGCATCATTTTTCAAAACTTACAGTGTGGATATTAGAAAGTGCATAAAATTACTCTCACAACTTTTACTACAGGCAAGAATAGAAAAGGCTCTGCCTCCCAATCTATTATTATAGCAGAAGACCCCACACTGAAGGTGGGTGGAGGCAGATGTAGCTAACAAGTGTTAAGAACATGACTTATGGTAGTATTAATTGCAAAGCAGGCACCAAGCAGAATCAGACTAAATCACAAGTGTCACGTTTGTACAATATGGATGACTATGGATGACAGAAGCAATTCCAAATGAGTTATAGTGAATACATACTAAGGGAGTTCCACACACGATGAGTTATTATCTTTTCTCTCTGGTTTGCTCTGTATGTGTGTGCGCATTTCCTTCACCCATCCACTGTATGACTGCTTATACTGTGCATGTGTATTTTGTCTGCCTTGCTGCTCATATGTGGTGTTAAGCACATAATTATTATAGAGTATGGAATTCAATTAATATAATATTGATTAATACATTTTTAAATTATTCCTACATCATCCACATTTATAGCCTGGCTGTATTTGTGTGCGTTTTTTTTGCTAAACTCTGGCGTGGCTTCTGAGTAAAAGAGCACTTCTGCTGATGTTACTGGAACCAAGGCTCTCTGCCCATAATGGCACTGACTTCTTGTTACGAATGATGTCTTCCATCTAGTGCGTAATTTATTACATTGTCAGCATCACTGGCGTTAATTTAATTTACATTTTTTAACATTAGTGCTTTATTAAAATTGTTTTTGGTTTCCTTCAACTTGTTTGTTTTGTATAGAGTATGGTCCTCTTTTGCATCTCCAACAGCCACACTTGTCTGCAAAAAAAATCTATAGCAGTTAATAGTATGAGCTTTTGAAACATCAGCAGAGTTGTGCATATGTCTGCAGTTTATACCCAAATGGGATGCTTGTACTTACAGCGATGCAGTGGCCTGTATAACTCTCTATCACAACTCATAAACATCCCTATTACAAAATATTTAATATACAAAAAGTGACATTTGTCTCTTTAATGAAGTAAATAAAAAATAAAAAACTCTAACTTTCAAAACAGTTAAATCCTGATATTATGCAATGCTTACATTTTCAAATTTGGTTAAAAAATAAGAAAAAGGTTACTTTGCCAAAATAGGCAAACAAGCTAAAAAAGCAGCATTTTCTATAATTTAATTATCTTTTATAGTACTTGTATACTTTTTTGAAATGTTGAAGTTTTAAATGTTGTCATGTATCAGCATCTGTGGACCATTTTCTGGGCTCCTCTCAAGTATCTAATACCATTTTGCGTCGAGAGGGATTGCTGGCGCTAATATTTTCCTGTCTTATTCCTACCACAACATGGTGAAGACAACCGATGAGGGAACTTGACTCTGCACCTTTGGGTCTTCAAGTTATAAATCTCGCTGCCTATGGGAGAAGAAGATCAGTCTTATACCAAACCACAGACAGGACTGAGTTACCTGCGGAGAACTTTATCTATATCTAGTCTGACAGCAATATTTTGTAAAGGCTTTCTGTTGGTGTGCATAGTGGTCTTAATTTTTGTTTCTTATAAAAAAAAGGATTTTTTGTGAGTATTAAACGGTGACTTGTAGTTCTTTCACTTGGCCACAGGAAGAGTAGTCAATAGGATTGTCGACCAAGGGAATCTTGCAGATGCAGTTTGTTGGCTTGCCGAACAAATAAATCAGCTCAAAATTCAAATGGCGGAGCTTCTCGATGCTGATGTCTTCTGGGAGGCAGCAGAAGCAGGTCATGTCCAAAGGCCTGGACAGTTGTTTGTCCTGATGCATGCTTGGGATGACATCGAGAGATATTTGCTCAACTTTGAGCACATGGCTACCCATCAAAGTGGCCATGACATGAATGGGCACACCTTTTTGCGCCTTTTTCATTGGGTGAGTCCTAACATGCCTACTATTATCTGGAGGAGCAGGAAGCCACTGATTACCATGGAAGAGGGAGATATTAGCGTGTTATGGCCTCAGCTGTTCCTGTCAAGTCCAGAAGTGCTCCGACTGACACTTCCACCCCGTGCGCCCAGAGAGATCCCAGGGGTCTGGGGTAAGTTGGCCCGCTGGCTGGTCCAGGCCAGTCAAATAAGCGGTCAAACTTGTGGCAGCCAACTACCTCATACTTACCTGGTCCACCCAGTCAGATGACAGCCCTGGATGGATATGGAGGAACATGTCAAAATTATCGAGAGACACCGCACTGCCAACCACACAGAACATCCAGAGGAGCATTGGATAAGATAGACTGGCTGTGTCCCATGTCCAGAACCCTTCCCTAGAGAGGACATTGTACCCCCTTGGTGGTGCGAGCAGTTCCCACAAGCCCTCCAATGCTACCACTACAGTGAGCCAGGACACATATTGGTGAATTGTCCTCAGTGGGGGAAAATCTGATGGAATGCAGCTGGGTCAAAAGTGACAGGTACTGTTCAATGTTCATGGCTAACTCTCTCACCCTTCCTTTTTCAGTTACCGCACGAGTAAATGAGTATTTAGTTCATGTCATTTATGACTCCAGTGGCAATACCACCATTGCTGCCCCAGTATGTCCAGTTGGAACAGTATGATGGAAGAGGCCAACCAAACCTCTGTGCATGTTGAGACTCAGGTCTACCCCACTGCTGTATTTTGGATACTTGGCCTAGGATAGCTACACCGGTGGTACTACTGATGCTGCCATATGTACTGTTACTCGGGTAGGACTGCCCACAAAGCAAAGCCGACTTGAACCGACTGTGTCAGAATAGCGGGATGAGCCCGACCATGGGCAAAGACTGGTCTCCTGAAGGTGGTACCCCGCCATGCAAAAGAGAAGGTAAGGGTGTAGCTACCCAATATGATGAGGCGAATCTCCAGACAGACGTCGGCCACATGTCACAGATGCCAGGGGCTACCTGTCAAATCTCACAGCCGTCAGAAGCCATGCTTGACCCACTTGCCTTGCTGCAACTTCGGTTTTGCTCCCTGCCTGCCTCTTTTAAACATGGGCAGTTGAATGATGACTCCCTGAAGTTTGTGTAGAATGCAATTGCCGCAGTCAATGGTCACCCTAACAGCAGCACCATACTATCCGGGCCTCACTTTTTTTTAAGCGATTGTCTATTGTATTGAACAGCAAGGCTTCAGGGAGAGAACCGGAGCCAAATCCTTGTCCCATGGCATTTCTGCAGCGAAATACGTGATCTGCCTTATGCGCATATATTAGGTGCTCATCTGGGAACAGGAAAAAATATTACAGTGCATCACTACATTTTTCGATTGGTTGGGCATGCACAAAGAGGTCTGCCAATCACACACATCCTCATCCTTGTGGACTACACCACCCAATACCCAGCGGTCATAACCCTACAGACAGCTAAACCTGGGAAATTGTAGGAGAAGACCTTACTGACTAGGGGACACCGTTTACATTGAATACAATCAGGGAAATCGCCAAACTGCTACACATCACCAACCTCAAAATGTCTATCTACCACCTCCAGACATACGGGCAGGTTGAGCATTTTAACCAGATGCACAAACAGATGTTAAGGAAGGTTGGGCGCATGGATGAGAAAGACTGGGACCAGCTCCTACCTCTTGTTCTGATTGCCTTCCCAGAAGTGCACCAGGCCTCTACAAGCTTCTCCCCTTTTCAGTTACTTTATGGGAGACAGCTTCAAGGTATCCTCGACTTGTTCAGAGAGGGCTGGGAGGAGGAAGCAACTCCCTCCTGCTGCAGTTATATCGAGCACGCTGTGGAGTTACACAATTGATTCACTTGGCTCCGACCCCTCATAAAGGAGCTCAGAGCACACAATCCTAGCTTTATAATCACAGTTCCCTCCTTTGTGAGTTACACCCAGGGACTGGGTCATGGTCCTCGTCACCACATCACATTCCAAATTCCTGACACACTGGTATGGGTCCTTTGAGGTGCAGGAGAGGAATGGGCTGGTAGGCTATCTGGTCTATCAACCCAACCAACATCCAAAGGCTATCAGGCTACCAAAGAGGCCATAGCTACTCCCAGTGCCTCTCTTTTCTCTTCACCAAACAACTACATTTTGGGGAGACTCTTGATCCCCAGCAAAGGAAGGCACTCGGAGCTGTAATTACCTCTGTCACCAGAGTCGTAAATTCCAAGCCAGAGTATACCAATCTCATTTCCCACGACAATGCCATTGACCCAGGGGTCATAAGCTAAGAATGGTAGTACCGCCTATCAGAAGCCAAACAGGCTGAGAATGAGGTTGAGATTTAATGGATGCTGGACCTTGGAGTCATAGAGGTAATCCACAGCCCTTAGTCTAGTCCTATTATCTTAGTTCTTAAATCCAATGGTAGCTGGAGCTTGTATAATGACTTCATCAGCTGAATGAAGTCTCTTTTGATGCCTATTCCATGCCATGCATTGACAATCTCCTGGAGCCACCTGGGAGCCTGTCCACCCTTGACATGATGAAAGATTATTGGTAGATTCTCATGACCGATGCAGCAAAAGACAAGACTGTGTTTAGCACCCCTAGTGGACACTGGCAGTATCATGTCCTTCCATTTGGACTACATGGGGCCCCAGCAACCTTCCAGGGTCTCATGTATAGAGTTCTCTGCCCCCACAATGCCTACAGTGCTGCCTATCTAGACAATGTTATCATATATTCCAGCACCTGGAAGGAACATCTGTAGCAGGTTTCAGATGTCTTCCACTCTATCAAGAAAGCTGGTCTTAGGAAAAGCTTCAAGAAATGTAATTATAGGTTTACTAAGGCTAAATATTTAGGCTACGTGGTGGGCGGAAGATGTGTCAAACCGCAGTGCTCCAACGTTGTGGCCATTCAGGAATGGCCAGTGGCGACCTGTACTTCTTTCACCCAACCACAATATTTAAATGTGTTAATGTATGGTAAGTGAAAGTTTCCTGTTATTGTAACTTTATATTATGAACTGTTTATGATATTTGACTTGGGATCTGATGTAAATATGTAGCAACATGGTTGTAACTCAAAAAAATGCAATTACTTTGTATGGGTTGTCTAGCCCCCACCCCAGGCTAAATGTTAGGCTCACAATTTTCTACTGGCAGAACAAGATGTCAGACATTGAGTAAAAACCACTCTGCTGTAGGAAATCTCTGTTTCATGGCCCACCCAGGGATGCCAAATAAACACAGGAAAATGTGTAGTATGATAAATGGATTGATTGGTTATCTTTTAAGAAAATCAATCAATTAATCTCTGCTGTTGATTTTAATCAGTCAGTTAATTGATGATTTTAATGCTAGTAATTGATTCAATAATTAGGTAAGGTTTCCACTTTATTTTCTTTACCTTTCTCTGTAGGAGGGGCTTCCAGCCATTAGACTTCTATCATGGTAATTGAGACACACTTGTTTTAAGAAACAGTTTAATACAATTCAATGTAATACAATTTATTGATAAACACAAACATAGAAATATGATAACCACAAATATATTGACATAGAAGACAGTCAAACGTATAGCACAGAAGAGGCTGGCTGTTAATTTATCTTGGCACAGATAAACAATTTTATGATATCAAGCCTTAAAGGATGATGTCTGATGTTGTTTGGAGCTGTTCTCATTGTTCCAGATTCAAGTGACAAACTCATCTTCTGTTGGAGTGCAATCTTGTGATGCTGCCTTTCTCAGATTGCTATTAGGCTTTTTGATGTGCCGTCTTCAACTTCACATGGAAAAGCATTACTCTTTCTAGTACACAAGTGTAAGTGCTGAAGTTCAATTTTTGAAGTAAAGCTGCTTTTCAATCTTCTCAGACAGGGCCCAGTCACTGGCACAGAGCTTGGCTTAGTAGATTAAATTTTAAAGCTAGTTCAGGACGTTCAGCTCCAAGACTCTATGGAGAGTAACTTCTGGGGTGTCAGGCTCCAAGGTCTATGGTGAGTACCTTCCAGGCCAAAAAAAGGTTTTTGAGCTTTTTGCTCTGCAGAGAGTGGGTGCCTTCTCTTCCCAAAGAGAGAAGCGCATCAACTTTCAGCACTCCAAAGATAACAGATGGTCTGTTTTCAGCTCCCCTAAAAGAAATAGAAGAGATGAATGTAGGTAGTGTTAAAGGAAGTTGTAACCTCTGATGATTGGATTAAAGTCACATCCAGTTACATATATTGGTACCTTTTTTGTCCATCACATCTGGTCAGAGATCAGTTTGCAGTTACAACCCTAAAATGAATGTCCATTTGGATGCCTTTTTGTCTGAATGAGTTTCTACAGAGGTGTTAGCTCCACTTTGATTTACACCTTTGTTATCAGATGAAACTGATAAGAAACTGATAAAAAGCTGAATGTATTCCACCAGAGATGTGTGAGGCCAATCTTGGAGATAAGCTGAAACTGTTGCTGAGTGGTGAATGAGGCTGTCTGGTCATATCCTGCACCTCACTGAATATCACCATTCAAAGATGGCCATGAAATGGATTCTACCGGAAGGGAAGCAGAAACAAAGAAGGCCAAAGCTAACATGGAGCAATACATTCCATGATAACAAATCAACATCCCCTGGCAAGATGCTGAGGGTGTAGCATCTGATCGGAAAAGATGACAACAACTTGCTGCCCAATGTGTCCAAAGACACAGAGTGACCTAAGTTTAAGTAAATATCAGATGAACTGCAACAACAACAACAGTATTTATTTATATAGCACATTTTCATACAAATGATGTAATTCAAAGTGCTTTACAGGATGAAGAAAGAGAAAAAAAGACAAAATATAAGAATAAAATTAGGCAACACTAAATAATGGAATAAAAGTAAGGTCTGATGGCCATGGAGGACAGAAAAAAAAAACAAAACAAAATCTGCAGGGGTTCCAGGCCACGAGACCGCCCAGTCAGCCCCCCCGGCATTCTACCTAACATAAATGATCTCAATCAGAGATAATGCAGAGCTGATCAAAGTGTTGATGGGGTTACAGCTCATCCATTCATTCTGGGCTGTTAAATCTATTAAATTGAGCAATGCTCAATTTGTCCTACAGTGGCAACTGCAAAAAAATAGAGCCTTTCCATTTTGAAAAAAAAACAGCAAAATGGTGGCACCTGTGAAATTTCATGATAGTGCTAAATAACTATAAATGATTATCCAAAAATAATGAATTGCTACCTTAAAATATGAAATTAATACAAAATGACTTGGAGAATCATAATAACAGGCAAAACAAACAAAGAGTGAGCGGCTGGCTGCAAGAAATAAGATTATTATAGCAGCTGCTGAAAAAGAAAATTCATAGCCTCACTGTTAGATTAAAGCTAGGAGAGCTCCATCGTGCACCTCAATACACATCCATGAGTAGTTCACAGGTTTTCTCCTTGTTACTGCATATGTCTTTTATCAAGTTGCTTTTGTTTTGCAATGTATCCAATTGTTCTGCCCCTGTAAAGAGAATTCTGGACTGAATCAATGTTAATAATAGCATAGGGATTTTCAGAAGTTTTGTTGAAAGTAGCTACAATGTAAAATTTTAGAACCTCATCGTGCTATTAATACTAAGAACTAGCCTCAAACTAGTGGACTACTGGCTTTACTGAAATGTGTTCAGCCTTTGCTATATACTTTTTGGTCTCCTGCTTTATCATAAAATATAAAAGTGTACTTGCATTTAATATACTATGTTTCCAAGATTGGCACTGGCTCCTAGCAATCCTTTGATATAAGAAACAGTGGATTCATAAAATTAACAGATGAATGGACTCCTGTTGGAAAACAGAAAGCTGTGTACTTTGATATTTAAAAATATTTTAGAAAGTAATGATGTTTTCTAGCAGTGCTTCTAGGAGGACTGTTTCCATGCTACAGTGCATCTGGAAAGTATTCACAGCACATCACTTTTTCCACATTTTGTTTTGCTACAGTCTTATTCCAAAATGGATTAAATTCATTTTTTTCCTCAGAATTCTACACACAACACCCCATAATGACAATGTGAAAAAAGTTTACTTGAGGTTTTTGCAAATTTATTAAAAATAAAAAAATTGAGAAAGCACATGTACAGAAGTGTTCACAGCCTTTGCCGTGAAGCTCGAAATTGAGCTCAGGTGCATCCTGTTTCCCCTGATCATCCTTGAGATGGTTCTGCAGCTTAATTGGAGTCCACCTGTGGTAAATTCAGTTGATTGGACATGATTTGGAAAGGCACACACCTGTCTATATAAGGTCCCACAGTTGACAGTTCATGTCAGAGCACAAACCAAGCATGAAGTCAAAGGAATTGTCTGTAGACCTCTGAGACAGGATTGTCTCGAGGCACAAATCTGGGGAAGGTTCCAGAAAAAATTCTGCTGCTTTGAAGGTCCCAATGAGCACAGTGGCCTCCATCATCCGTAAGTGGAAGAAGTTCGAAAACCACCAGGACTCTTCCTAGAGCTGGCCGGCCATCTAAACTGAGCGATTGGGGGAGAAGGGCCTTAGTCAGGGAGGTGACCAAGAACCCGATGGTCACTCTGTCAGAGCTCCAGAGGTCATCTGTGGAGAGAGGAGAACCTTCCAGAAGGACAACCATCTCTGCAGCAATCCACTAATCAGGCCTGTATGGTAGAGTGGCCAGACGGAAGCCACTCCTTAGTAAAGCACATGGCAGCCTGCCTGGAGTTTGCCAAAAGGCACCTGAAGGACTCTCAGACCATGAGAAAGAAAATTCTCTGGTCTGATGAGACAAAGATTGAACTCTTTGGTGTGAATGCCAGGCGTCACGTTTGGAGGAAACCTGGCACCATCCCTATAGTGAAGCATGGTGGTGGCAGCATCATGCTGTGGGGATGTTTTTCAGCGGGAGGAACTGGGAGACTAGACAGGATAAAGGTAAAGATGACTGCAGCAATGTACAGAGACATCCTGGATGAAAACCTGCTCCAGAGCACTCTTGACCTCAGACTGGGGCGACGGTTCATCTTTCAGCAGGACAACGACCCTAAGCACACAGCCAAGATATCAAAGGAGTGGCTTCAGGACAACTCTGTGAATGTCCTTGAGTGGCCCAGCCAGAGCCCAGACTTGAATCTGACTGAACATCTCTGGAGAGATCTTAAAATGGCTGTGCACCGACGCTTCCCATCCAACCTGATGGAGCTTGAGAGGTGCTGCAAAGAGGAATGGGCGAAACTGGCCAAGGATAGGTGTGCCAAGCTTGTGGCATCATATTCAAAAAGACTTGAGGCTGTAATTGCTGCCAAAGGTGCATCGACAAAGTATTGAGCAAAGGCTGTGAATACTTATGTACATGGGATTTCTCAGTTTTTTTATTTTTAATAAATTTGCAAAAACCTCAAGTAAACTTTTTTCACGTTGTCATTATGGGGTGTTGTGTGCAGAATTCTGAGGAAAAAAAATGAATTTAATCCATTTTGGAATAAGGCTGTAACATAACAAAATGTGGAAAAAGTGATGCGCTGTGAATACTTTCCGGATGCACTGTATTTAAATAGCTATTGATTGATTATTATACTTTGGCTTTTTATGTTTTTTTATTTTTTGTTAATGCTTGAAGACATTGATGCTGTGATCTGTGAAAGATTTTAGATAACATTAAGTTAAATACACATTGGCATATAATCTAATATATTCATGCAATTAAATATAGACATATATATTTTGGTACAAGGTTAAATACACTAAAATATTAATGGGTGAGTTTTGGGAAGTGGAGTCTTAGCTTCTGTCTCTGCTAATACTTATATACCCTGTATGTGATGGTATCCATGAAGTTTTGGTTTTACGAAGTAGTGTTTTATTAAAACGTTGTGCCAAGGTTGCTAATAGTTGTTCTTGTTTGCCTTCTTAGTGTGAGAAGTTAGGGTACGCTTTGATGTGAAGTCTTCTGTTGGGAAATTGAATTTTTTGTAAAATCTACATATATATATATATATATATATATATATATATATATATATATATATATATAATGCTAAGGGTTGTCCATTTGTCACTCAAAAACTCAGGAGTCACTTGGCCTTGAAACTTGATTTTGTGTTTATTCGACAGCTAATGACTTGATACATGCCCCTGTAGCAAAAAATTGGACATGCGGTTTATCTGGTAAGTGTAACCAGGCCTCAGGTCCTACTCATGGCAAACGACAGTACAGACACATGCCATAGCTGACAGGAAAAGTACAGCTGAGTGGCCATGCACCATGGCTGGCAGGAAAAGGACAGCAGAGACTTCTGCTGGGAGTAAAGCACATTACACAATGCAGCCGCGATAAACATGGACAGCTTCTTTCCAAACTGACATCTCCTCTGATCTTTACAGCAGACTGGTTGTTTTCATTGCAACTGAAAGTAATACACTTTGATTGCAATCAATCACACGATTATGACACAAAAAACAAGATCTGTGACCTCAGCCTAAGCCAAAATCAGAAGCTGTTTCACTGTTGATGAACGAGAAATGACAGGACACTACTTTGCATACCAAAATGACAGGTCAAGCTGAATATAGAGCCAACGAGAAGCTCACTAACATTGTGGCCTATTTTCTTGCCAGACAGCCTCCACTATACAAGGTACAAGACATAAATTTAAAGAGTACCTTTCAAAAGAACTCTGTGATAGTAAGTAGGAAATAGGGGTGCATGATCCACCTTTCTTAGAGGACCAGAGGTTCAAGTGTTTCCTAATATATAAATAACTGATGTAATAATAAACTGCTTGGCCAGTATCTTCCAGTTAATTCTAAAATATTCGGCCTTAGTTATGTGCATAAAAGAAAAAGATTAGTAAATATATGCCTTTATAACATGACTTATGCTTTTTCTCATTGCATTTTTCTTGTGTTAAAATGAACCACACAGCAAACATGCACACCTACATATATTGTGAAATGACTCATCAAAAATGTAATAAATGTATATATTGCTGGATAGTTATGTGATGTTATCCCTTTGAAGGTTTCTTTTGTGAATAGCAAATAGTTTTTGTTTCTTTTCAATCATCTCCAGACGTTTTTTAAGAAAAGATCATTTGTGGTGCACAAAAATATATTTTCACTTTGTACATTATAAAAAAGTCCAGAGAAAAATCTGAACAGAAAATAACATCCTTAAACCCATTTAGGTTTGTGGGAGCTGAATCCTTATCCTAGTATCATCAGGAACAAATCAGCAGCCAACACTGAATTGAGTGCCAGTTTTTAATCACTTTCCTTCTTTCATTCTTAATCCTCCGGTTCAAGTTAATGGTTGCTGGTGCCCAGAACCTATCCTGACTACACTGAACATAAGGCAAGAAGCAACTCTGGACAGGGTACTAGTTCATTGCAAGGCCAACTCTCACACACAGTTAATGCAAATTAACTAGCATGCGTAATGACCCTGAAGAGAAAAATATTCAAATAAATATCTCCATCAGTGGCCATCACAAAACATACACAAAACTTTCAGCAAGAATACAAGAATTTAAAAGTGTTTATATTATATTATCAATACATTCTGTTCACAGATATAATGTTAAGTCTAACATATTAAATTTATGACATAAACATGCTTGTCCAGGATGCAATTGCCTTATTCCAAATAAAAAGAGAATTAATATGAAATTTTACCTTTTAGTAAGTATTGGTGTTTTTATGTAATGTGCTACCCACTCAACTTACATAGATTTGTCACATTCTTAAAGTATTGACCGTACACACCCCATCCTGAATTCCGACTTCATGTGCCTCCATGTGCTTTTGCTGCTTCAAACTTTAACCAACAGTAAACAATTAAAATGAATCAGAAAAATGTTTGGCTTTCCCTTAGTGAACTTTTAGAAATTTATCCAATTGTCTTCCAAAAAAAGTTTTTAGCTGCTTACGTACCTCAAGAGACAAAGAACTGAAAAAATGTACATACTTAAGAGTAAATAATGAATCAAGTATGCAAACAAGCAAACTTAAATCACACATCAGATCTCGATGAACAAAATATTCAAGTGGAAAATCTTTATTGAGTAATACTGTGTAATTCTTTGAGAACAAAAAGATGTAACAACAGTCAGTGGAAACCAAAATCATCAACCCTTTGTGGGCTGGATGGATGTGTCATCCTGGAGAAGCTGAACAACCTGTGCAACCAGAATCATCTGCAGGTACCGCCTCATGCTACCAATAATAACAGGGACATTAGCAAAACACAATCTTAGAGAAGAGACAGTCAGGAAGATTAAAGAGAGAGCAATTGTCTGTGACCACCACCTGCAAAACTATTCCCATTTTGGGGGGCGTCTTGCATTTGCCTCTCCAGTGCACCTGTCGTCACTTTCATTTGTACCAAAGCAGGTGAAATTGATTCATACAGATTGATATCCCTGAAGCTTAGTTGACTTGATGTTAGACTGTTCCCTTATTTTTTTTGAGCAGTATACACACATATATGTATATGTATGTATGTATGAATGTATCTATATTTATAAAATTATTTTCGCGTTTGAAACGGAAATTACGTATGTGCGATTGAAACGGAAATTACGTATGACCACAGAGGAACAGGAAAAACATTCTTAATAAACCTGATTCTTGCCGAGAGAGCGAATGGTGACATAGCTCTGGCTGTAGCATCATGGGGAATCGCATCTACATTATTAGATGGAGGCCGTACAGCACATTCGGCATTGCAATTACCATTAAACCTCGCTCACGACGAAAATCCAATTTGCAACATATGCAAGGGCTCTGGAAAGGCAAAAGTCTTGCAGCATTCAAAGATAATAGTATGGGATGAGTGCACCATGGCACATAAAAGAGCTTATGAAACCTTGAACCGAACAATGCAAGATCTCAGAGATCCTACCAAAATAATGGGAGGTACTGTTGTTTTACTCGCAGGAGATTTTCGTCAAACATTACCAGTTATTTTATGAGGGACACCAGCAGATGAACTCAATGTGTGTTAAAATCCATGCTTCTCCCACGGTCAGTTATATGTCGCGTGTTCTCGGGTAGGTACACCAAAAAAATTATACATTTATGCACGTAATGGGCAAACAAAAAATGTAGTATACCCGAAAGCACTGCAGTAGTACTCAATTTATCTTCACTTCTTAAATGTTAATGTTTTACTGGTTAATAATTTATACGCTTCTTATATGTTGTTCAAATTCTTTTATCAAAATACCAGTAACGGCACACTGCACGATAACGTGCAGTGAATACACTTGACTTGAGCAGTCATAGTATTCATCCTCTTTCTCTGTACTTTTATCATTTATTTGCTCAGAGGTTGATTCGCTTGTTCCTTCCTGAGCAGCTCTTCTTTACTCCACCCTAGCGGCCCGCTGCTTCTCTTTCATCTGCATCTTTTTGCGTTAAAACTGATTAAGTTAGTTTTTGTGTTGCAATTTTCTTAGTACGTTTTCTTTAACCTTTCACTTAATCTGGCACTTAAGTCTTCAATCTGCCTCAAGAATGATTAGCGAAGGTGGTACGGAATGAGAATGGCGCCCATACGCATCCGCCGCCCTGCTGTGCGCTGCCGAGAGTTGATTCTACAATAAAATAAAATAAAGATAAAAAGTAATAAAATCATCACCCCGAAAGCGGATAGTAGACGTCACGTAGTATATGTGTACCAAATTACAGGTCAATAGGTGAAACGGTTTGCCAGCTACAGGTGATTTAAAATCCTGGACAGACAAACGAACAGCCACGGTAGCGTATTATAGAAGAAGATTTTACTGTTTAATAATTTATATTTATATGCAATGTGCTTCTTATATATTACTTCATATTCTCATATGATAATGATGTTAATAATGTTGTTTATATTGATTTCTATTTTATTGTAAGTGCTCTTTATTTGTTGAAAAATAAAATTGGCAATTAACAAACTTATTTTATAAATACTACATTTTATTTTTTTCCCTTGCACTCAGTGAGCGAAGCCACTGGGTAATCAGCTAGTATATATATATATATATATATATAATATATATATATATATATTATAAATATATATATATATATATATATATATATATATATATATTGTGATGGGCGGCTGGGATGCCCCGCTGCATATTTTCTGGGGGAGCAACCATGGGCAGCTCAATACCTCCCCCGGGAGTCTTGGTGGCAGCCTCCCTGGCCGACGGTGATTCCCCAACCTCCTGCAGAGCTCCATGGGAGTTGGAGTCCTCCACAGCCTGGTTGGGAGCTGGGGTGGCTGCCAGGGGGTGCTGCCTGGATTCCACAGCCCGGCTGGACAAATCTTCAGCCCCACCCGGAAGTGCAATTGGGACCAGGTGGTCAAGGGGCCAGCCACCACCACTCAGTGGCCAGAGTCGAGAGGAGAGGACGAAGCTTCAAGGGGGAAGTGGTGGTGCCAGAAGGGCGTGTTTCAGTTTGCTTGTGCTTATTGTGGGACTGTGTATTGCCTGTGGGGTTCACGGGGAAGACGTGCCCCACAGGTGATGAAAAATAAAAGTCTTGTGTTTATTTTTATACGTGCCTCCGTGTCAGTCTGTGTTGGGTCGGCGCAAATATAGGGCCTTTGTTACAATACACAGTTCACACAGTATATTTATATTATAAACCATACAGTTATACATAATATGTATTTGAAAGTATTATATATTTATATAGTACATACTGTTTCTTATAATATTTGTTCTTATGATTGACTGTTCAGCAACATTTTGTGGGTAGAAACTGAATCTGTGATTTCCAATGACCCTGTACCATTTGCCAGAAGGGGAGAGTGAGAAAACCAACTGTGGAGGATGTTTATGTCTTTAATTATATTTCAATTACATTGTTTGACTTTCTAAGAAAATGAGTGTTGTATATGTTTTGAATAGAAGGCAGCTTGGTGTCAGTAATATGTTTGTGCCACCTTCATTACCCTTTACAGTGCTTTATGATCTTGTGCCAAACAAGTTCCATACTTGATGTAATATAGCCAGTGAGGATGGACTCCCCGCCTGTAGAAGTTAGTGATAACAGATGTTTCAGGAAGTAGCAGCATTGGTGAGCCTTATTTACAAGAGGGGAAATGCGCTGTGCCGACTTCAGTTCATCAGTGAAAGTCACTCCAAGAAGTTAAAAGTTGCTTGCTCTTTCAACAAGATCCCCCTTCAATGTAGATGGGAGTGTGGTATGCCTCCTGCATTCTGGCACCACTGAGTCAGCAAGTAGACCTCTTCTTTTTAAGCAATCTCATCATTGTTGGTGATCAGGCTTATGGTGGTGGTATCTTCATCAAATTTAATAATTTGGCCACACTGTAAACATGGAGTACATAAGGGGCCTTAGTACATTTCCCTGTGGAGTACTTGTGTTGAGGATTATGGGATGCTGCCAATTTGCACATGCTGATGTCTTTTGCTTTGGAAGTCCAAAATCAAGCTGCATAAGGTGACAGTAAGTCCTAAATTGAGGAGTTTGGTGGTCAGCTTTGATGGTTAAAATTGTTAAATTCCAAGCTATAATCTATAAACAGGACAAGAAGTGTCAGGATGGTATGAAGTGCAAGGATATGGTATCCTCTGTGGACCAGGTATGATGGTATGCCAACTGATGATCAACAAGATAATCATAGCTATCTTGAATTTTCTGTTTAATGTGTCTCTCAAAGCACTTCATCATGATTAAAGTAAGTACCACTGGTCTATTCATTAAGTAAGTCCATTTTTGTTTTCTTAGGCACAGGCGTAATTGCCATCCTTTTGAAGCAGGTGTGCACCACAGATTCTCTAAGTTAATTTCCAAAGATGTCAATCAGCTAACTGGTCACTACAGGTCTATAAAATACACCATGAAATTCAATTTTTACCAGATACTTTATGGACATTAACTCATGTAAAAATTCTCCTTATGCAGAAACAAATATGCATGAATTATGTGGTGCTGCAGGCAATTGAATGGCATGTTTATTGTTACTGCAGTCAAAATGGGTGTATAAGATATTAAGTTCATCAAGGAAACAAAATGCAGATGAGATTGGATTAGGTTTTACTTTGTAGTCTTTGACCATCCCTACTCCCTGACAACATTTGTTTGAATTACTGCTGCTATATTCTGTCTCCATTTTACTCCAGTTCTGAACTTCAGCACCTTTGATTATAAATATGTACTGGGGATGCTCATAATGAAACCATGACCTTTTATGTGTTACAGACCCTGCAACCTAGGGTAATTTAAGGTTCTCATTGGTGCAAAAGCATTTCCCTATGATTGACTTGTCACCCAAGGAAATTATTCCCTGGGAAGATAATATATCTAAACAGTCCATGCAGTTTCATGGAAACGTTACCTCCTGAATAAGAATAATTTAGAGATATTATGTTTTGTAAGCGGAAATATTTGGAATTACCTTTACATAGTTTATATGATTATACAACAGAATTGTTACCTGAACACCTTTATTAAAGATAATGTTTATGTCAAGACTTGAGACAAAGGCAGTTAATGGCTATGTTAAAGAAAACCTGACCATAAGGTTTATTCAAAATTCCAGCAGTCTAATTGGGACTTCATATTTTGTTGAGAAAGAAAATGGTACCCTAAGCCTTGTATAGCTTCGAGTGAACTTAAAAAAATAACAGTGAAGATAATTACCCCTCATCTTTAATCTCACCCCTTCTTAATCAAGTGACTAGGTCCATGGAGTCCACAAAACTGGATCTAAGAAGTGTTCATAGTCATATGTGTGTAAGGTAGAAGAACCAGTGGAAGACTGTCTTCAACACCAACAGACACCTTTACAAGTACCTGGTCTTACTTTATGCTTTAGCCAATGATTATATGTAAATGACATTATAAGGGATATTTTAAGAGTTTATGTATTAGTATAGAATGGTAATATTCTGATTTTCTCCCAGAACTTTAAATTCCATGTGCAAGATGTTACAGAAGTCCTGTCTACACTTAACAGCTATCAAATAACACATTTGGTTTTCAGTATGGATCTATCCATAGTGCAAGCCATCCTAAATTGAAAAGCTGCTGATGGGGTAAAGTGGATGCAGGTATATGTAGGCTAATTATTATCAGTGTTTTATTAAAAACTAGCAAAATACCCGCGCTTCTCATCAGAGAAGTAGTGTGTTAAAGAGGTTATGTAAACATATATATACATAAACATATATACATATCTACATATACACATATCTACATATATATATACATATACACATCCACATATATATACATATATCAACATATATATATATACACATACATACATACATACATACACACACACACACACACACACACACACACATATATATATATATATATATATATATATATATATATATATATATATATATATATATATACATACAGACACATATATATATACATATACATATTTACATATCTACATATATATACACATATATACATATCTACATACATACACATCTATCTATCTATCTATCTATCTATCTATCTATCTATCCATCCATCCATCCATTTTCCAACCCGCTGAATCCAAACACAGGGTCACGGGGGTCTGCTGGAGCCAATCCCAGCCAACACAGGGCACAAGGCAGGAAACAATCCTGGGCAGGGTGCCAACCCACCGCAGGACACACACAAACACACCCACACACCAAGCACACGCTAGGGCCAATTTAGAATCGCCAATCCACCTAACCTGCATGTCTTTGGACTGTGGGAGGAAACCGGAGCGCCCGGAGGAAACCCACGCAGACACGGGGAGAACATGCAGACTCCACGCAGGGATGACCCGGGAAGCGAACCCAGGTCCCCAGGTCTCCCAACTGCGAGGCAGCAGCGCTACCCACTGCACCACCGTGCCGCCCCTATCTATCTATCTGTCTATCTATCTATACTAATAAAAGGCAAAGCCCTCACTGACTCACTGACTGACTGACTGACTCACTCATCACTAATTCTCCAATTTCCCGTGTAGGTAGAAGGTTGAAATTTAGCAGGCTCATTCCTTACAGCTTACTTACAAAAGTTAGGCAGGTTTCATTTCGAAATTCTACACGTAATGGTCATAACTGGAACCTGTTTTTTGTCCATATACTCTAATGGAGGAGGCGGAGTCACGTATCGCGTCATCACGTATTAAGCCTCCTACGTAATCACGTGAAGTGAAAACAAGGAAGAGATTTACAGCATGAGTCAAACGCGGGAACGAAGGTAAATGACATTAATTGTTGAGTGTCTTTTAATACTGTGTAATTGTTGAGTGTCTTTTAATACTTTGTAAGCATACATATTAACAGATGTGCAATTAAACGTGTGCATTTACGGGGTGATTTCTCAGGCTTAAAGCTCGAAGTGATCACTCGAGTGAAGGCAGCTTCACAAAAAAAACAGATCCTTAACAAACTGTTATTGGTATATTTTAGCTCAATTTTAAAAGGTTTTCTTTTCTTCTTAATAAAAATTTAAAAGCAGAACTTCGCCGGTGCGAACCGCGGGGATTTGAGCGACTGACGCATACAGACATATTCATGAGTGCAGGTACTTCGGAAAGAAAGCACCGTGTAAACCTAAAGTTTAAATTAAGTTCATAGACCTACAAAAGGTTGCCATTGATTTCATGCAAGATTGCTTTTCTCCTGTACAAAAAACAGGTTCCAGTTATGACCATTACGCATAGAATTTCGAAATGAAACCTGCCTAACTTTTGTAAGTAAGCTGTAAGGAATGAGCCTGCCAAATTTCAGCCTTCTACGTACACGGGAAGTTGGAGAATTAGTGATGAGTGAGTCAGTCAGTCAGTCAGTCAGTCAGTGAGTCAGTGAGGGCTTTGCCTTTTATTAGTATAGATTGTACTGCCATTATTGCTTCCTTTACTGCTCCTGCAAAAATTCAACACAAGATTTTCACTGGACGCCAGTGTTGTGTTTCAGCAGCACTAAAATAGTGAAAGGGTGATCAGGCCTCAAAATAAAGAAAAGCCAGACCAGGGGCCTCATGTATAAACGGTGCGTACGGACAGAAATGTTGCGTACGAACATTTCCATGCTCAAATCGCGATGTATAAAACCTAAACTTGGCATAAAGCCACGCACATTTCCACAGTACCTCATACCTTGGCGTACGCAATTTGTCGCTCGGTTTTGCAGACTGGCGGCACCCAGCGTCAAAGCAGTGTTACTGTTCCTGTGTGGTCACCCTTTCTTTCTTAGCTCCACATTCCTGACACAGCTTTATAAATACACTGAAACTAACTGCATATTGTTTATTAGTGTAATGCATCTGACTGTAATTAACTGCAGCAATATAATGATCCAGGGAATAGCCATAGTATTCCAAATACCATAACTGCTTTAGCATTGTAACTCTCACTGCATCTTCTTCTTCTTTCAGCTGCTCCCGTTAAGGGTTGTCACAGCAGATCATGTTTTTCCATATTACTCTCACTGCACCACTCGGAGTATTTATATCACTGTATCTGAGTGGGGAATCACAGCAGCAGCTGATCGGAAAGAGAATTATCGGTATACAGCATGAAGCAAACGCTGACTCAGCCACGGCAAAACGCTTTAGAGACTTCCCAGTACGGACTTCGCGGTTTAGAAAAAGTTTCATCCCAAGAACTCTAAACGCACTCAATCAGTCCATCAAGTGCTCCTTGTAGAACTGTTTACTTATAAGTACAATTACCTCACTGTAAACTTGCACTACAGTTATAATATTGCACAACCTGCGCCACTTTATAAAGCGCGTATTTACATATGATGACGATATTCATTTTTAAGATGAAATGCAGCAAAATATGTTGATTATATTATACAGATAAAATTTTAACTTCATTTAAATAATCTGTATTGTTAATAATTAAACATGTGAGGACACGGTGCCACAGCGCTAGCTAGTTCAAGGATTGTTCCTGCATTGCGTTGTATTCTTGCACTGACGCAACACTGGAAAGATAGACGGATAGAATAATTAAATATGTACTACGAAGATATTTCAATGTTCCTTAAAAGTTTTGAAGAATCGGCGTTCTAAGCTTACAAATGGCTTCACGTCTATTACATAGCTGATTGTGAGGCGATTGGGTATTTGGAGAAAGAAAAGTAAGGACAGGAATTGGAGGTTAGTACGTTTGAAAGAGACAATAGTGCTGTGATAAATTATGTCATTGAAGGTCGCGCATGGCGCAGCAAGCGTCTTGTGTGAGATATGAACAAGCACTGCACCACCGTGTTCCCATGTTTATTAACATGCTTTCATTCCTATCATCACGAAAAAGATATCACGTATACATCTCAGTATTTTAATTATTCAGAGAGCTGTAATATCACGAATGTAATGGATTATGTGTCCTGTCGGAGAAAGAGAAAGCCCGTTTAAGAAGCAGGTAGTGATTCACACACTGAGCACAAAGAAGATCAAATACAGAACAAAGCATTTAATGTCTTACTTTAGTTACAATGGGATTTGAGAAACTAGTAAATTAAACGATTTTAAGATGAAGTTTATGATGTTCTACTTTAATGGCAAAATAAACTACGTGATTAAAGTGGAAATTTCGAGATTAAAGTTGACATTTCGTGCTTTTTTCCCACTGTGTGCCTATTTTTTTGTCTGTACCCTAATAAGCTTTCATATGACACTCAGACGGTGGGCTACAACTTGCCTTTTCACGGCGACTTTGATATGTAATTTCTTTTTTATTTCGAGCACTGTGTGACTTTGTGAACTTGAGCTTTCGAGTTTCTCCGACACTCTGTCACTCGATCAATTTCCTTTTGTTGATTATACCACTGTTTAAACCAACAAATAGTACGTTTTTCCTTTGCCTCCACTTGGTATTCGCTGAAATTCTTATATTTTCCCCCGTGCTTTTCCCATTGTCTTTTCTCAGAAGGTTATTTATATCGATTTGCATATTCAAAGAGGCGTAATTCTGGGAGGAGTTGGGGCGAGACAGAAGGCGCGTGCATGTGCGTTACTTTTCACACTGATTGAGATTTATGTAGTGGAAGAACGTGAAAGTTTGCGTACGTACAGATTCCTGCATCTGGATTTTTCTGTGCGTACGCACATTCCCGCTTTTGTGCTTATGCCATGTTATAGTGTGAGTTCTACGCACGACGTTATACATGAGGCCCCAGGTCTCCCCTCAGTCTGGGCCTCAGGAGCAGGGCTCACCCTAGGCAGCCTAGCCTCAAACTCAAATGACAGGTTTTCCGACCTGCATAGGCCCAAAATAGGGCTTAGGTTTTTATACTTCAGGAATTTCAAAACACCCAAAATGTCCTTTAGGGAGATAGAAATGGTAAACTTCTCAGTTTTTGATATTTAATAAAAATAAAGTTTTTTTTAATACATTTTTTAACATGTTTTCAAATTGTCAAACATGTTTTCACTTTGTCGTTATGGGTTACTGGGTGTAGATTGATCGGCAAAAGGACACATTTATCCATATAAAATTAAATTGCCAACAAAATAAAGTGTACAAAAAGTAAAGGGATCTGAGTACTTTCAGAATCCACTGAAATATTAACAAAAAATAATAAAAAAAACATAAAAAAGACAAAACCAAACCAATGCATAACATAAAATGAATAATAATATTTGAAAACAAAACAAAAACTTTTAAATAACATAACCATATCTGAGCCAGGGATTAGACCCTGGTCGAAACATAACAACCAGAAACTCAAGAGGCATCTCTAGCCTTCAAAGTTCAAGTAATTGCATCCAGTTTAGGGTTTGAAGCTATTAGGTCACAGCAATTACTTAACAATGGAAGGCTCAGTCCTTGCTGAACAGAATTATGACGTAGGTAATCAAGAGTTGCTAGCCATTCAACATCATGGGGCAAAGCATCCTTTTATAATTTTCACAGGTCAAAAGAATTTAATGTATTTATACTCTTCTTCTCTGCTAAAAGACTTAACACTAGGGAGGAAAATAAAGTGTTTTTTTTAATTGTTTGAGAAAAATATAATTTAAAAAGACACAGCTTTAAAAATAAAAATAAATTAACAAACAATGAAGACTCACTAATGTGCTTGTCTTGCGGTCTTGTATGTACTGTATGTTATCATCTAGTTGACGCTTGGAACTGGCTAACTCTATTTAATTTCAAAAACAACATGGGCGCGGTGGTGCTCAGACATATAGAATGCTGGTAGTCACCTCCAGTTCGCCCTCTGGTGGTCATTCCAAGTGTCAACTGGATGATAACATACATACAAGACTGCAAGATCACCCCCCACCCTACACAGAAGGGGATGGGTTAGTGTTGATTTCACCGTACAGTATTTTTAGTCGACCAATGAGAAACATGTGTACCAAGTGTCATGAAAATCGCTCCAGCCATTCGGAAGTGATGCTGGAACATACATATATACACACACATATACATTGACTTTTATATATATAGATTCCTCATTCTCAAGTCCAAACTATAATTTTAGTAATAATGGATCACTTTGAAAAAGCTTCACACCACTAAAGAACTAACAGAGGTGTTCTTGAGTTTTTAAGATTACATAATTTTATAAAATCTGTAATATCTGACAGAAGGTCACAGTTTGTTTTTATCATATGGCATTGTTTCTGCTGCAGAGTGGGCAGAAAAGAGTAACTAGGCTGGTTCCAGGACTACAATGTATGAGTTTTTAGGAAAGATTAAAGTAGTTGAATCTTTTTCAGTTTGAGGAAATGGAGATTAAATAGTGGCTTCATTAAACATTTTAAAATTATGAATGAAATTAGTACGGTGAAGCCAATCTAATATTTAAAATAAGTTCTTAAACAAGAATATGGGGACAGATGAAAACTCATTAACTGCAAAATTTGAACAAACATTAGAAAGTTTTTCTTCACAAGGAAAACCATAGACATATAGAAAAAATGGCCTCGCAGTAAGGAGACCTGTGTTCGCTTCCCGGGTCCTCCCTGCGTGGAGTTTGCATGTTCTCCCTGTGTCTGCGTGGATTTCCTCCGAGTGCTCCGGTTTCCTCCCACAGTTCAAAGACATGCAGGTTAGGTGCATTGGTGATCCTAAATTGTCCTTAGTGTGTGCTTGGTGTGTGGGTGTGTGTGTGTGTGTCCTGCGGTGGGCTGGCACCCTACCCAGGATTTGTTCCTGCCTTGAGCCCTGTGTTGGCTGGGATTGGCTTCAGCAGACCCCCGTGACCCTGTGTTAGGATATAGCAAGTTGGATAATGACTGACTGACATAGAATAAATGACTTTAAGGACCTTCAAAACTTGATTTGGTATTATTATAGACAAAAATGGTAACTTTATTGGTTGGAATATCCTGTTCTCATCAAGCTTTTTCTAATGCTCTAATGTAACGTTAGGTTGATGTTATCATCGTGATATCACTTTGTGCTGGAAATCATGTACAGTTGTCATTATTTTGTATTGTTTTATTCACAGTCATAACCATATATTTTACTGTTGCCATGGCCATTGCTGGTTATATGACATTTGCGTCATCTTTCCACACCTATAAAGGTTGGTAGTGTGCATACCAAGATATTCTTGATTTGGAAAAAAAGACACAAACTCACATTATAAGTTTATGGTTATGAGTGGAGTGAGAAGTCAAGCAAAATGACACATTTTATTGGCTAACTAAAAAGATTACAATATGCAAGTTTTCGAAGCAACTCAGGACTCTTCTTCAGCTAAGAAGAATGTAAAAATCACAGAACATTTAGTAAGAATTTAAAAATTCAACAGCATTCAGTATGCTGCAAAGGATATTACATTTTTAACACATTCTATTCATGTCCATTTATAAAGTTACACATACAGTAGCTGTCACATCGTGAACAAAAATGTTAAGTCTCATCTACTGAATTTGAAATACAAATACACTACTTCCAGATGCAAATTCCTTATTCTTTGTGCAAAGAGTATTAACTTTAAATAGTCATTAGGGTTTTGTATATATACTACCATTCAAAGGTTTTCCAGTTTTTCTTCAAATTTAAACAATTGAAATGCAATGAATGACCTAAAATGGTGAAAAGGTAAGCAGAGGTTTAAATTTAAAGTTTAGGTTATCAAAAACTGAAAAAAATGAAATTTCAGAATATTACAAATGGGCTTTCTTCAGGGAGCAAATAGTTGGTTACAGCCTACAGATGTTCTGCAGCAATTAAAGTAACTTAAGCCTAGCAAGTTGAAGCAAACAAGTCCCAACTTCTGTTGATAACTTAAAAACCCACTTAAAGCAGAGTTGGAACAGACTATGTTACTACACATTCTACACCCTAGAAGGTTGTAAATTCCAGTGGTAATGGCAAGAAAATGGCAATTAACAAATTAAATGAGACAGAGCATTAATACCATTAGAGGTGTAGGCCTTTCATTTATAGAAATTGCAAAAAAAATAATACTGTCAGTGAGTAAGGTGTCCTACACAATCCAAAGGCAATTGGAAACTGGAAGAAACTGAAAGTCATAATCAAATCAGAAGACACCTTTCTGAGCATCACCAGCACAACAGCTTTAAGCACCGCTTAAAAGTGGTTGAAAAAAGCAAGTCTCTGTTTCTACTGTGAATTGGAAACTTTGTGCTGTAGGTCTGATAGGGTGAGTGGCAGTAAGAAATCCATTTCCTTAAAGGACAAAATAAGAAAGCGAGGCTTGCCTCGGCAATGAAATACCAGCTGTGGACTACTGCAGACTGGAAGAAAGTCTTATGGAATGATGAATCAAAATTTGAAATGCTCAGTTCATCACGCCATTGTATCCTGTCGAGGTGGTGAAATATTGGTTCTTCAGTGTGTGACACTGTCAGACATGGAGGGAATAGTGTGATGGTCTGGGGTTCTTTTGCTGGAGGCAGAGTTGGTGACTTGCACAGGGTGGCTGGCATTCTGAATTAAAAGGTGGCTACTGTGATGAATCAAAAATCTGAATAAAATTGCTGTACACTTAATGATTCCTTGACTTATTTTTTTATTTTCCATTGTTTATTTCTTTTATGCCAGTGTAATTTTGTCTAAGTAGTATTTCAGAGGGTGTAGTAACACAGTCTGTTCCAGACAGCAGATTTTTAAGTAATCAACAGAAGTTGGGACACCTGTGCAAATTGTTTGCTTCCTCTTGCAAGGCTTAGTTTACTTTAATTGCTGCAGAATATCTGTAGGTTGTAACCTATTAGTTGTTCCCTAAAGAAGGTCCTTTGTAATATTCTGAAATTTCCTTTTTTCAGTTTTTGTTCATTGTTGATTAAATTTGAAGAAAACTGGAAAAACTGAGATTTTCTAAATCTTTTGACTGGTAATGTATATATTTGCAGAGCCTTGATGCCAACAGCAGTTTTCCATTTTCTGCCAAAGCTGGTTTTAACAGTCGTCATGGTCAAGAGAAGAATACCTGGATATGAAATGAAAGTCAAAATGTTTGCAAAGATCAAAAGCAAAAAGAGGAATGTGTAACAAAACCTAAGAAGGGATCAAAATCTAAAATTTCAATTTCATAGATTAAAAAGTAATTTTTTTTGCAACATCAGCTAATATACTGCCACAATAACAATTCTTTTATAAAAGCACTAATGAAATCTTTAAACATTTCCATAAACAAACTATCCACAAGCCTGGAGAATGTTTTTTGTGACAGCAAGTTATATACTGCTGCACTGATGAACATTCTTTGAGAGAAGCACTAGTAAAACAGAATTATCTATAAACTTATATAATGACTGATTTGTCACAGCAGCTAATGTATCGTTGTGCTGATGATGTCACATGACTCAATTTCCATAGCCACATTCCTGACTCCAAATGACTGTGTCCTAATAACAGGAACACAAATGGTACTTCCCACTAAAAATCAACATACATAGATAGATAGATAGATAGATAGATAGATAGATAGATAGATAGATAGATAGATAGATAGATAGATAGATAGATAGATAGATAGACATGGGATTGGGATTGGGATTAAAAAATAATGATCAAATAAAGCTGAATGTCCCAAAACAAATAACAAAATTAAAGTGAATCTTAATTCAGCATGGTTCAAAAGCTAAGAAAAATACAAAAGCTTAAAGAAAAATGTATTAAGCTATAGAAAAATTAACAATGTTACAAACATTCATGACACAGCCTTTTCAGAGTGTGTATGTGGGAAGTTTCCAATATTAAAAAAATAAGAATAAATGTTTTTAGCTGATTACCTGATGATGAAGATAATCGAGTAAATAATATGCTTATCACTGTCAGCATTTTTTCATGAATGAGAACAGAAACACCAGGAGATTCTTTTAGTTGTGCCCTCGAAAGCATAATCAACCACTCATCAAATCCCAAAGGCAAGATTTTAAGAATAGATAATGGATCAAGCATGCAAAACGAATCTAGTATGCACACTAATGATATTATTTTTTATTACATACATTACACATACACATTATTGTTGATGTAGGACAAACACTGGAGTACTCAGAGGAAAACTCCTGCAGATATGCATACAATGCGCAAACTTCACACAGACAATAACCTATAGTGGCACAGATTTTAAATCCAGCATACGGGACCTGTCAGCCAGTCAGTTCACTATGCCAATGTGCTGTTCATAAACAGAAAATGTTGTTGCAATTTTTTAATAATAACTTTTCATTGAACAATTAAGAGCCTAACCCTATAGAGCACTGTTGCCAACATGACAGTAGAACAAACTGTTTGTAAAATTTAGATACAGTATCATCTGTGTTGCAGAAAAAAGTATTTTGCAAACATTACTGTTAGTTTTAAGGAACGATAGTATTAATTTCCCAAATAGTAGTCACAGCTTGTTTCATTATCTCTGAGATATCTTATAGGTGTTAGTGCTCCTAAATCTTCATTTAATCTCAACCATCTTGTGACAACTCCTAAAATGTAAGGCAAAATCAAGAAGTGTCCTAACTCTCCAGGCATTCTAAAGAGAAACAAATTTAAGCCACTTTAAAATTTCCCAGTGCTTTAAACTATAGTTTTAAGCATCTAGTATTTTTCACACTTATGCACAACCAAGAGTGTAACCTTTCCTTCCACCCAGGGTAATTTGGTGCTTATAGCACAGAGTGAGATCACATAGCATTGTACTATAATCTCATATTGAGCATTATTATCAGCACAGATGTTTTATTGCATAAATTTCTATTATGGTTTTAGGATACCAGATAAAAAATGCCATGAGTGCAGTTTGTAAACAAAATCCCGACTTAGATTTTGAAAATTTTTTTAGACCACCAATAATCATTCTTTATTCTTTGTATTAAATACCTACAATTAGCTTTTCATCCCTGATGGATTTCTAAACCTACTCTATGCTTCAGAATTACATGTAAATAATTAACAGTAGAAGTATATGAAGACCTGTTGTTACAGGATAGCAAATAAAGCTGAAGCAACCCTAAGGAAGTTGGCTCAATAGCACCCTTTAAAAAAAGAAAATACATGGTAATTGTTATTTGAGCTCATTACATACCTTGTTGGGTTAATTCTGTTGAATCAATAAATACATCAATAAATAAATAAACAAATAAATAATATAATATAAGAGATAAATATGTTGTATTTTTGTGTCTGTTGTATCATGGTGCTCCATATTGTGCGCAATGTAAGTCATATTGTCTCCCCTTCTCTGGTACTCATAGTTGGTTGCAGGATGACTAAATGAGCTGCCAACATCATTACTGGACATTTCACTGATGACAACAGCCAGACAACAATGGCTCATGATCCAAATGAACTGAGTTAAAGTAAACTGACCTGGGAAAAATAAAGAAGTAGCAGATATAAAATTTGTTGAAATATAGAGAAAATATCAATAGACCAAACATGCTAAACATGAGCAATATTGGTAAACAAATATGTGGTCAGAAATCTGAGATACATATGTGTCAAAAATACAGGGATTCACAAGTAAGAAATAATAGCAAGACATAATATAGTAATAATGGTAAGGAATGATACTAATTATAAGAAATAATGAAAGTAAAGTGTTCAGTGACTTAAATTGACTATTAGTATTAAGTTTTAAGTAATACTATGCAGAGTTACTTGTTAGTGGAAGGTCTTAAATATATCAGCAGAGAGCAAAAAGAGTATCAGTAAACTACAAAACTATTACTTTTGTCAAACAAAATCAAATGGGTGAATACAGATCATGTGTTTATGCGGTCAAAATGTGTTTAATGGTTGAGATCTGAATTCTAGGGGCGGCACGGTGGCGCAGTGGGTAGCGCTGCTGCCTCGCAGTTGGGACACCTGGAGACCTGGGTTCGATTCCCGGGTCCTCCCTGCGTGGAGTTTGCATGTTCTCCCCGTGTCTGCGTGGGTTTCCTCCGGGGCGCTCCGGTTTCCTCCCACAGTCCAAAGACATGCAGGTTAGGTGGATTGGCGATTCTAAATTGGCCCTAGTGTGTGCTTGGTGTGTGGGTGTGTTTGTGTGTGTCCTGCGGTGGGTTGGCACCCTGCCCAGGATTGGTTCCCTGCCTTGTGCCCTGTGTTGGCTGGGATTGGCTCCAGCAGACCCCCGTGACCCTGTGTTCGGATTCAGCGGGTTGGAAAATGGATGGATGGATGGATCTGAATTCTTTTTGTAAATTTGAATTATTTAGGTTATTGGTGAAATTAATGTGTTTCTTTGTAATTGTTGAAAAATATATAAATGTTCTCCTCTTGATTTTTAGCAGTGTTTAGTGAAACTTTAACATCCTGGGTGTTGTCTGCGTGCAGTTTTCAAATTCTTCATATTGCAATGATTTATTTGTTATGCTTAGTAGCCCAATTTTTAAATGGGCTTCTCTGAATGTGGGTGTGCACAAAAATGTACCCTTTGATGGACTAACACCTTGTTTATGGTTAGAACCTGCCTTATGTTTAGCCTCTAGCATCCTCTAGAAACTCTGAATCTATCTAAATTCTACAAACAGAAATTTGAAGGCTTACCTGTAACTTGTGTATGAATTATTTTAGACAGTGAAAGCTGTCCCCAAAATGTTTAATGGGAAACAGTAGTTGTTTGGTTTGTTTTAACTTGTAAAGCATACAAGATGTTTCTACTGCCTAACCAACTTTTGAGCTGACGCAACTGATAACTGATCTTTGATGTAACTAACCCACAGACAACCATGTTTTTGCCTCTGTGACTTTAGTGGCAGAATATCTACCAAATTAATTTATTTAAAAGTGCTTCTTCTTATGGGTCATACAGAATAGGTCAGATTGATTGTTTGTAGTTCTATTCAGTAATTTTCTTTTGTCTACTTTTTTGCTTCTTCTGTCTATAGCTATGGAGTTTCTCCCATGATTCAAATTTTAACTCACTGATACCTTGTGTATAAATACCTCTTTGTTTTTAGCAGTTACAGATTTCAGATTTTTCTTTACTCCTATGTAATTGATTTATTGTCTTTCAAATGTACTACTGCATCTAGATTATCAGAAGTTCTTCTGCTTGAACCATTAACAGACAACTTTGCCACAGTATCCTGTCATGCACTAAATAGTATTAACGTTAGCTCACTGGCTGTTGAGAATTAATAGCCTAGGGCAAAACTGTTCAATGCCTCTCACTAGATTACTACATATAAAACAATGTGACAGCTGATATCCACTAAATTCATCTTTTGATTTATTTTGAGGCTCAAAAGACAAACATTGAGGAGTGCTTAATAAACTTTTAACTTTATTGTATGATGCTTTATCGTGAACCATTTTCTTGTATGAGTAAAGTCATTATCAATTCCTATGTTGAGACGCCGAACTGAAGACACATTTTTTCATTTTGAGTTTGAATAACAGCATTCTGTAATGTAATATTTCATGTTTTTATGCATTAGTACTGTATTTTCTTTTTTAATTAAAGGTGTTTTATAAAATCTAGTGAAAATACACCCGTTATTTATACTAACTAAAAATTTCTTCAAAATTATATTTATTTGTATGTATTTTTATCTGCTATTATTCTTGAATTTAAAGTTTTTTCTTATAGAAATCAATTTGCAAGTTACTATATGTAAAAAATGAATGATCAATTATTATATTCTTAAGTCCATTTTTGCTTGCCTTTTAAGTATGCATGTGGCTCTGTTTTTTGTGTACCTGGAATAGAGTGGCATCCTATCTACAGTTGATTCCTGCCTCGTCCCTGTTGTTAGTGATTCCTTGTAACCCTGAAGTTTTCAATATGTTTGATATATATTTATGAAGGAGGAGTATATTGAGGATATAATTGTGTAGTGGTACACACTACTTAAAAATATTTTCTTTCTTGCAGCTGATTGACAGACAATAAAAATGAACAGCTGTACACACCTCACAACAGGCAACGGAGAACAAAACCTTTATATATCAGAAACAAATAACACTTTGATTGAATTAACTAATTTAATTTATTGAAACAAGAAAGTACTCTTATATATAAAACTGTTGCTGGACAGGCAATCAGTGAACAGCAGGGTGCTTTAGCTGCTGTTCTTCTGATCTCATTCAAATGTTATTTACAAATGTTAATCCAATAAATGGTACAGTTGTCCTATATGCTTCTACTACCAACTTCTCATTGTAATTAGAACATTCTGGGAAATTCTTTGTTGTATAAAAGTGGTTCTTATTGATCATTAACTAAGTCTTCCAAAAAATGTTGTCTCTGAATGTTTACATTTATAAGAGTCCTTGTCTCATAACTTACATAGCATTTAATATTTGTTGTACTCTAAACTATGTAAGACATTAAACTAATGTCAGTTGAGTAAAAATTTATTTCAGCTTTATTCTGAACCACATAATTGATGGCCAACAAGTACTAATGTATGAAAACCACAAGATGACAATTCTGTATTTTTTTAATAGGCAACACACACATATATATTGTCACACACATGTGCATAGGAGGCAGCTGAAGGGCTTAGAGATGAATGATAATACGTCTGCCCGGGGGGGCAGGGTGCACTAATGCTCTTTCCGAGTTCCCTGCAGGCCTTTCCCTGGAAATCCCACCAGGTGCCACCGCCTTGACTCGGGACACATCACTTCCGGTCCCGGCCCCGAGGACGACATCACTTCCAGTCCCGGCCCCGAGGACGACATAACTTCCCCCAAACTTCCTATAAAGCCTCACACCTTTTCCCTGGAAGTCAGTTCTGTTTTGGACTCTGTCTTGTAAACTTGACTCAACAAAAGTATCATTTACTTTTGTAGCCAGGACACTGAATTATATGGGTGGCTGCCCCAAACCTTGCCATGTCTCTTGTCTCTTCTTCTCACAGTGGCGTAGTCAGCAGGATGCTGTCCCTGAAGAACCCGGGACAGGACCCTAAACCAAACCAGGTAGGAAAGTACCGGGGCCGAGTTTCTGGGTGGGGAGTGCGTCGGGGTGTCAGGAAGGACCCGGTGCACATTCCGTTCCACAAGGGCAACCCTGGGCTGAAGCCCTATCTGGTGGAGAGTGTTGAAGGGACCCACAGGCGTGGGCTGGTTTCTGGGGAGGACGCAAAAGGGGCTGAGCTGAGCCGCCCATCGGGACCAAGGTCCCTGATACAGATGGGCTTTCCCCAGGCCAGCAGGTGAAGGAATTGCAGACCTGGGAGCTTAACCCAAAAAGAGCACTCCCAGAACAAGCTATGGCTCTCTGGCAGCAGGTGGGTCTGTGGCTACGGCCATTTGAAATGACCCCACTACAAATTGTGCAGCAGGTTGCCTGTTTTTTGCTGCTGCAGCATCTACCCCAGGACTTTGCCCAGCCGGCCTGGGAGGACTTCCATTCCATGCAGGAGCTGTTACAACTCCTAAAGACCCCAAGGCTGGCCTTGAAACCTGGGGGGGCAGAACGGCCCCTTAGTAGAATCCCTGGGGACTACGTTCCACTTAGGACGTCCCTCCCGGTCACTCTGGAGCCTGTTCCGAAGTCGCCGGACTGCCTGGCCTGCGACCTGTCTGGGAACGAGGTGGACTGCAGGGGGACGCAGCAGTGTTGTTTGTGTGCCCTTAGCAACCGTCTGGCAGATAACCATACTGGGGAGCTACTCATTAATAGATATAAAGTGATGGCTTTGTTTGACTCCGGCAGTAACGTGTCTGTTGTTGCTCGCCGTTATGTTTTACCGGAACAGTGGGTTAAAAGAAAGACCGGTATTAGATGTATACACGGAGATGTCTGCATGTATAAATCCGCCTGGTGTTACGTATGTCTGGAAGGAACCCTTAAAAGACTCACCGTGGCGGTTTCTTCCGGATCCTCCGTTTCCAGTAATCCTAGGGCGGGACTGGTCTGAAAGTAACAGCGGTAAACTAGTGAGTATTCCCAGAAAAGCTTTGGGCCTAGTTATAGGTGAGAAAAACTCGTCTCAAACTGCCTCCACGCCATGTAATTAGCTGACAGGGAGTGGGACGGAAGGCCAAGAGAGTGATGCAGAGACTCCTGGACCGTTGAGGGCTGCTACGTCATCTACCAGCACCCCGGCAGCTCGGAAGGAATCTCCGCCCATTGAGGTAAGACCGGACCCGCTCTCTGAGTTGCACTTTCAGTTTAGAGCAACACCGGATTTTTTCAAGAGAGAATGATGGAATGACGACTCTCTGAAACATACAAAGAATGCAGTGGTCCTCGTTAACAGCCAACGCACGCATCAGCCCATGCCACAGGGACCTCACTTCGTCATTGAAAATGACTTGTTATATCGGGTCACGGAGCATGAGGGGAAGGAGCAGAAGTTGCTGTTAGTCCCACGAACCTACCGGCGGCAGGTCTGCGAGTTAGCACACTCCCACCTTCTTGGGGGCCATCTCGGCTCTGACAAAACACTAGAGCGAATCAAGCTCCAGTTTTTTTGGCTGGGGATTAATGAGGAGATTCGCCGTTTTTGCATTTCCTGTCCGGAGTGTCAACTGCAGCAAATTTCCAGGAGGGACCACGCTTCTCTTGTCCCCCTTCCCCTAATTGACGTCCCTTTTGACCAGATTGGGGTCGACATAGTATATATATATACTCGTCCTCGTGGATTACACGACCTGATACCCTGAGGCTGTCCCCTTGCGCTCGGCTACTTCCAAAACAATTGCACGGGAACTAGTAGGAGTCTTTGTGCATGTTGGCGTCCCTAGAGAAGTCCTAATGGACCAAGGGACACCTTTTACCTCGGAAACGTTCAAGGAGACTGCCAAGTTACTGAAGATAAAGCATTTAAAAACCGCGGTGTATCATCCTCAAACTGACGGGTTAGTGGAGAGATTCAATCAGACTCTCAAGCAGATGCTTCATAAGGTGGTCAGCGAGGATGGGAGGAACTGGGATCAACTCCTCCCCTTCGTCTTCTTTGCCTACCTGGAGGTCCCTCAAGCCTCTACGGGCTTCTCACCGTTTGAGTTGTTATACGGATGACAGCCCCAGAGTATATTAGATATCTTAAAAGAGGACTGGGAAGGAGAGGCTCTTCCCTCGACAAATATTCTGGAATATATCGCCCAGTTGCGCGATAGATTTGATACAATTAGACCCATTCTAAAGAGTCATATGGAGGAGGCGCAAGCATCACAGGCCCGCCTTTATGACTGTGGGACGACTCTCCGGGAGTTCCGTCCCGGGGATCGCGTCATGGTGTTGGTGCCCACTTCTCACTCCAAATTGCTCGCTCATTGGCTGGGCCCTTATGAAATTAAGGAGAGGAAGGGTTTGGTGGACTATTTGGTGAAACAACCCAATCGTCGACCAAGCGAGTGGGTGTATCATGTGAACCTGCTGAAACTGTGGAAGGAGAGGTACCCCGATCCCTCCTCCGGTCAGCCCCGCTAACTCTTCGCTCAAACTAGTTCCCTTAATTTCTGGGAGCAGTTATCTCCCCGACAGAGGCAGGAGCTAGAAGCAGCTATCCACTTCATCCCAGAGGTGGTGAGTGAACAACCCGGCCGGACCTCTCTGGTTGCGCATGACATATTGACTGACCCAGGGGTGATCGTCCGAGAGAGGCCCTATAGACTCCCGGAGGCAAAGAAAGCTGAGGTGGAACTGGAAATCAAGCGAATGCTGGAACTAGGAGTGACTGAGGAGAGTTTTAGTCCCTGGTCCAGTCCCATCGTCTTGATTGCTAAGCCAGACGGCAGTTGGAGGTTTTGCAATGACTTCCGTCGGCTTAATCAGGTTTCCCGATTTGATGCTTATCCAATGCCTCACATGGACGACCTCCTCGAGAGGCTGAAACCAGCTAAATTCCTGACCACACTTGACATGACGAAGGGGTACTGGCAGGTTCCTTTAACGGAGTCCGCGAAGGAAAAAAACGCATTTAGCACTCCTAGCAGACATTGGCAGTATCGTGTCCTTCCATTCGGGTTACACGGGGTTGCACTAATGCTCTTTCTGAGTTCCCTGCAGGCCTTTCCCGGGAAATCCCACCAGGAGCCACCACCTCGACTTGGGACACATCACTTCCGGTCCCGGCCCTAAGGACGACATCGCTTCCCCCAAACTTCCTATAAAGCCTCACACCTTTTCCCTGGAAGTCAGTTCTGTTTTGGACTCTGTCTTGTAAACTTGACTCAACAAAAGAATCATTTACTTTTGCAGCCAGGACACTGAATTATACGGGTGGCTGCCCCAAACCTTGCCATGTCTCTTGTCTTTTCTCCTCACAATATTTATGCATCCCTCAGCAAAAGCATTTATGTAAGGTAACTTAAATCTTCCTGGGCTTGATGGATAGAGAGTGAGCCTTCCCAAAATTTTTGAATGTAGCTCTTTGCCAATCTTCAGGGCAATCCACTGACTGCTACAATGTCATTTGAAAAATGTCACAATATGTCCCCACCCTGGGGCCTAGTGCTGTCCCCAGGGGATGGGCGGTTTTAAAGGATTATATAGTAATTTTGAGATGCCATATAGTCTACATTCTTATTTAGAATATCCTTGAGTGATCCTCTGAGTTTCATGAAACTTTGTGTAGACAATTTTGTGTGTTGCCAGAACAAACATTCATAGTGTAACAACTCGGGGATGCAAGATACAGAATGGAGGCGTGAACTTACACTCCAACAATGTTGGTGACCCTAAAATGGGTTGTTGGTTCTTTTGCAACCAAGACCACTGTCTTTTTCTTTAGCTGTTGTCCTGATCTTCCTTAACAACTTACATGTAGTTCTTGGCACTCTTGGTTGCCTTGTTCACTGCCTGCACATTCACAATTCTGGCTTTGCCTTACACTATTCACCTAGGGTCACTATCTGCTACACTTTCCCCCAGTCCATGAGCAAATCTAAGCATTAGATGTTTTACTGGCAACCCTCTACTGCATGCTTTTACAATTTCACTAGATAGGTACACTTCTGACTATCCCTCAGATAGTCCACAGACATCTGAGCAACTTGTCTCTATGAAATTTGTTCTATTTACATAGCAGAGGGTTCAAAAGGAAGAAACATTAAACATAAAAAGGGTTGGGTTTCTAAATAGAATGAACCATTTAATACTGGCAAAAGTTTTAAAGAGAAATGCCACACAAGGTTTGCAAAACAAATTATAATGGCCTTCAGGGTGCCGGAGCACTCTGACTTTCTTCACGACTGGTTCCAAAATGAATGCCAACTTCCCAGTTGTGCTGTTGCTTGTATTTCTGTGTCCCTGAAGGAGTAGAGCTACTGGAAGGAAGCAGAACTTGGTCACTGGTCCTCTCGTCAGTAAACCTTGGAACTGTGGGTAAAAAGGAACAGGCAGTAAATGACAGCATTCCCTCTCTGTTTGGAATGCTATTGTTAGAACTTGAGGAGCCCTGAAGATGTCCTCTATACACATGTGCTTGATAACATATACATTATATATATATATATATATATATATATATATATATATATATATATATATATATATATATATATATATATATATATATACTGTATATAAGCAAGAGAGAGAGAGAGACAATGGCTCCAATACTAGCTCTGCCATTGTATGTGACACAGTCTAATGTCAATGAAACTTTATGTACCCATACTGCTACTATATTCTATCTAAAATTAAATCCAGGAAGAAGGAAATTAACCAATATTAAAGCTTTAGATTTATATCTATTTTACAAAAGAAAATTTTGTTATATAAACAACAGTATATATATATATATTCAGTACATTGCACAGTACATCTAAGTGATCTCAAATTGCTGATCGCTTTACTTGCAAAGTTAAAAGCACACATACTTTAATTTCATAATATAATTTAACTTGCTGAAATTTCTTTTTTATTTTGCATGTTGCCAAGTAACAGTTGTGCATTAACCAGATTCATAGTTTACATTGAATTTCTATAAGCACATTTTACTCTTTTTAGCAATTAGTCCTCATGCAATATTTATTAATAGACCTGGAATAGATTAAATTAATTATTTTTTATGGAGTGTCCCATATTTAAATAACTTTGTTAATCAAAGCTTTGCATTTAATATACTATCATTTTTGTACCTCAGTGTAATGTTTGGCTTGTTCTAAATATCACTTTTGTATTGACTGCTCCTAGTAGTATTTTTGTTTTTCATATCAGTAGACTTTCAAATGGATCATCTTAATAATAATAATAATAATAATTTATTATTCTTTGTTACATGAAAAATTGTAATAACACTGCAGAATGTATTACAACTGGTCAACATTTTAGTCATTTTTTATTTTTAATTTACATAGCAAGCTTTGTTTAACTCAGTTTGTTCTTTACAGGTATACAATTCTTGTAGAGCTGTACTATAAACTCCAGTCCCAAAACTGTTAGCTGCTTTTTGAGTAAAAAATATTGTACCTTACAAAATGTCCTGTTTAATAAACTTAGTGGATGCTATGGTCCTCATTACATTGTTTTATAACTGGCAAGTGCACAACTTGTGAATTTTACTACATTTTATAGAGCTGAAATGTCAAAGTATTCACCTGGCATATTGAAGCCAATTTAACCATTTAAATAATCTGGTAATCAAATAGATTTGATGCCTAATACTGGGTGAAGGTCAAAATACTGTAGAAGATAATTTACCGTGATAAAGAACTGGTGATAAAATAATTGTAGATTACTTTATAACCTATGGGGTGACACAATGGTGCTGTATTTAGCACTTTTGCCTTAGATTCTGGTCAGATCCAATCTGTTTTCAGTTTATACTTTCTAAATATACTGGCAGAGCATCACAAGAGAAGATACTCAGCACCTGGTGATGTCTATGAATCACGGACTTCAGCAGTCACCCCATGCAAGGGATATGCAACAAAGTACGGCTTTAATATACCCACCATTGCTATGTCCCTAACATTATGGCGTCCTGAAATGAGAGGACCACATATAAAAAGTATTGTCATTTCCATATGGTGTGACCAAAATGTATTCAAATACCCTTAAATTAAAGTCTGCAATGTGCACTTTAATCATGTCTGAACTGTTTGATTTTTATTTTTATTTTTTGTAGCAGAGTAGTAAGTCAAAAAAAATGTCTTTGTACCAAACATTATTGGTGGCACTGAATAAAAAAATACATATATATTCTATATATATTTATACAGTATATTATAGTTCTAAATAGATTATGCATATCACCATATTATTCTGACATCAGCTTATTCCAACTCAGTGTCACAGCAGGATGGTGTCGATCATAGCACCTGGGCATAAGATGAAAAAGAGCCTTGGACAGAGCTTCACTCCATTACTGGGTGCCCTTACACACATACCCAAACTCCAAAAGGGTCCAAGAGCTTGTAAAGATTACAATTACTCTGTATTTTCTAAAAGCAAAACAGCAGTCACAATATTTGAAATAAAAAATATCAATCAGACTCTGGTAAATTGTATCTTTCATAAACGTATTTGTGTTAAGAAAACATTGTAACTCTTTCAAAGTGATGGATACCTGAAAGTTAAACATTAAGAGCATTAAGTGTTTAAATATTAAGTCCCGTAGAAAGCTTACCCATGTAAAAACAAAGGCTTACTCATGTAAAAGAATCTCTGAACACCTGAATAAAAATTAAATTAGAAACATCATGGAAGAGTTGTGCATTTACTTCTTACTGAATAGGCCTGGCCTCGGTTAGTATAGATTTTTTTCATATCTAAGTAAGTTTTTCTCTGGGTACTCTGGGTTTCTGCCCATATCCCAGAAATGTGCTTCCTACTTGCAATATGTCTTTACTGTAACAGTTTGTGTTCATTTCAGTATTAGACTGTATTCAATATAATGAACTGTTTCTATTTTGTATTACTCAAAACTATATTTTATTGTGTTTTGTTTTGTTATGGACTTTTCTGAACCTTAAAAATCAGATCAGGAATAAATCTTTAGTAAAAGTAGAAGTGGACTAAACACATAAGCGTTATTAGTACCAGTAGATTACCAGATAATCCTTTTTTCTTGTCTAATTAAATTTGCCATAGTTTCTTCTCTGCTGATCACACCCTATATATAATCCCATGTGCTACAAGATTACTGACAAAATTTCACTTAATTTTAGACTCATTGAAGTAATTTATGGATCCTATGAGTAGCTGGAAGACTCGAAAAACTCAATAGATAGATAGATAGATAGACAGATAGACAGATAGATAGATAGTAAAAGATATGTGCTTGTTTTGAAATGTGATCAAGATTTCTGAAATTAAGCTCTTATTGAATGTTTCCATGTGTTTTTAGTTTTCCTTTTCTACAACTGATGAGCACATCTATGTGTTCTCTAGATGCCAGGTGTGCCGCGCCCCCCAGTGTCTACCGCATGCCATCGTATTCACACTCGCCTTATGAGCGTCCCGGCTGGAATCCCCGTCTGTGTGTGCTATCTGGAAATCAACTCTTTATGCTAGACGAGGAAGAGGTGATTCATCTTCTTCAGTTTTTTTTTTCTTAATTTTCAAGAACACTGTTCATGTTTATCCCCGAATAGTAACAGTCTTTCAGATATTTTTGTCTTTCTGTATGTTTTACTGTCTGTCGATCTACATTCCTGTCTCAGGTATAATTTCTGTTTCTCCCTGTCTCTGTCAGATTGTATTTAATTAAGAGTATTTGTTTCCTGTCAGGAGCTGCTGTAACAAAGGAACTGTTCCCATTATTTATATTATTTTAACTGGTCTATACATTCTAATATAACTTTTCATCAATATTTTTGAACTCTCCATGTTTGAATATCATTTTTTTTCCTTCAGAGCACTAATGCTGAATGGCATTCTCCACTGTGAAATATTGCGTAACAATAATTTACTCAACCTTTCTGTCCTTTCCAGTTGTCTCAAAGCTGTGATTTGTTTTGCAACAGTCTTTTGAAAAAAAGTAAAGGAACCACTAGGCTCTATTAACTCAGGATTTCCTCATGCCAGAATTAGTTTACTGTCTACTCTCATTATATAGTCAGTTGAATAAGACCCTGGAGTGATAAATCTCTTTGCTCTATTACGTCTTCTCTACTTGCTAAGCCTGGATTGGATACTCATCATACACTGATTGCACAGCTAATATGATTTAATATACCTTTAAATTACTGGTGAAGGCACTGGGCAATAATACAACAACAATTTACTCAATGCGTGATATGAACTAGTCAGTGTTTTGACATCTTGTGCAGGTTGATATTGAAAGTACACTGGCAGATATCTGTCATTGAACTGTACACATTTAAATCAATTAATAAGTAACTATAATAGTAAGAACCCAGTCAGGAATAATCTATTGGCAAATGTACCAGTAGTAATTTAAAATTATACTGACACTCGCTTTTTAGATTTGTATAAATCTTCCAGAAAATCCCCTGTCATGTTTAGGTCTCCAATCTACTACTCCAATTCCAAAAAAGTTGGGACGCTGTGTAAAATGTAAATAAAAAAAGTATGCAATGAATTGCAAATCTCAGAAACTCATATTTTATTCACAGTAGAACATAGAAAACATAACAAATGTTTAAACTGAGAAATATTTTAAGAAAAGAATAAGGTCATTTTGAATTTGATGGCAGCAACATGTCTGAAAAAAGTTGGGACAGGGCCACTGTGTAGCATCCCCTTTTCTTTTAACAACAGTCTGTAAATGTCTGGAAATTGAGGAGACCATCTGCTGGATTTTTGGGAGAGGAATGTTATCCAATTCTTGTCTGATATAGGATTCTAGCTGCTCAACAGTCTTGGGTCTTCTTTGTCATATTTTTCGTTTCATGATGTGCCAAATGTTTTCAGTTGGTGAAAGGTCTGGACTGCAGGCAGGTCAGTTCAGTGCCTGGACTCTTCTACTACAAAGTCATGCTGTTATAATAGATGCAGTATGTGGTTTAGTATTGTTTTGCAAGGCCTTTCCTGAAAAACACTGGATGGATGCATATGTTGCTCTTAAACCTGTATATACCTTTCAGCATTGATGGTGCCTTTCCAGATGTGCAAGCTGCCAATTCCATAGGCACTACTGCACCTCCATACCATCAGAAATGCAGGCTTTTGAACTGAATGATAATAACAAGCTGGATGGTCCCATTCCTCTTTAGTCCGGAGGACGTGGTGCCCATGTTTTCCAAAAGGAATTTCAAATTTCGATTCTTCTGACTAAAGAACAGTTTTCCACTTTTCCTCAGTCCATTTAAATGAGCTTTGGTCCAGAGAAGACAGCCGCATTTCTAGATCTTGCTCACATATGGCTTCTTCTCTGTATAAATGAGCTTTAACCTGTATTTATGGATGGAACAACAAACTGTGTTCACAGACAATGACTTCGAGAAGTGTTCCTGAGCCCATGCAGTGATTTCCATGACAGAATCATCCCCGTTTTTAATGCTGTGGGGCCTGAGGACCTGAAGATCACTGGTATCCAATATTATTTTTTGGCCTTGTCCCTTGCACACAGAGATTTCTCCAGATTCTTGGAATCTTTTGATGATATTATGTACTGTATATGATTAAATATTCAAAGTCTTCACAACTTAATGTTGAAGAACATTATTCTGAAATTGTCCACAGTTTCTACATACAGTTTTTGCAGATTAGTAAACTTCTGCCCATCTTTACTTCTGAGAGACTCTGCCTCTCTAAGATGCTCTTTTTATACCCAATCATGTCACTAACCTGTTGCCAAATAACCTAATTAGTTCCATAATGTTCCTCCAGCTGTTTCTTTTTAGTACCGCTTACTTTTTCAGCCTTTCGTTGCCCCCGTTCCAACTTTTTTGAGACGTGTTGCTGCCATCAAATTCAAAATGAGCTAATATTTTTCATGAAATAGTAAATGTCTGACTTTCAACATTTGATATGTTTCCTACGTTCTATAGTGAATAAAATTCTGTTTTTATTTACATTTTACACAGTGTCCCAACTTTTTTGTAATTGGGGTTTTATGATATCCCCTTTAATAAGATGCTTTATATTTCTATTACCATACAGTCAACACAAAGTTTAACTGTTGAATATATTTCTATTTCTGTATACTATCCTAGACAACTAGTATCACTATTGGTTTTATGTCTGATCAAATTCATTATCAGAATACTTTTAATTATGTGACTTTCCTTCTGCCAGTCTTCATTTTTGAGGGTACTTTAGAAATATTATATCTTGCAGCTGGTTGCAATTTTTTCAAAGAGAAGCTGGAGACTGTAGTGAGGGACAGGTATATCTGTTTTGCTCTACTCAAAGTGTCATCACAGTGTTTCTCACTAGAAAGGCAGTACAGAAAATTGGACGAGAATAACTTTTTCTAAATGTTTCAGCAATGTTTTCTCACAGTGGAGCAGTCATTTCAGTGTTATTATCAAGTATTTACTTGAAAAAAGCTATTATTTCAATACTAAAGTCTGAGCAAGAAACATAAATATGATGTAATGCTCTTTCATGGGTATTTAATGAATTTCTGCAACAAGTACAACATGTCTCATCTGTTTTATTTCTAGATTAAATTACTAAATGTAGAAGGAGAAAAAAAACTTGTTTAATGATACATAAATGTACATGAAAGGCAGAAGCTAGCCTTGTAGAAAAATGGGCTAAACTGAAAACTATACATACTATACAGTGTAGTGACACCTCATTTTGAAATAAAATGCTTCCATAGTTTCCCCTAATGTCCTACCTTTAACTTTGCATAAAAACATGAGAAATGAGACATGAGTAAAATCTTATTTATTAAAAGATGGCACATAATTGATTTAATAAATATGATTGTAGCATATGTCCCAGATTTCTAACATCCTCTATTAATCGTGAACCACTATAATGCTGCTTTTACATTTTCTATATTATATTGCAGACACTTTTTGTCTAATATTTCACATATCTAAGCTATGTATCATTTTCTTTACTATATTTTATTGGTCAACATACTAATACAAAATATTTTCATGTTTCATTTTATACAAAACTGTAGTTTTCAGTTTTACTCTCACCAGCTATTTCACAGAAACATATATTGCTTTTACTGTAATACTCCACTTTTGTGTTATTTCATGTTATCTTTTATTGCATCCTACCGCATTGTATATTTTGTTTGATGGTGAATTTAAAATGACATGTTCCACATTCCATACTGTCATCATATATCACATTTTTCCTGTAATTCCTCTCACTTTTTTTGCATTACTGTACTTGTCATTTTGTCTGTTGTATTAAATATGCTATATGGTGCTTCTTTCAAATGTTTTGTAATACAGCATAGATTGTCTTATTGTAACCACTCAAATTATGTATTGTAATCATCAGGTCCATCCTTTGTTGATGCGTGAAAGGAGACCAGAGCCCCACCGCAACAAATTGTTGCGTCGCACTGTAAGTGTGCCAGTGGAGGGGCGACATCACACTGAGCAAGGTAAGATTTATTAGAAGGGAATAAAATGAGTATTTAAAGACCTGTACCCTGTTGTTACCTGGAGATTCATATATCTAGCCGAATGGAAACAAAATCATTAAATTAAATACCCTTAAACAAAGGAAGTTTAGAGAGATTATTTCTGAACAAAAATCTAATTAAAATTGTTTGCATAAATCTGATTCATCTAGGAGGCATATTACCACTGTCAATTTAACACATCTTGAGTAAATGAATTAAAAATGTACTTTTTGTAGTTTTCTGTATTTTGTCAGAATCTTAGGATTTATTCTGCAGAGATTAACAAAATTGTTACTTTTTTGTTTGCCTGGTAAATATATCCTATTAAAATGTTGGTAAAGATAGCTAAACACGCTGAACCTTAAATGCTGCTTGCTTTTAAATGCTTGTTAACAGTTAATACTAGATGTGTACTTTAACAAACATTTCTAAAAAAAATGCTGCACTAGTATACTAAAGTAGAACAATGACCTTTAACTAGCCCATGAGCTAAAATAACGTTTTAACAAATAGTTTTTTACTTTTTTTTTCAGAGTGCTCACTTGATTGGATGCTTAGATAACAAACTAAAAAGGCACTTTTTACTTTTATAAAAGTGTTCAAATATATATAACTCATACTGATACAATAGTCATTTATAAAATAATAGCATAGGACATGCTGCTAGGTAAGTGTCAAGTGAATGAATTATAAGTGGTAATCTGAGGTAATAATCTTTATTTAATCTAACTGGCGATAATAAATTCTTTAAAGATGGAAGAATCCATTATACATTAATTGTTGAGTTAATTAATTGTATTTAATGCACCTTCTCTAAAACAGGTTTGAATGATCTTTTTTCAGTTTTGTGGACATTATATGTATTATGCATTTTTCTCAATTTTAAAATGTATTAATTGTGGAATAGGTTTCCTTCGTGTTTGACAATACTTTCGTAAAAATGAATCAGTTGTTGGACAATTAAGTAAAATATTTGTCATCTCAGTATATTAGTTAGGAAAATAGAAGACAGTTATTTTAAGAATATAATGTATATAATCCAAGGTCATCAATCAATTGAAACAATCGCTTTAAAATTAAAGTATTCTGTTACTATAGCAGAATGGTAAGATTTATTCATTTATTGTAGTTTAGCTACTGTATATGATTAAATGAAAAAATGCACTATATATATTTTATCTTCTGCATCATGTACTGTAATTACTCCATTTAATAATACTTTCTTTTCAGTTGCTGACAGGTAGGTGCTCCACTGGTATACTCCTCAAGCTGCTAAAAATTCACAATAATGATTCATTACTTTTACTATGCTTTTTTAAAACGAATTGGGCAGTACAGTGTCATAGTACAGTGTTTTAGATCTCCATGTAGCAGAGTCTGACTCCCGCCTCAGTTCCTGTCAGTGAAGCTGGTATATTCTCATTTGTTTGTTTAAATTTCCCCTGATACTGTACTTCACCCTCCTCTCTTATCACAACAATGTTATCTTAATTTCAACTCTAAATTAGCTCCTTTTGAATATCTATATGTATGTGTGAAAATAAGTTGCAATCTTCAATGGATTGGTGTCACTTCTTTGATTTTTTCCATGCACTGGAGGCAGCCACGGTAGGTTCTGAATCTCTGTTGTCCTGTATATAGGTTCATAGGGTAAATATTTGTCACATGTACAGAGTACAGTGAAACCCTTACTTGCATGTTGCTAATCAACTTGCAATATAATCAGTGAATATAGTTATATAACAGGAATGTCTGAAATATTGTGCAGTGATTTTAAATGTCTATTGGTGTTTGGAAGAATGTCAATGATTTGGCACAGGAAATGAATAACTGTTGAATTTCATAATTTAATAACAACTCATGATAATAAATCCATTATGTACAGCTGCCACAGTGTAACACAAAAACGTATCATCTGATAAATTGTAATAATTGTATCTTTGCTCACAGTTGTAATATTAAGTGCTATGTTATGTCAATATTTGGTAGAAATGTATATTGAGGTCATAAAGTAGCAGTGATGTTTATTTTATATTTTGCATTTTATTAATGATAAACACAGAATAACAAGCAGGCAGTTACACAATCATGGTATAGCTTTGCTTCATTCAGCTTTCCTTTCATTCTCCAGAAAATAAATATCAAGAAAAACTGTACAACATAAAAAAAACTTAATCATTAATATCATAGAGTAATATTTTTCAGTTATACAAATTTAGTTGTAGCCAGGTACTACTAGCTTTTATGCATGATTGTTTGAATTTGAATTACTTTTTGTTAAAAAGCATGAATCCATGAAATTTTAACATTGACACTTTTTCAAAGGCTCCTTGCTCCTTTCTTTCATCTTTTTTACTGTATGCAAACAAAAATTGTCCTTTTTTCCCCCCCAAGCTAAAATCCATTTGCAAATATCCTCCAAAAGATGTTCTTTTCTGCCATTCCATGTTTTAAAGCCAACATCGAGAATATTTGTACACCAGAGGAGTGGTGTTTTCTGTGAGGAGCACATTTATTTTCATCCTTTAAAAATAACCAAGTCACAATATTTCTATTATGAACAAGGAAAAAAAGCTAATAAGATGCTAGTACAAAAGTCAACAATACAACTATTGTCAGTAACTGAACATAACAAAGTTATTTATATATTTAAGGAATACTGTAAGATGCTCTGTATATCAGAAGGCAATGAAAATGAGGCTCCATTTAGAGATTTTCTGATAAAATAAAAGTACTGCTGCTCCAGACATGTAATGTATCAGAGAAGTTGGATAAACCTCTAAGGCTCTATGAGATTCAAGACCATTAAATCCCTACAAGATCAGAAACATACAGGCACAAATGGCTATCCAGCAGAATTTTGTAAGAAACACTTTTGTAAATGAGGCCTGTTAAAGTTAGCCTTGCTCAAGAAAGCCAAATAAATAATCTACTGACTAAAAAACCTTGCCAGGAGCAGTATTTTTCTAGTTTTAAAATATTTCTTAAGTTTATTATTTATTCGGTGTTTGATTCGTTTTTTTTAGTTTTTATTTAGCTTTATTTTTTACCATTTTCTTATTATAGTTTTTATTTCATTTTTTTTGTTCTTCTTTAGTTTTTATTTAGTTTTAGTTATTTAGCAATTAATTTTTACTTTTAGTTGCAGTATTGTTTTGTGTTACTCACCAAAAAATGTCCACACAGATACCGTTCTGCAAGTGTAAGCTCTGTTCTCGTCATAGTTATCAGATTCTATATCATTCATGTTGTAACTGTCAACTTAATAAATACAACTTTACTGTCTTTGTCATTTGTTACTTTAACCTGCAACAGGTTTAAGCAAAAGGATTATTTAAATTCAAAAACGCTCCCACTTTTATGATTCCTTGTTTGATTATTGTTGTTTCTGAAGAGTAAGATCACTGCAATCATATACTCTGATTATATATATATATATATATATACTGTATATATCTATTTAATATTTGTTGATGCTGACTATGTGTCATCTATCTATTTCCACACTTTGAAAGTATTTTTTCAGGGAATTCTTACTTTGAATATGTTTTGAAATACTGTTGAAGTCAATAATTTAAAAGTATTAATAAAAGCAATAACAGAAATAGTGATGAAAGTGTGTCCCTGTATATAGTGTATTTCTACATGCATATTATTTACATCAAATACTAAACATCTATTACAGGAACTTGTAAGATCATTCACTTAATTAACAACATGCAAAACCTTGGTAGCTCCTTGTGAGCCTAAACTGGGTGGATGTACTGTAATTTAACAACTTATTTATAAATAACAACAACATTTACTGCATAAAGCTCATTTTCATACAAATGATGTAGTTCAAAGTGCTTTACAAGACAAAGAAAGAAAAGTTTATAAAAAATAAAAATATAAAAATAAAAATAAGATTAGGTAATACTAAATAACAGAATAAATTAAGGTCTGATGGCCAGAAGGACAGAAAAAAAATCTGCAGGGGCTCCAAGGCCCTGAGACTGCCCAGCCCCCACTGGCCATTCTACCTAACATAAATGATCTAAATCAGTCCTCATGGTTTTCAGGCTTTACGTGAAATAATTTGGTGATGATTGTCAGGTGGACATCTGGTATTCAATCCATCAATGTAGGAACTGCATGGTGCCTTGATCAGATGGTGGTGGTGCAGATCAACACCACAGAAAAAACGGAAAAAGAACAGCAGAGAAAGTAGGGATTAGTATGGATTGCGGAACCATGATAAAAATGATAACTCAATGTATATACAGTATATCAGGGTTACACTAAAATGTAGTTATGAGAAAGCCATGTTAAAGTATTGGGTTTTTAACAGTTTTTTAATGTGCTTCACTGTATTAGCCTGGCGAATTCCTATCAGTAAGCTATTCTAGATTTTAGGTGCATAACAGCAGAAGGCTGCCTCACCACTTCTTTTAAGTTTAGTGCTAGGAATTATAAGCAGACACTCATTTGAAGATCTAAGGTTACGATTTGGAGTGAAAGACATTCTGAAATATAGGATGGAGCGAGATTATTTAAGGCTTTGTAAACTATAAGCAGTATTTTAAAGTCAATTCTAAATGACACAGGTATCCAATGTAGTGACATCAAAATTGGAGAGATGTGCTCAGATTTTCTTTCCCTAGTTAAGATTCTGGCAGCTGCATTCTACACTAGTAATTACAATTACAGTAATCTAGTCAATAAAAATATTTTGGCAACTGAAAATATTTAATTAACAATTCTAATATTCAGTTGTAAAACAGGAAATCTTCTGCAGTTAAGCACACTCCGTTGATGTACACATGGAGATGAGAAGAATACACAAACTCCATATAGACGCTGTCCAGGCTAGCAATCAAAACTGTGCTCATTGTGCTGTGTTACAGGAACTCATTCTGTACAACCGCACTGGCAATATTTAAAAAAAACTACTACTAATAACCTGATTAAAACTAAATGTATATGTGTAATGTTGGCTCAGTTGATAGCTCCTGATGCATGCCACACTTCTGCTTAATTTGTCACTGCAATGATACAAGCAAGCAAACAAGTTATTTTTTTCTGAGTGTAGTAAATACAATTTCCTCTTGGGGATTAACAAAGTATATCAAACAAATAAATAAATAAATAAACAAGCATCCATAGCTGACAACTATTCCCTGATCCAACTTCTAAGAAGTTTCATGAATCTTCTTTATTCTTTCAGTTTACACTGATTTAATAGCTACATGTTACTATTTAATAAAATAATATTTTGTAGTTTTTTCAGTCTAAATGCTGACTAAAAACCAATGTAAAACTACATATCTGTATATTCCCAATAAATAGGTGGCACAGTTTTAAATAGACATTACATATATATATATTTATATATGGGGCGGCACGGTGGCGCAGTGGTAGCGCTGCTGCCTCGCAGTTTGGAGACCCAGGTTCACTTCCCGGGTCCTCCCTGTGTGGAGTTTGCATGTTCTCCCGTGTCTGCGTGGGTTTCCTCCGGGCGCTCCGGTTTCCTCCCACAGTCCAAAGACATGCAAGTTAGGTGGATTGGTGATTCTAAATTGGCCCTAGTGTGTGCTTGGTGTGTGGGTGTGTTTGTGTGTGTCCTGCGGTGGCTTTGCACCCTGCCCAGGATTGGTTCCTGCCTTGTGCCCTGTGTTGGCTGGGATTGGCTCCAGCAGACCTCCGTGGCCCTGTGTTCGGATTCAGCGGGTTGGATAATGGATGGATGGATATATATATACTAATAAAAGGCAAAGCCCTCACTGACTCACTCACTCATTACTAATTCTCCAACTTCCCGTGTAGGTGGAAGGCTGAAATTTGGCAGGCTCATTCCTTACAGCTTACTTACAAAAGTTAGGCAGGTTTCATTTCGAAATTCTACGCATAATGGTCATAACTGGAACCTCTTTTTTGTCCATATACTGTAATGGAGGAGGCAGAGTCGCGTATCGCGTCATCACGCCTCCTACATAATCACGTGAACTGAAAACAAGGAAGAGCCCCAAAGAGCGCTGAAGAAAACATTCATTACACAATTGAGAAGGCACAAGAGAGCGGCTCACGTGAACTGACTGAATGCAGCACGAGTGATCACTTCGATACTGCTGAAACAAAGCACGGTGTAAAACGTAAGTTTAAATTAAGTTTATAGAAACACTACCGCTGCCGTTTGCAATACCATATTCGCAAGATACAAGTTTAATGAGAAGACACGAGGTATAAACGAGACTTTGGATGATTTTGTAACGGATTTAAAATTGTTGTAGCGAGAAACTTTTAAGTGCTGGGTCTTAGCTAACATTAAATAAAGCCGTGGACATCGCAACATCACACAAGACAGCGGCTCACGTGAACTGACTGAACGCAGCACGTCGGAAACAAAGCACCGTGTAAACCTAAAGTTTAAATTAAGTTCATAGACCTACAAAAGGTTGCCATTGATTTGAGGCAAGATTGCTTTTCTCCTGTACAACTACGTTGCATTCTCAAGAGTGTGCTTGCATAGCTTGGTCATATTACAACCGGAGTGCTGAACTGACAACGTGGTATACAAACAGAACTATAACAATCGTAATACATGAACAAAAAAACAGCGGACAACCCGTGGATTAAATAAAAAGGCTGCTTCCGTTGGCGAAGCAACGAAAAAGGAAGACCTTATATGGCATTCGTTTATAAAACAGCGGAGAGGCAGTGTGAAGGCAGCTTCACAAAAAAAACAGATCCTTAACAAATTGTTATTGGTATATTTTCCCTCAATTTAAAAAGCAGTACTTCGCGGGGATTTAGATATAGATATATATATATATATAAATATAAATATATATATATATATATATATATATATATATATATATATATATAGATAGATAGATAGATAGATAGATAGATAGATAGATAGATATACAGTATATATATATATATAGATATATAGATATATATATATGTGTCTGTATGTGTATATATATATATATGTATGTGTATGTATGTATGTGTATATGTATATATGTATGTGTGTGTGTATGTGTGTATATGTATGTGTATATATATGTTGATATGTGTATATATATATATGTATATATATGTGGATGTGTATACAGTAATCCCTCCTCCATCGCGGGGGTTGCGTTCCAGAGCCACCCGCGAAATAAGAAAATCCGCGAAGTAGAAACCATATGTTTATATGGTTATTTTTATATTGTCATGCTTGGGTCACAGATTTGCGCAGAAACACAGGAGGTTGTAGAGAGACAGGAACGTTATTCAAACACTGCAAACAAACATTTGTCTCTTTTTCAAAAGTTTAAACTGTGCTCCATGACAAGACAGAGATGACAGTTCAGTCTCACAATTAAAAGAATGCAAACATATCTTCCTCTTCAAAGGAGCAAACAAATCAATAGGGTTGTTTGGCTTGTAAGTATGCGAAGCACCACGGCACAAAGCTGTTGAAGGTGGCAGCTCACACCCCCTCTGTTAGGAGCAGAGAGAGAGAGAGAGATAGAGAGAGAGAGACAGATAAAAAAATCAATACGTGCCCTTTGAGCTTTTAAGTATGCGAAGCACCGTGCAGCATACTTAAAAGCTGCACACAGAAGGTAGCAACGTCAAGATAATCTTTCAGTATTTTTAGACGAGCGTCCCTATCGTCTAGGTGTGCGAACAGCCCCCCTGCTCACACCCCCTACGTCAGGATCACAGATAGTCAGCGCAAGAGAGAGAGAAAGAAAAGTAAGTTGGGTAGCTTCTCAGCCATCTGCCAATAGCGTCCCTTGTATGAAATCAACTGGGCAAACCAACTGAGGAAGCATGTACCAGAAATTAAAAGACCCATTGTCCTCAGAAACCCGCGAAGCAGCGAAAAATCCGCGATATATATTTAAATATGCTTACATATAAAATCCGCGATGGAGTGAAGCCGCGAAAGGCGAAGCGCGATATAGCGAGGGATTACTGTATGTGTATATATATATATGTATATATATATATGTATATGTAGATATGTGTACATGTAGATATGTATATATATATATATATGTATATATGTTTATGTATATATATATGTTTACATAACCTCTTTAACACACCACTTCTCCGCTGCGAAGTGTATATATATATATATATATATATAGTGACAGGGGGCGCTCTCACTCCCTTGAACCCTCAGATCAAACACCAGACACCAAGTAAAAGTCTAATAATTATTTTTATTTGGACAAATACGTGCACCAAGCACCCTCCACTCTACAATACAGTAAACCCTCGTTTATCATGGTTAATCCGTTCCAGACTCTACCGCGATAAATGAATTTCCGCGAAGTAGGATTCTTTATTTATAAATTGAATATTTTCGCAGTTAGAGCATAGAAACCCTGTTTACGACCTTCTAAATACGTTTTTTAACATTATTAGAGCCCTCTAGACATGAAATAACACCCTTTAGTCAAAAGTTTAAACTGTGCTCCTGACAAGACAGCGATGACAGTTCCATCTCACAATTAAAAGAATGCAAACATATCTTCCTCTTCAAAGGAGTGCGTGTCAGGAGCAGAGAATGTCAGAAAGAGAGAGAGAGACAAAGAGAGAGAAAAGCAAACAATCAAAAATCAATAGGGCTGTTCGGGCTTTTAAGTATGCGAAGCACCGCAGGACAAAGCAGCTGCAAGGAAGGGAGCAATGTGAAGGTAGTCTTTTAGCATTTTTTAGAGGAGCGTCCATATCCTCTAGGCCAGTGTGCGAACAGCCCCTCTGCTCACACCCCCTCCTTCAGGAGCAGAGAATGTCAGAGAGAGAAAGAGAGAAAAGCAAACAATCAAAAATAAATACGTGCTATTTGGGCTTTCAAGTATGCGAAGCACAGCGTGGGAAGCATATCGTATATCATTGAGGTGTTTTATTTAATACGTAATATGTGCTCTGATTGGGTAGCTTCTCAGCCATCTGCCAATAGCGTCCCTTGTATGAAATCAACTGGGCAAATCAACTGGTGGCCTGGAGGTATTGGCCGGGATAAAAAGCTGGCCATGTCCCACAATATATAAATATGTACAATGTACACTTTGCAGAAAAACTAGTGTGGTGAAAATCCAAAGTTAAGATTATAAAAAGTTCTAGTTTTCAGATTTTTTTTTTTATTTTAGCTTTAGTTAATTAAATAATTTTTCGTTAACAACATGTTTCACTTTGGTTTTAGCTAATGCAAAAAGTTCTGGCTAGGTATCAAATACTGTTCTTTCCAGAAAAGTAAAGAAATTACTTCCTACAGAACAATTTAATATCAAGATTAAAAACCAAAGTTCTGTTGAATATAATAGAATAAAGTCCTTCATTCTATAATTTTGTAAAATCAATCTGAATTAGTTGAAGAAGGATTTATTAACAAGCAGACTTTGCCTGCTCTCTTCATGTTGGCATAGATTTTTGACAGATTGGTTCTTTGCCTGATTTTGACCCTGACTAACTGTATGTCTGGTGTTTCAGGATAGAGCCGGTTAAAGTAGAATTTGAAAATGTATATAGTACTATAAACCGTAGTGGACAATATCATGAAATAGTAGTTAGCTCTATTACTTTGCAACTTCAGGGATCAGGGTTTAAATCCCAGTCCAGTTATTTTATATTTTGAATTTTGCATATTCTCTCCATATTTCTTTAGTTTTTTTTTGCTGGGTAATCTGATTTTCCTCCCACATCCCAAAAACATGTAGATTAGGTTAGCTGATGACTCGGTTGGCCCAGTGAAAATGATTGTAGACCTATGACTTCCTGGAACTCTGTCTACGCCTCATTCTTACCTGGTCCCAAAAGCTGCTAGGGTAAGCTGTGGCCTCCCACAAACCTGAACTAGATTGGGTGAGATTTCCAAATAGATGGATGGATATATGATGCAAGTCAAATGGGATCTGAGAATATAATGCATATACTAAATGATGTTATTACTTTAAATATGTCTGTTTGGACAATGGCATGAATATTTCATTGCTTGTAATGAATTTTGCAGCAGCCATTAAAGTTCATTTAGTTATTAATCTTATGACCCATGATTCTAGAAATACAAATATTAATCAGATTTTGACAATGCAGAACGCTAGCTTTGATAAACATTTTAAATGAAGGAAGTTTTCCTAAGAAAGGAAGTAAATCTTTTGAAAAGGCTTAACTGACTTGACTGGATCTTAACTTGGCTAGAAGGAGAAAGCAAGACCAAAACTGAAAGTCAGAAATGGTGATTATGAGATAAGACTAACTGTGCACACATTTGTGAACAAGTCACCCAGCAACCCCTACCAGACAGTGAACAAAGACTTGTAGTGGTAGGCTGAGAGAGACTACAGGGCTATTGTATTATTGTTTGAGTTGTATATTGGGCTCTCCTTTTTTCAGTCCTTTCCTGAGTGCTTATTTTGTTAATAAACCACTTTTCTTTTTTTACTTTGGTCTCTTGTCATCATTCTGGGTTCAGAGCCACTAAGGGATTATCTCCTCTTGTTTACACATATTTTCAAAAAGATGGATATTAGAAAAAAAAATCATTTGAACGTTGAGTTTTGCTTGTATAAAAGGAAATCTTAAGAATTAAATGACTTAAAAATAAAAATTCTTTAAAGTAACTGATAAGTTTTTTTATTAGAATATATATACAATAAGTATCTAAGTTTTTACTCCAACATTAGTATTGCAGGGCTAGTGTTACAGTAAGTGTGCATAAATATTATTTTCTCTGTGTTATTCACATGCATTGACTGGCCCAGGGTCAGTGAGATAACATCCTCTTAGTAAAAACCTGTCTCATCTATCTGGACTTTCACACAGATAGAAAATGGTGATTTACAGCCACATTATGCTTAAAACTTACTTTTCTCAACTAAAATGTTGAAGGAGGAAATATTTCAATCCTCTTTGCATTTTTGCACATGGTCATAGTAATAGCTGGCAGACAGTAATCACGTAGAAATCTATTATTGTATAGTAAATAATGCTGATTTTATACACATTCTATTAAAATATAACCAGGTTCTGAGTCATGTTTACCCTGAATTAGAAAAAATGGGTTTAATAGACAGCTTTACAAATC